>NC_041389.1:278361847-278381255 GCF_002162155.2 Triticum dicoccoides
CCGCGCTCGGCCCCGAGGTCGCCGCCGTTGTGGCTAGCTTCTGCGGCTGCGACGCCGGGCGTGGCGCGGCAAGGAGCCCGACAGCGACCGACCCGAGCGCGCGGAGCAGCGAGGCACCGGCGACGGCGGCGGGCGCGAAGTAGGCGCCGGCGAGCGGCAGGCTTCCCCGCCTCCGTCCGTTGACGAGGCCAACGACGGCGCCCTCAATCCCATCTCTTTCGACCGAGAGAGAGAGAAAAGAAGGCGCGGGGTCGCTGATTTGTGGGGCCAGGGCGGACACGAGAGGCCACTAGCGGATGGGAGCGGACGACGGGGGCGCTCGCTTTTGTCCATCGCGGACCCATTTCTTCACATATTTGCGTTCAGTTTGGGTCCGGGACGGACAGTAAGCGGACAGCCGGCGGACGCTCTGTCCGTTTGGGTCGCCCTGTTGGGCCATCTTTTCTGTCCGGATGACCCAAACGGACAAAATGGGTCGCCCCATTGGAGTTGCTCTAATATCACCGAAGGTCATAGAACTTGCGTTTGACGTTCAATTTGGTGCTAGAACTTTGAAAATGCGGATTTTCAATCACTTAACTTGTCTCAAGTGTTCACATACGGTCACAAAGTGCGTATGTGGACGTACTCATGTGTATGATCTCACCTGTCAGTGAGTAATGGTGCCCTGCCAATGCTATTTTCTAAAAACACCCTTGTATTTTTTTACTCATGGAAAGGACAACCACCACAATCTTTTTACACAAAACCCCCTTGCAATATTTTATTTGTAGAAAAGCCAACAACTCTAGCGTGAAAAATAACACAAAAAATGGTGGTGCCATGTATTGAACCAGCGACCAAGGTTACCAAAAGAACAAAGTATAGCAACTGAGCCATTCACTTTCAGATGCCTGATATGGATAAGGCCAATTCCACCGCGCGACCCTATACTGTTCGGCCCCGTCCGTTTGGGGTAAAACGAAAAAAGGAGGCGGCCCAGCGTGTGACGGCCCGAACCCATCTTGTTTGTTTTGTGTCCGGGCCGACCCATTTCAAGCGCAAACTTGCGTCGGGTTTGGGTCGCGACGGACACCAAACGGACGCGCGCTCGCGGGGCCGCGTGGCAGGCGGTCACCTACCTCCCACCCGCCCACATCAATGCGCACGAGCGGGCGGCCCCACCTGTCATCCGCACGTCGAACGGTCGCTGTCCTTCTTTAAGTGGGAAGCGTGGACGGATCATCGTCCACACTGCCCCACGCCACCCCGCGGCCTCCTCGAAACCCGACAGCGGCTGCTCCCAAACCCTAGCCAAGACCTCGTCGACCGGCCGCCCGCGGCCATGGGCCTCTGGAACTACGGCCGCAAAGGCAGGCAAGACCGCGAGGTTGGTTCCTCGTCGGGACGCCGCCGCGGCTCGGTGAAGAAAGAGGAGCCCGCCTCGCCATCGCCACCACGCCGGGCCCCCGCGCCGCCCGCCTTCTTCATCGTGCCCACGTTCACGGGCGAGCGCGACCAGCATTACATCCGCGCGTCGGTGTGCCGCCGTTATTGGGAGACGAGGATGACTCCATGTACACGCACGACGAGCGGCAGTGGGACGGCCTGGAGGAGGCCATGGCCCTCTCTGCCGCCGGGGACGTCGCCTTCCCGGAGTTGCAGATGGTGGCCGTGGAGGAGGAGAGGAGGGAGGACCAGCAGGCCGCGTTCCAGCAGCTGCTGGGTCAGGGGTGGGGCTGGTCCTGCACTGCTCCGGAGATGGCCGCCGGCGTGGGCGTGAACTGGTGCCCCACTCCGCCGCGGTCACCGGAGCGGGAGGCGTCGCCACGGGAGGAGGTGGTGCAGGCACCTCCGGCCGTCCAGCCCGCCCCCGTCCACCACGCACCTCCGGCCCATCTGTGGACGCCGCTGGCCTACGTCGACCTCGTCAGCGACGACGACGACACCGGCGGCCAGTGAAGACGGCGACGACCACGGCACCGACGGGCACGGCAGGAGCGCGCGGGAGGCGGAGGCGTTTTTTTATTTTGTTTTTATATGTTAATTATGAAAACTGGGCCTTTAAGTGACCGTGGAAACTGGGCCGCTTTGTGGCCGACCCCTATATATGTTTTATGTTTTTTTTAAATGCGTTTATTTAGTTTTTTAGTTATTTCATTCTAGTTTTTATAAAAAAAAATTATTCATGTCCACCCCGGACACGATTTGGGGTGCGGCCGCGCGGTGCGCGCACGCACGATCCATCTGACAAAGGCGGACACGGGCGAACCCATCGACACCCGAAAGGAACAAAATCCGGCCAATCCGAATGTTTATTTGGGGTCGTGCGGTGGAGTTGGCCTAACAAGTTTATATGTACTGAACGATGTGCCATCTGTTATTACAGAATGAAAATCAACACACACAAAAACTGGGCTCCCGTTGTCGAACCAACGACCACACGCTTGCAAAGAAGACGCGCTAGCCACAATAACATACCAATGTACAGGTTTAATCTGAATAAGCGGTCTTAATGTACTAGAATAAAGGCGCTCCTAGAGCTGAAATGGTCTATGGACGGTGCAGCCAATGTTGTACCAGTTCGTTTTTTTAGAAATTTGTAGATAATATGTAAATTATAATTTTTGTAATAAAAATAATCTTTAGATATTCGTGTTTTATAAATTTTGTACATACAAATTACAAACGAAATAACCTACTTTTAAATTGTTTATGTATTACTTTAAAAATATTCATATATATATAATATATATTTATGAATTATCATAAAGTTTTTATAATTAAAACAGTAATCATTTAAAGTTTGTATTCATCATTTTATATAATTTGAATATAAGCCGTGAGTGTATAATTTTTTGTGGATTCATTAAACATGTTTATTTAATAAAGAATTTGAATGTCTGTATCAACTAAATATTACTTATATAATGCACAGTTTTATATTGATTTTTTTATTAACGAATGATTGTTTGTATGTATAATAGTTTTAACGCACAAATATTTGAACATAATTTTACTACTTATGTTTTGCAATATCTTAAAAGTTTTTATTATTTGTGTTTTACTAAATATTTTTTATAGAATACACAAGTTTATAAATTTACAAATTTTTATTTACTAATCATCTTCTTTATGTATAATTTTCGAACACATAAATATTTGAACAAAACAATTTTTTACTTACGTTCTGCATATATATTAAAGAAAATAGCGCGTCCAAAATGGGCAGCAGTCTCTGCAGTCCATTTAGCTCCACATGCCTTCGCGTTCAATACACACGAGGAGGTTTATTATTCACAGAGGACAAATGTGATTGGTGAAGCGGGTCGTTTATATAATCTTGTAAGCTTCGGTCACGGGTTCGAATGCTGGAATTTTGTCTATTTTGGACCTAGCCCAATAGCAGTTTCAGAAATTCCAAATAAATCTTAGAGGCTCACGCAGCCCATTCGTGCAAGGCAAGAGGTGGAACTAAAGTTTAGTCGCACATTGCTAGTTTAGAGGGAGTTGGACCTCTTTATAAGGAAGGCTCTTTCTTCACATGTATGAGGATGAGAACAAGAGGGACATCCACGCGCCCGCCTGCCTGCCTCGCCACGTCACGCCTCGTCACGACGCGTCGCGGGTTGCGGGAATGAGCCGAGCGGATGTCTAAATTTTTGTCACGCACGACGGGTATACGAAAGGTCACGCAGAAGGTGAAACGTTTTTGCTCTAGTGGAGATTGAATATGAACGGCGCACCTCTTCGCCTGTTGCCTGTTCGTTTCGTCTCCCTCGTTCTCTTCAGCTCCCTGCGCAGCCTCTCGCCTCCTTTTGCGCTTATAAAAGGGAGGTCACTCCTCTCAGAGAGACGCACCAGAACCTCTTCTTCCTCTCGCCACAAGTTTCTGAGCACTGCGCTGCTGCTACGTTCTTCCCCATCCCGGCTTGCGGCGTGCATCGCAGGTCGGGACAGTAGGCCTCTGAAACCGCACCTCTTTGAGTCATGTACGGGAGAAGGGTGATAAGGTTTTTGGGGAGCGCTTCGCGCGACTACTGACTTCTTCGTCACGGACGCCCCGGATTCCGACGACTACTTCCCCGACGATGACTTCTTTCCCGACGTCGACAACCTCCTCGACGACATGGCTGGCGACGACACCGACCCCAAGTCCAGCGCTTCTGCTGCTGCTGTCCCGTACACGTTCTTCCTCTTTTTATTAGAGGCCCTGCTACAGTTCCTTGTTCTAGTGTTTGCCCTAGATATGTTAGACTCTGTTTCATATATGCAACTTGCTATACTGTCTGCTCTAGATGTGTTTAGTTACAGTTCATATATGAAGATGTTGTTTACCTTCTCTTTGTCAAATCGCATGACTTGTTTTATCACTGCTATACTAGTCATGCTTTATCTAGTATTTCTGTTAATAAAATCATTCGGTAAATTGTTCATATTTCCAACAATCCAAAAACCTTATTATAGGCAATTTACACCAAGTGGTTTTGCTGCTTCCATGAGACCTCCTATGTTTGAGGGTATCCACTATAAGGGGTGGCGCGTGAGAGCAGTCTTATGGTTTCAAACCATGAGTTGCTATGACGCCACTCTTGGCAAACCTGAAGGGGAACATGATGCCCAACAGGAACAAGCTTTCAGAAAATAGATACTCTGTTTAAGGCTGCTCTCTTGAGTGTTCTTGGTGAGAACATAGTTTATCCGTATGCGTCAATTGACAATGGAAAAGATATGTGGGACGCACTCGAGGCCAAGTTTGGGGTCTCGGATGCTGGCACTGAGTTGTACATCATGGAGCAATTCTATGATTACAGGATGACTGAAGAGCGCTCCGTGGTTGAGAAAGCTCATGAGATACAATCATTTGCTAGAAAACTTGAGCACTTTAATTGTATGCTACCGGACAAGTTTGTTGCCAGACGTATCATCACTAAGTTTCCTCCTTCATGGAGGAACTTTGCTACCTTACTGAAGCATAAGAGACAGGAGTTTTCCGTCCCGGATCTCATTGGTACTCTCGATGTGGAAGAAAAGGCGAGAGCAAAGGACACACGTGCTCGAGGTATTGAGGGAGGATCTAGTGCCAATCTGGTACAGAAGCAGAACTTCCAGCCCCACAAGTTCAAGAACAAGGGCAAGTTTGATGGTAAAGCAAAGTTTGATGGGAAGAACAAGGTTGTGCAACACAAGAATTTCAAGAAGAAGAATGACAAGAAGAAAGGTGTTTGTCATGTGTGTGGGGATCCTGATCATTGGGCTCCTAGTTGCCCTAACCGCTATGACAAGTGTCATTCTGGGAAAGGCGACAAGACCGCTGATGTTATCATTGGAGACACTGACATGAAGAATGTTGGGTATGGTATATTTCCCACTATTCTTTCAGTATGTCATTCTCCTGATTGGTTGATTGACACGGGTGCTAATGTGAATGTATGCGGTGATATTTCCATGTTTTTGTCTTATCAGACCGCAGGGACTTCAACCGTGCTGATGGGCAACGGTTCGAGTGCTTCTGTTCGTGGTGTTAGCACGGTCGATCTGAAGTTTACTTCAGGGAAGATTGTGTGGCTGAAGAACGTGCATTATTTCCCCTCCGCCAATAAAAATCTTGTTAGCGGATCACTTCTGTGTAGAGATGGCTATAAGCTTGTCTTTGAGTCGAATAAATTTGTAATATCCAAGTATGGAACCTTTGTTGGTAAAGGCTATGAGTCAGTAGGCCTGTTTCGTTTATCCTTGTCAGACGTTTGCAATAAAGTTATCAATCATGTTTGCGACAAATAGTGAATCAAATGTGTGGCATTCACGTCTTTGTCATGTTAACTTTGGTTGCATGTCGCGACTAGCAAAGTTGAACTTAATACCTAGTTTCACCACTGTCAAGGGATCTAAGTGTCAAGTTTGCGTGCAAGCTAAGCAACCTCGTAAGTCTCACACGACTGCGGAAACGAGAAATCTTGCATCACTAGAGCTCATACATTCAGATCTATGTGAAATGAATGGTGTTTTGACAAAAGGTGGAAAGAAATATTTCATGATGTTAATTGACGACTCCACTAGATACTGTCGTGTGTATCTTCTGAAATCTAAGGATGGGGCTTTGAACTTTTTCAAGATCTATAAAGCTGAAGTGGAAAACCAACTTGATCGGAAAATCAAGAGGCTTAGGTCCGACCGTGGTGGAGAGTATTTTTCCAATGAATTTGATGCTTTTTGTGTGGAACATGGTATAATCCATGAGAGGACGCCTCCCTATTCACCTCAGTCAAATGGGGTAGCCGAAAGAAAGAACCGTACTCTAACTGATTTGGTTAACGCCATGTTAGACACATCGGGTCTCTCCAAGGCATGGTGGGGGAGGCGATATTGACTACATGTCATGTCCTAAACCGAGTTCCCGCAAAGAATAAAGAGATAACTCCATTCGAGGAATGGGAGAAGAAAAGATTAAAGCTCTCTTATCTACGAACCTGGGGTTGTTTGGCGAAAGTCAATGTGTCAATTTCAAAGAAGCGCAAGCTTGGACCAAAGACCGTGGACTGTGTTTTCCTGGGATATGCTTTTCATAGCATTGGTTATAGATTCTTGGTTGTAAAATCTGAGGTACCTGACATGCATGTCGGTACGATCATGGAGTCGAATGATGCGACTTTCTTTGAAGATATCTTTCCCATGAAGGATATGACGACCTCATCTAATCAGGAGATGCCTAGTTCATCGAATCAGGAACCAGTTACAATTACCGAACCTGCCATTTTGATGGAACACTTTGAAAATCCTGTGGAGGAGAACAATGAAGTTCCTACTAGGAGCAAGAGACAGAGGACTGCAAAGTCCTTTGGTGATGATTTTCTTGTGTATCTCATAGATGGCACTCCCAGTTCTATTTCAGAGGCCTATGCATCTGAAGATGCTGACTACTGTAAGGAAGCGGTTCGTAGAGAGATGGATTCTATCTTGGTGAATGAAACTTGGGAGATAAATGATCGTCCTTATGGGTGCAAACCTATAGGATGGAAATGGGTATTCAAGAAGAAGCTTAGGCCTGATGGTACTATTGGAAAGTACAAGGCTCAGCTCGTGGCTAATGGTTATATCCAAAAGGAAGGTGAAGACTTCTTTGATACTCACTTGTGGCTCGACTGACCACTATTCAAGTTCTACTTTCACTAGCTGCCTCACATGGTCTTCTCGTTCATCAGATGGATGTTAAGACTGCTTTACTAAATGGAGAGTTGGACAAGGAAATTTATATGGAATAACCAGATGGGTTTGTACTAGATGGTCAGGAAGGAAAAGTGTGCAAGTTGCTGAAGTCTTTGTATGGACTCAAGCAAGCACCCAAATAGTGGCATGAGAAGTTTGAAAGAACTTTAACAGCTGCAGGCTTTGTTGTAAACGAAGCTGACAAATGTGTGTACTATCGCCATGGTGGGGGCGAGGGAGTTATCCTTTGCTTGTATGTTGACGACATACTATTTTTTGGAACAAATCTGAATGTTATTAAGGAGGTCAAGGATTTCCTATCTCATTGTTTTGAGATGAAGGATTTAGGAGTGGCTGATGTCATTCTGAACATCAAGTTGTTGATAGACGATGATGGTGGGATTACATTGCTTCAATCTCACTATGTGGAAAAGATCTTGAGTCGCTTTGGCTATAGTGACTGCAAGCCCTCTCCAACACTGTATGATGCGAGTGTGTTACTTCGAAAGAATTGAAGAATTTCTAGAGATCAGTTGAAATATTCTCAGATTATTGGCTCGCTTATGTACTTAGCCAGTGCTACAAGACCTGACATCTCTTTTGATGTTAGCAAACTGAGTCGGTTTGTCTCAAAACCAGGAGATGTGCATTGGAAAGCTCTAGAGAGAGTTTTGCGTTATTTGAAAGGCACTGCGAATTATGGAATTCACTACATCGGGAAAAGGTGCTTGAAGGGTATAGTGACTCAAACTGGATCTCAGATGCTGATGAGATAAAGGCCACGAGCGGTTATGTATTCACTCATGGAGGTGGCACTGTTTCTTGGAAGTCTTGCAAGCAGACCATCTTAACGAGGTCAACAATGGAAGCAGAACTCACAACACTAGATACAACTACGGTCGAAGCAGATTGGCTTCGTCGGCTCTTGAATGACTTGCTGGTTGTTGAGAAACCTGTACCGGGTATCCTTATGAACTGCGACAATCAAACTGTAATCACGAAAGTGAGCAACTCAAAGGATAACATGAAGTCGTCAAGACACGTTCAGAGGAGGTTAAAGTCTGTCAAGAAAATGAGAAACTCTGGAGTTATTACATTGGATTATATCCAAACATCTAAAAATCTGGCAGATCCTTTCACTAAGGGACTATCACGTAATGTGATAGATAATGCATCAAGGGAGATGGGTATGAGACCCACAATATGAGTTGTTCACAGTGGTAACCTAGTCTATGTGATCGGAGATCCTGTGAATTAGATGTGGAAGACAAGCTATTGGTCAACTGAGAGTAGAGTATCCTTACTATTAATACCACTCCATGAAGATGCAATACTCTCCTAATCTTCATGGCAGGTTGATGTATATCTTAATGTGTTCTAAGTGGCTCATTGAAGCAGAGATGTCGTCCTGCAGAACATCTTTTGAAGAACGCACCTATATGAGTCTGATTGTTAAACGTCGCAATCTATGAGAGTAGGGTTCTCTCTAGTAAACTCATGAAAGGTCTCGGAGTATGACGCATAAGCTCCACCCGCGGGGAAGACCCACAGTAGCCACGTATCGGTCAAGGCTATATGTGAAGCTAGATTCACAGAAAACTTGCAGTTCAAGGCCCAGTCCACCGTCCAAGTTGCTTACTAGTGTAGCATAGAGTTCTAGGTGGAAGTTCAACTTAACAGTCTCCACTGTAGTACCGGTATATAAAACAGTGTTTTGGAACCAAAGGCAATTTTTGTGTGCCTCTGGGATCTAGTGGGGGATTGTTGGAATTTTGTCTATTTTGGGCCTAGCCCAATAGCAGTTTCAGAAATTCCTAATAAATCCTAGAGGCCCATGCAGCCCATTCGTGCAAGGCAAGAGGTGGAACTAAAGTTTAGTCCCCCATTGCTAGTTTAGAGGGAGTTGGACCTCTTTATAAGGGAGGCTCTTTCTCCACATGTATGAGGATGAAAACAAGAGGGACATCCACGCGCCCGTTGCCTGCCTCGCCACGCCATGCCTCGTCACGATGCACCGCGGGTTGCGGGAATGAGCCGAGCCGATGTCTAAATTTTTGCCACACACGACGGGTATACGAAAGGTCACGCGGAAGCTGAAGCGTTTTTGCTGTAGTGGAGATTGAATACGAACGGCGCACCTCTTTGCCTATTGCCTATTCGTTTTGTCTCCCTTGTTCTCTTCAGCTCCCTGCACAGCCTCTCGCCTCCTTCTCTTGCGCCTATAAAAGGGAGGTCGCTCCTCTCAAAGAGATGCACCAGAACCTCTTCTTCCTCTCGCCACAAGTTCATGAGCAGTGCACCGCTGCTACATTCTTCCCCATCCCAGCTTGCGGCATGCACCGCAGGTCGGGACAGTAGGCCTCCTAAACCGCACCTCTTTGAGTCTTGTATGGGAGAAGGGTGATAAGGTTTTTGGGGAGCGCTTCGCGCGACTACTGACTTCTTCGTCACAGACGCCCCGGATTCCGACGACTACTTCCCCGGCGATGACTTCTTCCCCGACGTCAACAACCTCCTCGACGACATGGCTGGCAACGACACCGGCCCCAAGTCTAGTGCTTCTGCTGCTGTTGTCCCGTACACGTTCTTCCTCTTCCTATTAGAGGCCCTGCTACAGTTCCTTGTTCTAGTGTTTGCCCTAGATATGTTAGACTCTGTTTCATATATGCAACTTGCTATACTGTCTGCTCTAGATGTGTTTAGTTACAGTTCACATATGAAGATGATGTTTACCTTCTCTTTGTCAAATCGCATGACTTGTTTTATCACTGCTATACTAGTCATGCTTTATCTAGTATTTCTGTTAATAAAATCATTCGGTAAATTGCTCATATTTCCAACAGCGAATTGAATTATTCATGTTGAATACTACATGCTCACAACTCCCAAATACTCCATAAGAATAATAACCGATAACATTCAGATATATTTTTGAATAGTAGAATATTGATAAAAAAAGAAATCAAGATTGTCATGCACTCCCTCCGTCTCATAATATAAGATCCTATTACATTCAATACACATATTGTGTTCGGTCGGTCATGAGAATAATTTTATTGCAGGAACACATGGGACTAAACCCAATTGGCTACTTGACAAGCAAGAGGTGAGAATAGATGGAAGCATGGCACGTTGAAACTACAAAATCGAGCAAGCAATTGCCCACTGCAGCTTGACTACCGTCTACAGAGCGAAAAATTGTGAACCAACTCACAATATGAACTTGAGAATTGTTCCGATCTTTTTTTAACAACAGTATGGCCAGGGACAAATGATAGATGTATATGTGAGTTTGTTACATTTCTTCATTAGTGATAAGATACTCTAGTAGACAATTCGTCAAGCATTCAAGCAAAACAATAAACTGAAGAGTCGGGACACAAGCTAATTAGGTGTACATTCCCCATCAGAAAACAGAGGGAAAACAAAATTCCAGTTAACTGAAATTTCTTTCATGCAAATCATGAAACACAAATGAAGAGAAGGAGAGCTAACAATCACAATTCTGACGGCTACGTATCATTCAAGTAAGTGCAAGAAAAATAGTATATAACAAGAGAGATAATGACATAGGAGAATAGGTTGGGCTACATGAGTTGTACAATAATCCAGAAAAACTGCAAAAAAAGAGACAAGCTTGATTTATCTTGTATGTCATGACACGGCACCATAATAGATGAAACTTTGTTTCAAAACAATGATGGTAGTAGGTCTAGTACCAAGCATATGGTACATAATAGATGAATATAATGTTGGTCAGTACCTTTAGAAAATGGTCAACCAAAATAAGAAGCATCCTAACTAATCTTCTATGGGGGCTGAGTAAAGCAAGAAAATTTTGGGTCATATATATGTGTCCCCTAAGAAACAATAGCCTAGATAGGAGCATACTCTAAACATCAAAGTAATTATCAAACTTATTCCATGGTAAAAAAGAGGAAAAGGTATACTTGTGTTGTAATTGAAATGATTAATTATATTGATCAGGTAAGTCACCAAATCTGAGGCAAGAAGCAAAGAATTGCGAGGGCAGAGAATATGGCATCATAAATGACGATTTCTAGTAAGACCAATTATATTTTCAACCTACACCATTTCAATATTAGATCTCTGTGCCCTTAGTCTATGAAAAAAATACGTAAGTAGCAAATCTAAATATGCTCTACATATTCACCATGTGAGACCATAGGTGAAAAAGGACAACAAAGCAGCAATGGAACTGAAGAAATCTATGTATTCCAGAAAGAAAAGATACCAACAGTGGATTTGTAGCCTTCACATTTTACCATGGAGGAAGATAGTATAAACTCACTTCCAATCACTACAAAAAAAATACACTTCCATGATGATACGTGTTTGTCACAGTAGGTTGCGTTTTTTGTCATGCATGTACATCCATGACAAATTTATGACATAATCAAGATAGTCATACCTGTGTTGTCGTAGAAGTGTTCCATGACATTACCAAAATTATCATCACGGAAGTGTCCACTTCCATGACGATAAATCACGCGTCACAGAAGTGCTTTCGTCAAGGGTGACCGACACATGGCATCCACCGTAACGGAATGTCGTTAAGCTATCAGGTCGGGTTTTGGATCCGATAACCCATTAACAACCCCGACCAATGGAAAATTTCCACGTGTAAAATTCGTATTGGCCAGACGAAACACGTGTCAGCTCGTCAGTGGGTCAGAAAGGCGCCTATGATAAGTCGACACGTGGCACGGCCCAACAGAGGCCCATTCCTGTGAAAAGGCCGGCCCATTTGACTTGGTCAAAAGGTGGCGGGCCGGCCCATGGAAAGCATGTTAACGGCCTGTTCGCATATAGCCCATTTACAACACGCTAACCCAAGGCCCGTTACGCCCTATTCAAATTAGGCCCAGTAGCGTCATCTGGGCCATCCAATATGATTCTAGCCCATTTTCACTTCTGGCTCATATATGGCCCATGACGTCTTTCGGCCCATATGAGGCCCTATGTAACTCTTGGTCTATTAACGACCCATGGTGAAACTGGCCCGTAATGAACAGTGTATCACTTTACACCCATTAACGACCAGTGGTGAAACTGGCCCGTAATGAATAGTGTATCATTTTATACCCATTAACGACCCGTTATTCTGTTGGGCCATTTCCAGCCCATGTTATCATTCGGCCTTCTCAGAGCCCATTTATTCTTGGGCTCATTTCCAGCATTCGTTTACTTATGGCCCGTTACTGTCATTTCCTGCTTATGGGCCAAATTCAGCTCGTGGGTACAGTCGGCCCGTTTGTGGTCCATTAATACGTTGGGCCATTTTCATAGCGTCATCAAATACGGCCTATTAACGATGGCCCATTATGACCGACCCATGAACGGACGATTCCAACTCTAGCCCGTTTACGGCCATAATGCGGTCTGTTTGGCCCATGTTTGGCCAATTGATCATACGGCCCGTATAAGGCCCATTAATGATACAGCCCGCAGAAGGCCCATTGTTTCTACGGCCCATAGAAGGCCCATTGTTTCTACGGCCCGTAGAAGGCCCACTATTTCTACGGCCAGTAGGAGGCCCAGTGTCACTACAGTAAATATTAGCCCATGGTTATTGTGGCCTAGTTTTAAAAAATAGGTTATTGCAGCCACTAGCTAACCGCGGAGAAAGAACTGCAATGACTACAAGCAAACAAATAAACAAGACAACAAGGAAATAAATAAGTAAGCAACTAACGCTAGGCTATCACGGCGATTACACATATTACATCCACTGGGCATCAAAGTTCGCCACCAGTGCAAATATAGGGAACAAAGCAGCATATCATATACATTGGCCGTCAAAATTGGCCACCAGTGCAAATACACGCGGCAGCAAAACAAGAGCATAACTGAAACAACTTCAGAAGAGCTCAAGAAACATTATCCTGGGTATCCACCATGCTGGCAATAAGCTTAGCAAGCTAATTAGCTTTGTCCTGTTTGGCGCTAAAATCCTCCAACACTTGCTGTTGCACCAGAAAGTATGCATCTGAATGCTCCAGGGACTTCCGCAGTCCTTCCGCTTCTTGTCGCAGCACAGCTGATTGATGTCTTTCAGCTTGTAGTTGAGACTCAAGAAACCGAACTGATTCAGACAATGAGTTTGAATAGCTTGTGCAAGCGGTAGTGGCCAGTAACTCGAACAGTAAACCAAGACAGGATGTGTCACTATCCTGAACCTTATCTGCATTACTTCCTTTACCATTACTTAATAAGGCACTCTTCCCCAATATTCTGTCAGCATTCTAAAAGAAGAAACAAGCAGACACATAACAAGTTTAGCATGTACTAGTATATGAAACTCATTTCGGTGAACCAGTTCATTAGTAAGGTGGACATGATTAAACTACCAAGTCTTCTATTGCCAAGCACTAGTACATAATAAAAGCATCAAACAAACATATATCTATGTCCTATGGTAGCAATGGAATCTTAAATTAGAACATTTGTTCTTCAAGTTTAGGCACTTGTTCTACATGAACAGAGTACAGTAAGACGCAAGAATATAATACTTCAAAATAGAAGATGAGCTCATAGACCTTACCACATTCTTGGTTCGGGACCAGTACAGAACAAGGCGTTCCCAGTCATCATCCAGTAAATGTGTCTCGGGAGAACGTAAGGGAATTTGATGAGTTTCTTTGCCGGTGAAGTACGTTTTCTTCAGGTAATTCTGATACTGACACCAAGCATTCTTGAAGATAGCAGAGGTATTAGCACAGGTTACCTCATCCTAAGTTTCCAAATTGGTCCTTCTCTATAGAGAAAAATGGGAAAATTTGTTGTATTATAACCATCATGGAGGTAGGATGTATGGGACGAAGCAAAGTAATTGCCATGAATAACATTACTTACACATAACTCCTGGACAAACACCTGCAACTGGCATTTTCCTTCATCTTCAGTATAATATTTCCAAGATGGGAAGATACGCACATACGATTTAACAACATCAAATGTGATAGATGCTAAACTACGAGTAGCTGGTTGTGCTTCCTCCACAGGAATAGGCGTACTAACTGGTGGTTGGGGTTCGCCGTGATAGTACTAGCCCTTTGGGCACTGGAGCTGCCTTACTAACTGCTCTTGTTTGGGAGCTCTGTGGTGGAGATGGTGTTGTGTCAACAGGAACTGGGTTACTATCGGCTGGGGTTGGGGTTAGATTGGGTGAAGCTGGTTCTCTGTCCATCGCAGTAGGGGTACAATCTGCGAGAGTTTGGGTTATGTGTGGTAGGGCTGGTTCTTGTGCATGTACAACCGGGGTGCTATCTCCACCAAGAGGTAGCACTGTTTTATTTGAAGACCGTGTTTTTAGTCCGCTAGATACTGGCATCACCCGCTCCAGTTCAAATGGCTGATAAACAGGAAACATAGTTGAATGTACATATATTGTATGAGAGACAGATGCAATAGATAGTGTGGAAAAAAGAGGGCATTAAATAGTTGACATGTATATTGTTTAACTAAAACGGATAGCATGACATAATTTCACATATATGATGTCTATCTAAACTGGATAGCATAGCATAACATAATTCAAAGATATGATGAATAACTAAACATGATCGCATGACATAATTCACCTACATGTTATCTAAGTAATCAGGATCGCATCATTTAATTCACATATGTGATTTATATGCTAAACAGAGGGCATTCGATATGATGCCTGAACTAAGAATATGGTGTTGAATATTGTGTATATGATGTCTAAACTATGCAATGCAAGTCACCTTATGCATGATATGAGCAGTATAACCGTGCCAAGTTAGAGCATACACCTCAGTGGGGGAATAGGACTGGTTATCTATCTCTGAATCCATCTCTGAGGAGCTATCGGGGCCCAACAAGAGGTAGCGCTGTCTGCTCTGAAGGCCTTGTTTTCACTCCAGATATTTCCATCTCCCACCCAAATGGCTGATTCACAGGAATAGTAGTTTAATGTACAAACATTGTTGACAAATGGAAATGTAATGAAGAAAAGGATGGGCAAGATATCATTCAAATATATGATGCCTGGTTAAACAGGATGACATTGCACATTTCACATATATTATGGCTGGCTAAAAGACATGAGACTGCATAATTCCCATATATGATATAGAAACTAACTAGGTGGCATTACAGAACATGTCTAAACTAAGTAGATGACATATATAATGTCAAAAGTAGGCACTGCAAGGCAACATATGCATGATATGACTAACATCATCATGCCAAGGTAGAGCAAACACCTTGGGGGGTAAATAGGAGTGGTCAGCGGCGTCTGAATCTGCCTCAGAACAGATATCTTCCTCTGGATTACAATCTGGAGAGGGGTGGGGAGGGTTTTCCATTGAACCCACCATGGAGCGATGTCTGCATGACATTGTATTGCCGCGCAAAACTCTTCTCTTTTTCTCTACATGTTCAGCATGACTGTGTACAATATCTGACATGCATACGAAAAAATATGGTGAGATTATGTAAGGAGAGCATGCAGAAATTTAGAGTGATGGCAACAACCAGTGGATCGACGTTTTTCCGTTGAACCAAAATAGCCCTAATGGATCGACGTGAACGTATAGTAATAAGTGATGCAACAAGTGTACAACCTCTTTGCCGTAGCCGTGTCGACCTCAGCATCATTGGGTTGGTCGCTGAAGCAGTTGAGGCAGAGGTGGCTGTCCGAGGTGTGGAGGAAGATCTGAGGAATTTGTAGACAGCGTCCAGGGCACTGCTCTATTGTGATGGATCGTTCTGTCGTTGGAGCAGCTTCGGTGAGCCGTAAGACGTCAAGGCTGAAGCAGCACAAGACAGACATCGTCAATCTCAAGTGGGATTCTAATAGCATCTCCAATAGATGATGTAAAATTAACATCACCAAAAACCACCTGACTACAACAGATGAGGTAAAAACTATTGGCTCTGAACTTAACTACCGAAACTAAAATTTACTGTGGAATCTGAATGCTACTGTCGAAACTGAACGCAATGGTAGCAGAGAGACACTTGACATGTAGTTTAGGGAGGGCCTGCAGTTCATCTTCAACCTGCACCCCCTCGAGCCGCCAGCCACCACCGGCCAAACCGCCGGCCCCAGCGCCGCCTCGCCGCCCCAAAACAACTGCCACCGCCGCCCCGGCCAGCCCTCTAGGCCCCCCGCCCCCACCCTGAACCCTAAGATAGATAGTGGGGTACCTCTCCGGCGAGCCCCCGTCCCCGCTGCGGGTGGTTCTTCCTTAACTCCGGCGAGCCCCCCCAACCCCTGAAAATCGACTGACCCAAAAGTTGATTCAGTCAACTGAAGTGTGGCTTAATCGGAGCAGAGCAGTAGCACGAGCGAGGGGGAGAGCAGCAGCAGCAGCTGGGCGAGCGAGCGATCGAGCGAGAGCCGGAGCAGCAGCAGCAGATCCGGCTGGTATGGACGCCGCCGCCGAAGGGGCCTCGCACTGGGGGAGAGCCGTCGTGGAGATGTCGCCCGCGGTGCCGACTTCAAGGTAGCCACTCCATGGGGGTGCGAGATGGAGCACCGTCGGTGCCGGGAGGTCGAGTTAAGGAAAAGTTGCGATGCGATGAGTGTACAACCTCTTTGGTGGCGCCGAGTAGGCCTCAGCTTCATCCGAGGAGTCGGTGAGGATGCTGCGGTTCTGGTGGAGCAGGTTAAGGTGGCGCTGTGGGGATGGAGCAGCCACGACAGACGAGGCGATCGTCGGAGCAGCTCCTTGGAGGTGGAGAACGGGGCGGCTGAACCGGCGGGACGACGAGATGGAAGACAGATCCTCATCCGGGGAGGTGGACGAGGGACGTCGAGCTGTTGCGGTGGACGACGTCGTCGGGGAAGAGGCTCCGGCTGGGCAGTGGTGACGTGGCGGACGGAGGAGGGTGGGGTTTCACGGCTGGAGCGAAGAGGTTATGGTGGCCTGGGATTTCGAATGGCGAAAAGGGGGCGATGGGAGGGGGTGAAGCATGACTTAGGAACGCGCTTGTACAAAATGTAGGGTGTGTTACAAAACTACCCCCCACCGATTTGAACCAGCAGCCCTTTCGGCTCAGGGTTAGAAGGGGGATTTCGCATGTCGGGATTTGGCAGCTGGAGGGAGTTTACGCGCGCGTTGTAATTTCGGGATAGTAAGGCGCGGGTTGTGAAGGCGCCAGTTTTGGGAGCACGATATCTGAATTTTCGGGATATAACAAGACGCGGGTTGAATTTTAGGGACAAGCCTAACGTGTAGTAATATTGTACTTGTACGTACCAAATCAATTCACACTTCCCTCAACCAAAAAGAAAATGAAAAAAATAAAACTATTCACACCACACAAAGAGAGAGTCTTGCCCCTCCTTCCATCTATATAGGGCCTAATGCGTTTTTCGATGCTAACTTTGACCAAATATTAGAGCAATGATATATGACATGCAACTTACACAAAGCACACCGTTAAATTCGTCCGTGAAAGGTTCTTTCAATGATATAATTTTCACATTGTGCATGTCATGTACTATTAATCTTGTCAATAGTCAAAGGCGGTCTTAAAAATCTCATTACGCCCTATATAGATGGAAGGAGGGAGTATGAATCCATGTTATGTCCGATTAAATTTTTTCGCTTGCTGTATAATGCATGTAACCTACTCATACCAACATTTTAGTGCATTCCAAATGTCTATACTACCGCTGTAATTCGAACTAAATTTGAATTCGTTTCTCTATTTCAATAAGAATCTACAATCATGATTGTTGCCAACTTCAACCATCATAGTTTCCTTGCTATCCGCCAGATATAAATTGGACGGCCTATAATGCAGGATGGCAGGCACACCATCATCAACAACTCCATTTTTTATAAGAGTAGATATAAAATTTATTAAATGTAGTATAACATGTTCATAACCACACCATGTGTATCACCATTATATATATTCACACATGCGTCGGTTTGAAACACTATGATAAATTCTTCAAATATCTGAATTCGCTGTTTATAATGAAGTATATATGATCTCTATTCGTCTTTTACACCCACACAACCCTCTTATCTTTGTAGCTAGCGCTAACTTTCTCTTGTGCATGCACACACCCGCATCCCTCTCACCCTCCCTCAGCATTCTCTAGCTCCATCGCGCAAATTCGTCTTTTCACTTTAGGTCATTCACCCACGGTGTGTGTAGGCCCCCCAGCTCCTTCTTTACGGCACACATCGATCGATATGCCTCTCTAGCCAGGTGTGCCTAGCATAAACACAAGCTTCCCCTCTTCTCTTGTCACCGTCCATGCCTCACTCCCACCACTCTTTTCATCGTTCTCGTACTCACACACTCCTCCCCCCTCGATATAGTATGCCTCTCGTACCACCTCCTACATGCATCCCTCTCTCTCTATCCTTCTCCTCGTGCCTCATTTGCTTCTAACACACACATGCATGTATACCGATCGATCTCCCAACATATACCTAGATCGACTTTAACTACCCCCATCGATCGACGTACCTCACAAGTTATGTCTCTCCTTTCTCTAACAAAGGGCTATTGATCTTCCTATGTAGGTATGTCTGCTTACCACAGCCACATCGTCCCCCCTCATCATTCGTGCATGCCTCCTGACCCGTCTCTCACATGCACGTGCACAGACAACAAGCAACCATCTCCTCTCTTATTGATATTGCGGGCGTGCCCTCCGTTTGTCTAGCAAGCCTATCCCACCATTTCTTAGAAGCAACTCCACTACCACCCCCTCCAACACTCTAGCTCTGTCTCTCTCCCAACCTTATTCCTCTCCTGCACATATGCATGGATGCTGATCGATCTCCCTTAATACATGAGGCAGATCGATCTCCTTAATTCACGAGGTAGGCCCCTCTCCTCCTCCACACATATACAAGCCATTGTACCTCTATAGTTAATTGGGACTCCCTCTTCCCCCACCACACACCGATAGTCAAGTGCTGCAGGTAGGTATCCATGCCACAGAGACAAACTACACATGTCCCATCTCACGTTCCAGTAGGCCAGCCACTCTATATATTTGACGTGGGCACACACAAATTCGATGGCACTCTTTATCGATCGCGCGCGCACACACACACATCATCCCTCTCTTCAATTCTATGGACACCTCAAGCCAATGATACCTCCACTCTCTTCTCGTGGATCGCCCCCTCTATATATATGTTATATCCAGGACTTTATTTCACACACATTGCATATGTTACATTTTTTGATTGAC
>NC_041389.1:278381511-278388345 GCF_002162155.2 Triticum dicoccoides
ACACACTATATCTCTCTAGGTTTGTATCTTTCTCACACAACCCCATGTAGGTGGTGTACGTATACAAGAAGAGAATAGGTGCACCGTGCACGTACTCACGCTTCGTGCCCAGCCACACCCGCGCGGGTACACGGTGGAGCTCATTTCTTTACGAAATGGCAGCCCACGTGCTAATTTGAACGCATGTAGCGGTTGTTTACCTAGGGAGGTCGTGTACCATGCGTGCACGAAACAAAGTTCGACTTGACGCGCTGCCGCGTTATTTTTAAATAAAGTTATAGCGCTCAATGGCACATACACAGAATATAAAACGATTTTTATGGAGAAAAAGGTAGTCCGCTCACTATATACAATGGAGCCTGCCTGCCTGGTTTCATGGTTTGTCGCTCTTCAGAGTATCTCACACAAGGCTGCGGTGGCCTCTCTCTCTCTCTCACCGTTGGTCACTGATCCGGCTGCATCCCGTCCACCGGAGGAAAGGGAGTGCGGTGGCCTCTCTCTCTCTCACCGTTGGTCACTGATCCGGCCGCATCCCGTCCGCCGGGGGAAAGGGAGGAAGTGCATCATTTCTCCATTCGACGGTGCCGAGGCAGCACATCCCGATCTGCGATACACGTCGTTCTGTCTGACCAAGCTCCGGCGCGCCAGGGCCTACGCCACCTGCTCGCAGATTCTGCCCGCCGCCGCTCACCTAGTTACATCCCGACGACCTCCAGGTATCCCCTCCGGCCTTGCTCCACTGCCCGTCTTCCCACGCCGCTGCATGTGGATCTTCCATAGTTCTTTTCCCAAAACGTAGCTCGTCCGGCATACTT
The DNA here is from genome assembly GCF_002162155.2 of Triticum dicoccoides. Taxonomy (NCBI): domain Eukaryota; kingdom Viridiplantae; phylum Streptophyta; class Magnoliopsida; order Poales; family Poaceae; genus Triticum; species Triticum dicoccoides. The sequence continues at coordinate 278,382,327 of NC_041389.1, forward strand.
TCCATATTGCATTCTCGTCCTCACACCGTTTTAGACAAACACAACCGTGTTGTTATCTTCCCTTAGGACAAGGAATATGCTTCTTTTTTGTCGTCGCATGTGTCATCAACTGTTATTGGCCAGTAATTGTTTCCTTTCTACCTCTTTTTTGCAAACAGGGCTATCCATTTCACCTTGTTGCTATTGCGACCTTTTGGTGAACTACACAAATCACTTTTTTCTTAAGAGTGTTTTGTGCAGTTGTACTAAAATGTCACACGGGCAATGTCTCTACATTTCAGTGCGACTGCACAAAGGGAGATTGGTTTTGCTCTATCCTCCTCATCCAACTCCGAGCCTAATCTTCTCCAACTAGTCAGTCTTAAGAGAGACTGCAAAGGTGACCGGCTTCTATTTGTGTGTTTATTGTTTCATCAGCAGTCCTCTATTATCGTAATCACACTCAATATCTTTGGAACAGGGACGCTCAGCTCTATTTTAGTGGAACTGCACAAAATGATCGGAATGTTGCATGCTCCAGACAGCTACTTTTTTTCCCAACATGCCTTGTTGATTTAGACAGAGCTGGGGGGACGTTGCTGCCAATGAAAGCATGGATCAATTTTAATTTAACACCTTCTCACAACTTTGTCTTCAGTTGTGATGTAATTATTAGCTCTGATCTGCTAATAATTGACATGCATTAGCAAGGAAGTTAGTTTTTTATTGTTTCCGCAAGAGCATCGATGGCAAGACACGCGAAACAAAAGCTGAAAGCTCACACCATTGTACAATTTCATGTCGCTGGAAAATTATTTATATAGTACGTCAATTATGTAAACAAATGATGGAAGCTTGATAGCATTGCCAGAAGCCTCTTCATCATCCAGGTCCATGTGCCATGCACAAATATATACTCCTTCGTTCCTAAATATTTGTCTTTTTACAAATTTCAAACGGGCATATTTTAGAGTGTAGATTAACTCATTTTGCTTCGTATGTGTACTCATCCGTTCCTAAATATTCTATTCGTCTTTATAGAGATTTCAACAAGTGACTACATATGGAGCAAAATGAGTGAATCTACGCTCTAAAATATGTCTATATACATTCGAATGTGCCAGTCCATTTGAAATCTCTAAAAAGACAAATATTTGAGTAGCTAGAAAGACAAATACTCCGAAGTATGTTTAAGAACCGAGGGGGTAGTGCACAACCGCATGGGAGACTCAGCCCGGTCATTGCGCCGCATTAATAGTGAGTAATGAGCAGTCAAATCATAAGCCCCACCTTTCCCACTGTAAGTTGCTCTGAAGAAGCAACCATCAATACGCTCTTCTTTGAATCCGCTCATACTACTCCATCCGTCACTGTTTATACAACGCGCTTCAGAAAAAAGAAAAAAAATCTGTGGGACCAAGGCGACTAGCGATCGGCCTGAAAAACAGCATTGGTAGTTATAGCACGACGTCTATTACTAGAGGGAATAATGCGTACACACATGCATGCAGTGCTTCCATCCCGGGTACACACATGCATGCACTTACTCCACTACGTAATAGTAGTACAGTACATGGAGAGAAAATTGTGGACTTGATTGCGGTTACCACGCCCTAATTAATTGAGCATTAAACCAAACACATCTAAAGTCTCTCTGGTGGTGGAAATGCATTGAGAGAAATGCATCATAATGAAGCGCGCCCTGTAAACTGTGACGGAGGGAGGAGTAGTATGAAGGTGCAAAACCAAGTACGCGTATGGCCAGTCGGTCAACGCACCTCCTCTTGGCATATCACTGACATGTGGGACAGGAGTGTGAGCAAACCGATCTCAATTGACGGCAAAGAGCCAACCCGCCGTTCCTTGAGAGAGACGAGGAGCGAGAACACACAGACGGGCTCGCACGGAGGCCAAGATATATTCGAGCATGGTTGGTTGATCGATATCATTCATTACATGTTAGGCTGCCGTTTTCCGCCCTTCTCCGGAATAAACGTGTACTTTATCAAAGATAAAAAATAAGAGTACAGACTCTCCACCATGCGGTTCTAGTAGTAGTACTACTCGTACTACTGCGCTTGGCTCTTTGCCTCTTCGTGAAGTCGAACAATGATGGTACTCCGCATGTTGGGTACTACAGTGTATGCCTCTGACAATCTGACACTGAATGTACCGATGCATGTCCACCGAGGGTAGGTTGCATTAGTCAAAAGGCGTAAGCGAGCTTCACCTTCTCCTGCAAGCTTCTCCTCGTTCTGCGAGTTGACGGGACACACCAAAAAGTAGTGCTAGTCCATACTCCCTCCTTTCCGGTTAATATGGCTTAATCTTTTTTGCGGGTAAATGAGAGAGCTTTATTCATATATAAGCATTCTTAGGACGATCAGCCAAGACACTGGTCACTAGGAAGCAAGGTACCCCACAAAAAAGAAGTAGGAAGCGAGGTGTTTCATCAAGCCAGCTCTCGGCCACATTCAAAGTGCAGCAAGCACGGTTCGCACGAAGATGCGCCGCAAGGTTTGCTGACCTGTTTACATGCTGAATAACAAAAAATAGGAACTATTACCGAGCGCTACTATTTGTAACAGGATATGAGCCAAAATTAATCGAGAATTGTGGCAAGTGTTCCATGCAATCAACTTCCATTATCACATGCGAGAACCCTCGAAGAGAACCAAATGTGTTGAAGATTGCTTTATCACATTTTAAAATTATAATAAGTGCGCAGACGCTCCTCCATCCGGTTCGTAGTACTAGTATAGTACGTACCTTTATAGACTATAGTAGTAGTACTAGTAAACTTTGCGCTTGGCTGCTCGGCTATTCGGGAAGTCGAACAATAATAGCACTAGTAGTATAGTGTATGCTTCTGGAAATCTGACACTGAATTAACTGTTGCACGTCCATCGCCTGAGCGACGGAGAGCTTGCATTAGTCAAAAGTTTCTCCTTGTCCTGCGAGCCACCGTGCGCAAGCTTCTCCCGTCCTACAACCTTCTCCTCGTTCAGCAAGTTGATGGGACACATAAAAGTAATGCTAGTCCATACTGCCTCCTCTCCGGTTAATATGGCTTAATTTCAAACAAGATAAATACACTGCCTGTCACTGTATATTTGTAAAAATACGGTCAGTGGACTTCATAATATGCTCATTACGCTCAATATATATATTTTCCGGTGTTCATACGGTCACTAGCTCGCCCTGACTGAGTATGTGTGTGCATGCACGTGTAGGTTGAGCACTTGAGCATGACCATGTGTGTTCCATCGTGTGCTCGGACATGCATGCATTAGGGCGTCACACACGTTTTTGCGTCCATGTGTACATGTGACTGTTGCATACACGTAGGGGAGTACGTGTAGGGGCCACTAAGGAGCAGTAAAATCACACAGTAAGTTAGTCGGAAGAAGCAACCATCGTTTCAATCTTGAATGACACGTACGCAATATAAAATGGTTGATATGGAGAGAAAAAGAAAACCAATATATATACACTAGCAGGAGCCTAAGCTACAAGCCTGCTTGCTTAGGTTGCTCTCTTCACAAGCATAGAACGACGGGTCTGATCCCGCAGCTGGGGGAAGGGAACAATGTTCTGCGTAGACGCGGTCGACATCGGCGAGGGAGAAAACCCACAGTCGATGCATCCCAATCGGGGGTCACCGTGGTATGGGCCGATGCCGCGTCCCAACAGCCCTTCTAGCTACAGCCCGATGTCCCAGGTAGTCCATCTTCCTTTTGGAGCCGGCTTGCTCCACTGTCGTAGCTCCATCTTCATGTCGATCTTTCTCTACTTCTACCGGCTTCTACTTGTGATGAGTTTATGTCTCATGAACTAGTGCCAGTTCTATTATTCTAATCACACTTTTTCAATATCTTTGCCATCAGGGATGCTCAGGTCGATTTTAGTGGAACTGCACAAAAGCATCGTATGATCCGAGGGTGCCAGCCGTCTTTCCTTCGACTGGTTCTACCTGGCCAGGAAATTAAATCATGTTTAGGGTTTAAGTCGTACTGACCCCATCAGTAGTTTTTCTTCCGTACACGCTCTCACAACTTTTTTCTTTAGTTGTGAAGTAAATATTGGCTATGATCTATGAATCATTGAGATGCATCAGCATGTGTGTTAGTTTTCCTTTGTATTTGATGGAATGTTGTAACGGGGCAACCTTGGAATAGGAATGAAAATGGAGTGGAAAAGTTTCCGTTTTTCCAAAGAAAAAATGGAAACAGAGAGAAACCAACGTTTCATTTCATTGGATCGCGCCATCAAGCAAAACCAACGTTTAAATCACGTCTGTCGTGTTCATGTCTCACCCTCCTCCACGGCTCGACCCCACACGGTCGCTTGGCATGCCACTCACCGCAAACCGAGTATACGTTAACTTCCCCGCCTGCTTGTCGATGGATCGCGCCATGGAGTACTAGCACTACTGGAAGAGATTGACGAGTTGGGGAAGGACAACTAGCTGTAGCACGGACTCCCAAGAACTTTTTACATGCATGTTGTAGCCGGCTATTGCGACCTTTGAACGCGGAGCAGCCGCGTGCACCCGGAAGCGGCGCGGGCGACGCTCTCTCGGCCGGTGCGCCGCTTCAATGCCGGCGCCAGTGAGAGGTCACATCCACTCTGGCCGGGCATGAATGCGGCACTGACCGTTTCGGGCGGGAAGCACGCGCGGGTGATGAAGAGGGTTCGGGTTGGTCAGGACCGGCCGTGGAAGCGGTCCGGACGTGCGCAAACAAGAGATGTTGTACGTTAATATTGCTGTGTATATAATTAACAACGTAAATAATGTGCCAGTTGGACAAATATGATTGGAGATGGAGATGAAAATGGAATTTTACGTAAACACGGATATGCATGTCTATGTCTATGTGTGTGTGCGCGACGACTCTCGCGACCTGGAAGCGGGCGCGTGTTTTTTATCGAGTTTTTTTTCTTGGTACGTTAGAAAATCAGTTTGTCTAATTCACATCTAGATGTTATTTAAGGATATCACATCTAAGCTCCCACAAGTATATAATGTAGCAACAAGAAACAAAAAAAACTAGGAAAAAAATAGACCACAAACAGAGTGGACATCAACTTAGATGTGACATAACTATGTCACATCTAGATGTGTCCTAGACAGACCCTTAAAAAATTGTCCGCCAGTTTTCGTTTCTTTTTCTGGGAACGCGTGTATTCTATTTAAAACCACTGCTATGGAGAGATTTTTTTACTCCATTATAGCCTCTTGTTTGATAGAGTTTCTCGCATCTCGCTCTCTCACCCTCTCCATATCAAAACAAGATGACAGTGTCCACTCTATCTCTCTCCTCACCGGTGGTCACAGATCCAGCCGAATCCCGTCCGCTGCGGGAGGTGAGGACTGTTGCACCACGTCGCGGTACCCGTGAGGCATGTACTTAGGAGGGTGCACCAAGCACGAGCTCGATTGAAGGCGCCTTGCGAAGATTAGGAGAGCCGAAGCTCTTGAGCGACAGAGCTTTGGCGAGGTGTGTCCGTGATTGAGCTAGCCCAGTGTGCTTACACACCTGCCCAGTCCCCACGCGAGGCGCGCAAGGGAGAGCATCGGGCAACTGCCGCCCTCCTAGGCATGAAACAAGGAACAAGTGAAAAAGCAGAAAAAGAAGGGAAGACCCGGCCAAGCAATCGATAGAGAACACCAGAACTTCAAATCCCACAGAAAGGGGTTGCAAACCAACTACATAAAGCGAATGAGCGGCCGCGTCCGGCACCTAGTCTAGTCTTCTCACCAGCGCGGAGCTAAGTGCTACCACTAGGACGTGGGAGGGAGCCCCCGAGGACTGAGGGCGGCACTCCGGAGACTCCGGGGCGTGTACAGCCCCACTCATTATTACGTGAGAGTGTCACGAGTGGAGACCTTCACATGCGTGAGCCTTACTTCATATCGCCAGACGAGGGCCCCGCCGTGCGCCACCCCCGGCCACCATTGGGGCGTCCGAAAACCAAGAAGAGGCCAAGGGGAAAGGGGGGCCCTAGCGGCACCCCCGGCGACCACGGGCCCTCTGCC
>NC_041389.1:278388713-278438470 GCF_002162155.2 Triticum dicoccoides
GGAGTGCTCACTAGCGCTTTCCCCGGCAGAGGACCTACCTCCGCATGGTGCCTTGCTCCACGCGGCGTGGGAGAGGCCGTGGCTCCGAGCCCCCCACGCGCAGCCCCCAGCATTCCGCTCCGGCCAGGGGCGGAACCACCACCCTTGGGTCTCCGGCCACCACAGGCCCTCTGTCGGCGTTCTGGTCCACCTGCAGCCCATGGTTAGTGCACATCTGCTCCCGCGATACCTGCTGTACCCCGTCATAGTTGCTAAAGGGGTCGGCGGAGCCTTCGGGCGACTCGTGGAAAGCTCCTGCTTCAAGCATTCCGCCATCCCATCCTGGCCCGAGGAACGTGCTGGGGCTGTCTCCGAGCACGTACTCTAGGTTCACCATGCGGGGCACATAGGCATCGACGGTTGCCCCACGAGGGCCACCACCTGAGTGCCCCGTGCCTGGAGCTTCCAGCCGCGGCACCCGGCCTTGGCGGCTACCGGGTTGCACTCTAGTGCGCCCTTGTAGTGGGCCGCCAGCGCTTGGTCCTGCTCGTGATGAAGCTGCAGCGGTAGGACGGGCGGCGCCAGTGCCCATGTTGGTGTCGTCAGGTTCCTCCATTTCCCCAGGGGGTTCGCGAGCTCGCCGGGGCCTCGCGCGCGCCTCATCTACAACCTGAGGCGTGGAGAAGGAGCAGAAAGGCGGTGCGCCCCTATAGGCATAGTCCAAAAGTTCAGCGACGCATTCCAACAACACGTCACGGCCGCTCTCGGCCAGCCTGCACCGTAACAAGTCCCGTGCCACGATGAGCGCAGCCCGCGTGTTCGCCTGCTCCCATTGGGTGTGCGATGCCGTCGCCGCGGCGTACCTTGAAGATCGCGCGGCGGTGCGCGCGCCGTGGTGTGAGGGCGGAAGCTGCGGGTCCATGCCGCCCGCGGCCGGTGGCGTTAGGCAGTGTGCGGGCCGCCTGGAGCGCGGAGTTGAGGTCTTTGGAGCGGACGGCGGTGCTTGAGCGGGCAAGGCCGCCCAACGGTCGGCTTGGGTCCTCAGATCGTCGGTCATCGGAGCTGCGAAGCCACGGCGAGTTGGTCCGGTGGAGAAGAAGCTTCGGCGCACCCCTACCTGGCGCGCCAAATGTCAGATTATGGGTTCCGGCAAAATCCTTGAGGTTCGAACTCTGGGGTGCGCACGAAGATCTCTCTCCCCCTAGCTCACACTCTCAACAATCTCAAGGTCAAGCTCGCCGAACGCAAAGAACAAGGGATATAAGAGTTTATACTGGTTCGGGCCACCGTTGTGGTGTAATACACTACTCCAGTGTGGTGTGGTCGATTGACTTGTAGGCTGAGGATGAACAAGTACAAGGGATGAACAGCCTTAGGAGGAGCGGTGTTCTTGAGCTCTATGAGCTTGTGTAGATGGTCTTGGTGGAATGGATCCGGTCCAAGATCAGTTGCCTCCTATGGTGGTGGCTAGTCTATTTATAGAGGCCTCGGTCCTCTTCCCAAATGTTTTGGTGGGAAGGGATCCCACAACGGACAATTTGAAGGGGGACAGCTACTACAAGCTATCCTGACAAAAGGTGGTCTTCGCCTGCCAAAGACTCTGGTGGTGACGCCGCCCTGGGCTCCATGATGACCTCCGTCTTGCCGTCCTGCTAGTCTTGGTCTTGTTGCACCGATATGGAAACCATTGCCTGATGCCTCGGGACTCCTCGCTTGCACCTGCCCCTTTAGCACCAAAGAGGCAACCGGTACTCTACGCCCGCTGGCGCCCGCCTGGCCTTGGTCGTCATGGCTCACGTCACGGAAACCTCGCGAGGCACCCCTCGCCTTGATCTCTCCGCTCCTCGCGAGCCAGCCTAGTGAGGCTGCCCTAAAGAGGTCTTGTGTTGTCCGCCTTGCGAGGCTCGGCCCCTCGTGAGGGTCTTTAGTGTTTGCTGATGAAGATGGGATGTACCATGCCGTTAGCCGAGCCGCGCCCTGGGCCGCAGGCAGGCAAGTCTGGGGACCCCTGTTCCCATAACACCGGCAGGGCCTATGCCACCTGCTAGCTGCCGCAGTATGGGCAGATCCCGCCCGCCGCCGCTCACCTAGTTACATCCCGACGACCCCCAGGTATCTCCTCCGGCCTTGCTCCACTACCCATCTTCCCACGTTGCTACATGTGGATCTTCCATAGTTCTTTGCCCAAAACGTAGCTCGTCCAGCGTACTTTCCATATTGTAATCTCGTCCGCACACCGTTTTAGACAAACACACCCGTGTTGTTATCTTCCCTTAGGACAAGGAATATGCTTCTTTTTTGTCGTCGTATGTGTCATCAACTGTTCTAGGCCAGTAATTGTTTCCTTTCTACCTCTTTTTTGCAAACAGGGCTATCCATTTCACCTCATTGCTATTGCGACCTTTTGGTGAACTGCACAAATCACTTTTCTCTTAAGAATGTTTTGTGCAGTTGTACTAAAATGTCACACGGGCAACGTCTCTACATTTCAGTGCGACTTCACAATGGGAGATTGGTTTTGCTCTATCCTCCTCATCCAACTCTGAGCCTAATCTTCTCCAACTATTTGCTTAATCTTCAACTAGTTAGTCTTAAGAGAGACTGCAAAGGTGACCGGCTTCTATTTGTGTGTTTATTGTTTCATCAGCAGTCCTCTATTATCGTAATCACACTTAATATCTTTTGGACAGGGACACTCAGCTCTATTTTAGTGGAACTGCACAAAATGATCAGAATGTTGCATGCTCCAAACAACTACTTTTTTCCCAACATGCCTTGTTGATTTAGACAGAGCTGGGGGACGTTGCTACCAATGAAAGCATGGATCAATTTTAATTTAACACCTTCTCACAACTTTTTCTTTGGTTGTGATGTAAATATTAGCTCTGATCTGCTAATCATTGAGATGCATTAGCTAGGAAGTTAGTTTTTTATTGTTTCCGAAAGAGCATCGATGGCAAGACACACGAAACAAAAGCTGAAAGCTCAGAGCATTGTACAATTTCATGTCGCTGGAAAATTATTTGTATAGTACGTCGATTATGTAAACAAATGCTGGAAGCTCGGTAGCATTGCCAGAAGCCTCTTCAGCATCAGGGTCTATGTGCCATGCACAAAATTATACTCCTCCGTTCCTAAATATTTGTCTTTTTACAAATTTGAAATGGGCATATTTCAGAGTGTAGATTCACTCATTTTGTTTCGTATGTAGTCACTCATTGAAATCTCTAGAAAGACTGATACTCTGGAGTATATTTAAGAACCGAGGGAGTAGTGCACAACCGCATGGGAGACTCAGCCCGGTCGTTGCGCCGCATTAATAGTGAGTAATGAGCAGTCAAATCATAAGCCCCACCTTTCCCACTGTAAGTTGCTCGGAAGAAGCAACCATCAATACGCTCTTATTTGAATCCGCTCATACTACTCCATCCGTCAATATTTATAGAGTGCGCTTCAAAAAAGATCTCTGGGACCAAGGCGACTAGCGATCGCCCTGAAAAATAGCATTGGTAGTTATAGCACGACATCTATCACTAGAGGAAATAATATGTACACACATGCATGCAATGCTTCCACCCCTGGCACACACATGCATGCACTTACTCCACTCCGTAGTACATTGAGAGAAAATTGTGGACTTGATTGCGTTTACCACGCCCTAATTAATTGAGCACTAAACCAAACGCGTCTAAAGTCTCTCTGGTGGTGGCAATGCATTGAGAGAAATGCATTAGAATGAAGTGCACCCTGTAAACTATGACGGAGGGAGGAGTAGTATGAAGGTGCAAAACCAAGTATGCGTATGGCCAGCCGGTCAATGCACCTCCTCTTGGCATATCACTGACATGTGGGACCGAAGTGTGAGCAAATCGATCTCAATTGACGGCAAAATGGCCAACCAGCCGTTCCTTGAGAGAGACGAGGAGCGAGAACACACAGATGGGGTCGCACGGAGGCCAAGATATATTCAAGCATGATTGATCGATATCATCATTACATGTTCGATGTTTTTTAATACTATACTATTGGGCTGCCGTTTTCCGCCCTTCTCCCGAATAAATGTGTACGTCATCAGAGATTAAAATAAAATAAGAGTACAGACGCTCCACCATGCGGTTCTAGTAGTAGTACTACTCGTACAACTAAACCTGGTGCTTGGCTCTTCGCCTCTTCCTGAAGTCGAACAATGATGGTACTCCGCATGTTGGGTACTACAGTGTATGCCTCTGGCAATCTGACACCGAACGAACTGATGCATGTCCACCGCCTGGGCGAGGGTAGGTTGCATTAGTCAAAAGGCGTAAGTGAGCTTCACCTTGTCCTGCAAGCTTCTCCTCGTTCTACGAGTTGATGGGACACACCAAAAAGTAGTGCTAGTCCATACTCCCTCCTTTCCAGTTAATATGGCTTAATCTTTTTTGCGGGTAAATGACAGAGCTTTATTCATATATAAGCATTCTTAGGACGACCAGTCAAGAGACTGGTCACTAGGAAGCGAGGTACCCCGCAAAAAAAGAAGAAGGAAGTGAGGTGTTTCATCAAGCCAACTCTCGGCCACATTCAAAGTGCATCAAGCACGGTTCGCACAAAGATGCGCCGCAAGGTTTGCTGACCTGTTTACATGTTGAATAACAAAAAAGAGGAAATATTACCAAGCGCTCCTATTTGTAACAGGATATGAGCCATAATTAAGCGAGAATTGTGGCGAGTGTTCCATGCAATCAACTTCCATTATCACTTGCGAGAACCCTCGAAGAGAACGAAATGTGTTGAAGATTGCTTTATCACATTTTTAAAATATAATAAGATTGCAGACGCTCCTTCGTCCGATTCCTAGTAGTATAGTACATACCTCTATAGTAGTAGTACTAGTACTAGTAAACTTTGCGCTTGGCTGTTCACCCCTTCGGGAAGTCGAACCATAATAGTACTAGTATAGTGTATGCTTCTGGCAATCTGACACCGAATTAACTGTTGCACATCCACCGCCTGAGCGAGGGAGAGCTTGCATTAGTCAAAAGTTTCTCCTTGTCCTGCGAGCCACCGCGCGCAAGCTTCTCCCGTCCCGCAAGCTTCTCCTCGTTCGGCAAGTTGATGAGACACAGCAAAGTAATGCTAGTCCATACTACCTCCTTTCCGGTTAATATGGCTTAACTTCAAGCGAGATAAATACACTGTCTGTCACTGTATATTTGTAAAAATATGGTCAGTGGACTTCATGATACGCTCATTGCGCTTAATATATACATTTTCCGGTGTTCATGCGGTCACTAGCTCACCCTGGCTGAGTATGTGTGTGCATGCATGTGTAGGTTGAGCACTTGAGCATGACCATGTGTGTTCCGTCGTGTGCTCGGACATGCATGCATTAGGGCGTCGCGCGCGATTTTGCGTCCATGTGTATGTGTGACTGTTGCATGCATGCACGAGGTTGTAGTCCCTCACATTCACATGTTCATAAGTCAATGCTTTGTCAAAATGTTGCATGCAAGGTTTAATCATTTGTTGTTCACGCATGCATTCCCAATATTAATACGTTGGTAAAGACCATTTCTTGAGGAAACGAACCCATGAATTGAGTACAAAGGGGACCAATAAGCCAGGACGGAGGGAGTACCAGTAGTGAACCAGAAGGAGGGAGTAGGTACTAGTAGTACAGTACTACGTAACAACATGCAGTAACAAAATTCCTCTATGCGCATCCTGTCTATGTGTCATGCAAGAAAATAGAGATAAGTACAAGTGAGACTCGAGAACTGTCATACATGTAAGGGGAGTACGTGTAGGGGCCACTAAGGAGCAGTCAAATCACATAGTAAGTTAGTCGGAAGAAGCAACCATCATTTCACTCTTCAATGACACGTACGCAATATAAAATGATTGATATGGAGAGAAAAAGAAAACCAATATATATACACTAGCAGGAGCCTAAGCTACAAGCCTGCTTGCTTGGGTTGCTCTCTTCACAAGCATAGAACGACGGCGGCCACACTGCTGGTCACATATCCGACCTGATCCCGCCGCTAGGGGAAGGGAACAATGTTCTGCGTAGAAGCCGTCGACATCGGCGAGGGAGAAAACACACAGTTGGTGTGTCCCAATCGGGGGTCCCCGTAGTATGGCCCGATGTCGCTTCCCAAACGCCCTTCTAGCTACAACCCGACGTCCCAGGTAGTACATCTCCCTTTTGGAGCCGGCTTGCTCCACTGCCGTAGCTCCCCACGTAGCTCCATCTCCATGCCGATATTTCTCTACTTCTACCAGCTTCTATTTGTGATGAGTTTATGTCTCATGAACTAGTGCTAGTACTATTATTCTAATCACACTTCTTCAATATCTTTGCCATGAGGGATGCTCAGCTCGATTTTAGTGGAACTGCACAAAAGCATCGTATGATCCGAGGGTGCCAGCCGTCTTTCCTTCGACAGGTTCTACCTAGCCAGGAAATTAAATCATGTTTAGGGTTTAGGGTTTAAGTCATAGTGACCCCATCAGTAGTTTTTCTTTTGTACACGCTCTCACAACTTTTGTCTTTAGTTGTGAAGTAAATATTGGCTATGATCTGTGAATCATTGAGATGCATCAGCATGCGTGTTAGTTTTCCTTTGTATTTGATGGAATGTTGTAACGGGGCAACCTTGGAGTAGGATTGAAAATGGAGTGGAAAGTTTCCATTTTTCTGGAGAAAAAAATGGAAACGGGGAGAAACCAACGTTTCGTTTCGTTGGATCGCCCCATCGAGCAAAACCAATATTTAAATCACGTCAGTCACGTTCGTGTATCATCCTCCTCCACGGCTCCACCCCACACAGTCGCTCGGCGTGCCACTCACTGCAAACCGAGTATATGATAACTTTCCTGCTTGCTTGTCGATGGATCGCGCCATGGAGTACTAGCACTACTGGAAGAGATTGACGCGTTGGGGGAGGACAGCTAGCTATAACACGGACTCCCAAGAACTTTTTACATGCATGTTGTGGCCGGCTATTGCGACCTTTGAACGCGGAGCAGTCGCGTGCACCGGGAAGCAGCATGGGAGACATCTCTCGACCGGCGCGCCGCTTCAATGCCAACACCAATGAGAGGTCGCATTCGCTCTGGCCGGGCATGAATGCGGCACTGACCGTTTCGGGCGGGAAGCACGCGCGGGTGATGAAGAGGGTTCGAGTTGGTCAGGAGCGGGCGTGGCAGCGTCAGGACGCCCACAAACAAGAGATGATATATCTTAATATTGCTGCGTATATAATTAACAACATAAATAATGTGCTAGTTGGACAAATATGATTGGAGATAGAGATGAAGATGGAGATGGAATTTTACATAAACACGGATATGCATGTCTATGTCTATGTGTGTGTGCGCGACGACTCTCGCGACCTCGAAGCGGGGGCGTGTTTTTGATCGAGTTTTCTTTCTTGGTAAGTTAAAAATTGTCCGCCAGTTTTCCTTTCTTTTTTCTGGGAACACGCGTGTTCTATTTAAAACCGCTGATATGGAGAGATTTTTTTACTCCATTGTATATATAGCCTCTTGTTTGATAGGGTTTCTCGCATCTCGCTCTCTCACCCTCTCCATATCAAAACAAGATGACATTGTCCACTCTATCTCTCTCCTCACCGGTGGTCACAGATCCGACCGAATCTCGTCCACTGCGGGAGGTGAGGAGGTCCAGCGTTGACGTTGTCGCCGTCGGCGATGGAGGAAGCCGATGCGCACCATCCTCTCGGAACCGGCGCTGGCACGGATGAAGGTCCTTTGTGCCCTTGTTCGTTACCGTTGTGTGGAAAGATCCCGCCCGCCCGCCTAAGCGACATCTCTCCCACCTGAGGTATAACTTCTTGTACTGGTCCAGCTCCCCAGGTCGCTGCATGCAGGTTTTCTTCTATGCGACTACTCCCCAGCTCCCCAGGTATAGTAGGTAGGGTTCGTCGGCTGGTCCAACATCACCAACTATTATAGAGGAATGCCACTCAAAAAGTTGTCCTGATTTATGCCTCGGTGGAGGTATACATGTTGTTTCGACAAAAAGTACATGGTGGTTGTGCGGTCATTGTCCATATGCTCCTATTGCTGCTGCTAATCTAATACTATCACTGGTTAAATGAAGAAATGCTTTTTTTTTCTCGGGTATCCTGGTTTAGTTCCCATCAAGATAATCATGATGCTTCTATTTGTTGGTGTACTTTTCATTAATTCTTATTTACAATTGAGATGTCGTTGTTAATCTTGTACCACTGCCAAAACAAAGTAACAACACTATATCCCTTTTTAATATTTTTGCAAATAGCGATGCGTATCTCCATACCCGGGCATGTCTTCCTCAATTTTAGTGGAACTACACAAAATTGGATGGCCATTGTTGTTCCGCCTCACTGTCCTCTACCACGTGGTTCTTCCTTCCTCGAGCTTGATTAATGAGAAGAAACAGACCACTGTCGAACTTCATAGGTGCCTCACCCAAACTTGATGCCAAATGGATGATGCATCACCACGATGACATGTTGATGCTCATGGTTGCGCCTCATGGTTGCGTCGGCTGGTGAAGCTGATCGATTTTCCACAAAAAACAAGCTATCTTCCATCAGTGCTCTTTGCTTGTTACCCACAAAGATGATATCCTTCATCAGTTCACCTTGGTTGCGTTGGAGACGCAGTCGTCTTTCACGTTGGTGCAATTTTATCACACAATTGGCTATGAACCAAATGTTTCCTCGAAGAAGGATCGACGTTGGTACTAAGAGCATAAGTTTTGTATTGATTTCTAAGCCTTCTCACAACTTGGTCTTCAGCTCCCATGTAATTTTATTTGTCCAGCTATTAACTCTGATTAAAACAATTGTGTGGACTAAAAACCCGGATGGACGTAGTAGCCCTCCACTTTTATTTACTCCGCATATTAGATTTGACTGAAGTCAAACTTTGTAAAGTTTAACCAAGTTTAGGCCGAACACAACAAACCATAATTATTGAGAGAGGGCAAACTATACATACTCTCAAACCTTTCCGATAATTGAAATTAAAATTCTTTATTTGTACACACTGTCACACATTTTCGGTAATTTGGCGCATGTGTGGTTGTTCACTTAATCGAGGGTAGTGTACCTCACGTGAAGGGCATGAAGTGCGACCAGGACGCGTGGATCGTTAGTTCATCGGAAGTAGTAGTTTTCTTCACTAGTACGTTAATAAAGAGTTTCGTTTCATACTTACACAATTTAAAATGATTGTTATGGAGGAATAAGAAAACCACTCCACTATATATTAGTAGTATACACGAGTACTATATGGACGCAACTTCATTGACTTAGTGCACCTGCCTTTGGGTTTATGACAAGGGGCCCAAAATGTGGCTGGCCCACCTGTCATATAGCCAAAAGCATGTGCAGTTAAGGCACTAGAGCTCAGTCTGTACTACAGTATATAAGTAGTACTATATAAGTTGGAGCCTCAGCGCTTGTTCGCTAGGGTTGGCACTCTCCACACTCTCGCCGCACTACATATATATATATATATATATATATATATATATATATATATACACGCTGGAGGCTCAACGTTCCTTTGCTAGGGTTTGCTATATTCACAGTCTCTCACCCTCTTCACAAGATCTAAACAAGACTGCGTTGGCCTCTGCCTCTCTCTCCCCCCTCACAGCTAGTGAAGGAGGCATCCGGATCCCATCGCACCGGGAAGGGAAGGAGGTGCAGCGTTCACTCTATCGCCTTCAGCGAGGAAGGCAATCCACTGCCGGCTGAGTTGTTCTCTTTCACCTAGCGCCTGTGCGGGAGGGCCACCGACACCTTCTTCCTTGTTGTCGTACGTAGTGTGGGCATATCCAGCCTCCCGCCACACGCCTTGCCACATCTCGACGACCCTAAGGTATAGGTTTCTTTGAAACCGTCATTGCTCTAGCTACATGCGAATCTTTTTCGATTCTATAGTAGAATCTAGGTCTTGGTTCAAAGAGGAAAGAAGGGTGCGGTGGGGTGGAGCATGAATCTAGGACGTGGTTCAGTGAGGAAAGGAGGGAGGGAAAGTAGTATAGACTGGCTATCCAGCCGCTTTGTTGGTCGAAAAGGGAAAAGGGGGGTAACCCAGTACACACATCTGTAAGGAACCGATCTCTTTGTTGAAAAGGGAAAGAAATTGGGGGTCGGGTAGTTTGTGCAGGACTAGATTTGCTGCCCTCACATAGGAAAAAGGTTCAAACAGAACAAATATGGGACCATCGCAGATATGCTGCTTGGCTACATACTCTGCATCACCCATTTATACGTGTGGATGCACATGGTGCTGGCATGTCCCATGTCCCATACAGCTATTTTGCTGTTGTTAATCTAAGAATGCCGCTGGAAAACTGAAGCAATGCCACTGTTAAAAGTAAATTACATTTTTAACGAATGTTGTTTTAAGAGAATGTCTCTATTAATATGAATCAATGCAACCATTTTAGAAATGCTACTATCCTACTTTGTTTTCCATCAAGATAAGTTAGATGCTTCTTTTTGTCGCTGTTTGTTTCATCCTCCTTTATTGGCCAGTAATTGTTTCCTTTTTTGCCTATGTTAAAACAGGGATATCTATTTAACTTGTTGCTATAACAAACTTAAATGTCACACCGGCGACTTTGCTTGATTTCAGTGCAACTGCACAAAACGAGATTGGATTTCCTATTCGTGTTGGCAGATTCGTACGTGATCTTGTGTGCGTCATGACAGGTTGGTACTTGCCTTTATCCACATGATCATGAAGTGTGTTTCGAGATGTTGTCCTACTTGTATTGGTACTATTTTAAATAAATGTTGAATTGAAGCTATTGTATTGCTCTCTTTTCCCATTAAGTAGTGAACAAAAATGGTACCAACCCAGACATGATGTTTGTTGCTTTGTTACAACAAACTCCGCATCAACCCCTTTATAAGTACATGGAAGCACATGGTGTTGTTGCGCCCACTCTCCCCTGGAACTGTTTATGCTCTTTGTTAATCTAATGCCGCTGGTAAAATTAAGCAATGCCACTCTAAGAATTAACTACTGAATCTTAGTTCAAAACTGCAACACTTGTTAGGGATTGGCGGAATTACCATTTGTGTGGCCGCATGTTTCATCCTCCTTTATTTGCCAGTATTTGATTCCATTTTTGTCTCTGTTAAAATAGGGATATCTATTCAACTTGTTGCTATTGCGACATTTTGCTTCGCTACAAGAAACACTTATGTTTTAAGAGTGTTTTGTTGCTCTTCAACTTGAATATCACACCGGCAACTTTGCTTAATTTTGTTGGAACTGCACAAAAGGAGATCATGGATTTTCACATATGCCTTGGGATTTCTTTCAAGTCCTCCACGCGAGTTGTTTCAAATCTTGGTCAAGAAAGGTCAGTCCCGACTTTCATCCACATGATGATGCAGTGTGCTTTGAGATGTTTTGCTACTTGTATTGGTACTATTTTGGATAAATGTTGAATTGAAGCTATTGAACTGTTGTCTTTTACCATTAAGTGGGGAAAAATTATAACAACCCAGACATGATGCTTGTTTCTTTGTTACAACAAAACTCTGCATGACCCCCTTTATAAGTATATGGAAGCACATAGTGTTGGTACGCCCACTCTCCCCTGGAACTGTTTATGCTTTTTGTTAATCTAATGCCGCTGGTAAAATTAAGCAATGCCACTCTTAGAATTAACTACTGAATCTTAGTTCAAAACTGCAAAACTTGTTAGGGATTGGCGGGATTACCATTTTTGTGGCCGCATGTTTCATCCTCCGTTGATGAATTCAACAAGGCCACAAAGGCCTCAACTGAAGTTGGTGCTAGTGGCAGTGCTAGCGCTCCCAAGAAATCAATGCCTAAGAAGCCTGCTCACAAGCCCAAGCCGTTTGATCCACAGCCCTCCGTTACCAAGCCGGGTGCTTCAAAGGCCTCAGCACCCAAGATTGCAAAAAACTTCAATGCCTCCTGAGGGAGTCCTGGACTAGGGGGTGTCCGGACAGCCGGACTATCATCGTCAGCCGGACTCCAAGACTATGAAGATACAAGATTGAAGACTTCGTCCCGTGTCCGGATGGGACTTTCCTTAGCGTGGAAGGCAAGGTTGGCGATACGGATATGTAGATCTCCTACCATTGTAACCGACTCTGTGTAACCCTAGCCCTCCCCGGAGTCTATATAAACCGGAGGGTTTTAGTCCGTAGGACACAACAACCATTACAAGAATCATACCATAGGCTAGCTTCTAGGGTTTAGCCTCCTTGATCTCGTGGTAGATCCACTCTTGTACTACCCATATCATCAATATCAATCAAGCAGGAGTAGGGTTTTACCTCCATCGAGAGGGCCCGAACCTGGGTAAAAACATTGTGTCCCTTGTCTCCTGTTACCATCCGCCTAGACGCACAGTTCGGGACCCCCTACCCGAGATCCGCCGGTTTTGACACCGACATTGGTGCTTTCATTGAGAGTTCCTCTGTGTCGTCACCGATAGGCTTGATGGCTTCTTCAATCAACAACAACGCCGTCCAGGGTGAGACTTTCCTCCCCGGACAGATCTTCATATTCGGCGGCTTCGCACTGTGGTCCAATTCACTTGGCCATCTGGAGCAGATCGAAAGCTACGCCCCTGGCCACCAGGTCAGATTTGGGAGCCTAAACTTCACGGCGGACATCTGCGGAGACTTGATCTTCGATGGATCCGAGCCACAGCCGAGCATGCCGCACTGTCTCGATGGGCATGACCTAACTTTGCCGCCGGACAGTACCTTGGAGGCCGCACACGAATCCGCTCCGACCCATAGTTCGGAGCCGATCGCGCAGATCGAGGACAGGTGGCGATGGAGCCGAACACTGATCTCGTCCCTTACAAAGCTCGTGACTCCAAGGTGCCGGACTCCTTGCCGGACTCCGAACCTCCTGTGCCCCTGCCGATCGAATCAGATTGGGCGCCGATCATGGAGTTCACCGCTGCGGACATCTTTCAGCATTCACCCTTTGGCGACATCCTAAATTCGCTAAAGCATCTCTCGCTATCCAGAGAGCCCTGGCCGGACTACGGCCAGGATGGTTGGGATGCGGACGACAAAGAAATTCAAAGCCCACCCACCACCCACTTTGTAGCCACTGTCGACGATCTAACCGACATGCTAGACTACGACTCCGAAGACATCAACGGTATGGACGATGATGCCGGAGACAATCAAGAACCAGCGCCTACAGGGCACTAGAAGACCACCTCGTCATTGACATATACATGGTCGACACCCCAAAAGATGGGGACGGCGAAGAAGCAGCGGAGGCAGATTCCTTAAAGAAACAGCCCAAGCGCCGACGTCAGTGGCGCCGCTCTAAATCCCGCCACAGCAAGAATGTAGATTCCAGCACCGGAGATAATAACACCCCAGAAAGTGCCGAAGACAACCCCCTCCAGTACAACTCAACACAGGAGGACGGGGAAGCCAGCCCTCGAGAGAGAGTGGCAGATGAGGAGTTAGAGGATGAAATTTACATGCCTCCCTTCGGAGACGAGGCAAGCCTCAACAACGACGAATTTGTCGTGCCCGAGGATCCCGTCGAACAAGAGCGTTTTAAACGCAGGCTAATGGCCACGGCGATCAGCCTAAAGAAAAAGCAGCAACAGCTTCAAGCTGATCAAGACCTGCTGGCCGACAGATGGACCGAGGTCCTCGCGGCCGAAGAGTATGAACTCGAACGCCCCTCCAAGAGCTACCCAAAACGCAAGTTGCTCCCCCGACTAGAGGAGGAAGCATATATACCTTCATCACCAGCGCACAATACGGCAGACCGACCACCCCGTGGTCGGGACAGAGAGGCACCTAGGCCCTCCACCAAGACCGTACCCCGGCATCGCTCAAAAAGTACGAAGCCACGAGGGAACGCGCCGGACTTGCGGGATATATTGGAGGACAAGGCAAGGCAATCGAGATCTATCTATGGATCACATGGGCGCCCCACGACCCACGACGAATACTGTCGCGCCGGATATAGCAACTCCGGCCGGGCCGAACATAGCAGACAACGCTCTCTTGAGCTACGTCGTGACATTGCTCAATACAGAGGCACCGCACACCCACTATGCTTCACAGACGAAGTAATGGATCATCAAATCCCTGAAGGGTTTAAACCCGTCAACATTGAATCCTACGATGGCACAACAGACCCCGCGGTTTGGATCGAGGATTATCTTCTTCATATCCATATGGCCCGCGGCGACGATCTCCACGCCATCAAATATCTCCCGCTCAAGCTTAAAGGACCAGCTCGGCATTGGCTTAACAGCTTGCCCGCAGAGTCAATCGGGTGTTGGGAGGACCTGGAAGCCGCATTCCTCGACAACTTCCAGGGCACATATGTGCGGCCACCAGACACCGATGACCTAAGCCACATAATTCAGCAGCCAGAGGAATCGGCCAGACAGTTCTGGACACGGTTCTTAACCAAGAAAAATCAAATCGTCGACTGTCCGGATGCAGAGGCCCTCGCAGCCTTCAAACATAACATCCGCGACGAGTGGCTAGCCCGGCACCTAGGACAGGAAAAGCCGAAATCCATGGCAGCCCTCACGTCATTAATGACCCGCTTCTGTGCGGGCGAGGATAGCTGGCTAGCTCGTAGCAACAACCTCAGCAAAAATGCTGGCAGTCCGGATACTAAGGACCACAATGGCAGGTCGCGTCGAAACAAAAATAAACGCCGCGTTAACGGCGACAACAATGAGGATACGGCAGTAAACGCTGGATTTAGAGGCTCTAAACCCGGTCAACGGAAGAAGCCATTCAAAAGAACCACTCCGGGTTCGTCTAATTTGGACCGAATACTCGACCGCTCATGCCAGATACATGGCACCCCCGAAAAGCCAGCTAACCATACCAACAGAGATTGTTGGGTATTTAAGCAGGCAGGCAAGTTAATTGCCGAAAACAATGACAAGGGGATGCATAGCAACGACGAGGAAGAGACCCGGCCACCGAAAAGTAGAGGACAGAAGGGTTTCCCCCCACAAGTGCAGATGGTAAACATGATATACGCAACCCATATACCCAAGAGGGAGCAGAAGCATGCACTAAGGGACGTATATGCGATGGAGCCAGTCGCCCCGAAGTTCAATCCATGGTCCTCTTGCCCGGTCACTTTCGATCGAAGAGACCATCCGCCCAGTATCCGCCATGGCGGATTCGCCGCATTGGTTTTAGACCCAATCGTCGATGGATTTCACCTCACGAGAGTCCTGATGGACGGCGGCAGTAGCCTGAACCTGCTTTATCAGGATACAGTGCGCAAGATGGGCATAGACCCCTCAAGGATTAGACCTACAAAGACGACCTTCAAGGGCGTCATACCAGGTGTTGAGGCCAATTGTACAGGCTCAGTTACACTGGAGGTGGTCTTCGGATCCCCGGACAATTTCCGGAGCGAGGAGTTAATCTTCGACATAGTCCCGTTCCGCAGCGGCTATCACGCCCTGCTCGGACGAACCGCGTTCGCAAAGTTCAATGCGGTGCCGCATTACACATACCTCAAGCTCAAGATGCCAGGCCCTCGTGGAGTCATCACGGTCAACGGAAATACGGAATGCTCCCTCCGAACGGAGGAACATACAGCGGCTCTCGCGGCAGAAGTACAGAACAGCCTTCTAAGGCAATTTTCGAGTCCGGCCGTTAAACGACCGGACACGACCAAACGTGCCCGGAGCAACATCAATCAAGACCACCTGGCACATTCCGAGCAAGCGTAGCAATGCGGCCCCAACCCCAGCTCTCGCATGATTGCAAGACAAGCTCTTCTCGTACATCATTACGCTCTGAAGATACCATGGGCATAGGGGGAGGGGCACGACCACAACAGACCCAGAGTGCGGCTCGACCACACCAGGGGCTCCCAAGTGTGTCGCTCTTTTTGTTTTTATTTTTCCTTCTTTTTATATACAGGACTCCGTTCACCAGAGGCCCTGTCCGGCGGCGAACCTGCCGAACTCACGATGCAACAGCTAGGGAGGGAAAAAGGCTGCGACGAACACTCAGGTGGTCTCCATTACGAGCATTAAATTTGATTATATACACCAGTCCGCAGCCCACCCCTGGAGGGGGACATGTTTAATTAGTCCAATCCCTTGCTTACCGCACTATTTATATCATTCCGCACTCATAGCAGAATTCCTTGAATAAATAATGCATCACTTTTTGCCTATAATTGCATTACTTTACATATATGTTCATTAACGACATCTTGCACCCGTATATTTTGGTACGGCCGAATACACCAGGGGCTTATGTTCCCCGCATTATGGTGTGATAAGTCTGAACACTTTCACAAGTGCGGCACCCCGAACTTATAGCATTATATGAATCGGCTCCGAATCATGTCTTGGGTCAATAGTTGGGTTTGCCCGGCTCCCATGTTTTGGTACCTTACGTTCCGTTCTGTCGGCTTAGGTAGCACTGGGAGAACCACTGCGATTGCGCCCCGGTTGAGCCGGGCGAGCGCCTCAGTGGAGAAAGCTAAAACTGACTGGCATGATAAGGCGAGAGACTGGTCGCTGTTCGAGAGGTCTTTTCGAGTCCCTAAAGGCTTATGCCGCTTCGAGCGAAGAACCGGATAATGTCCGGCAAAGGCGTGGATAGCGCCCCGAACTTGGTCTTCCGAATACTAGGGGCTTCACCAAAATTTAAAATTATAGAATTCTATGGCTAAGTGAGAGTGTTCGAGCATTATAAGTCCGGTTGCCTCGTTCGTTGTGTTGAGCGCCTCCCTAGATGGACCCAAGAATGGGAACAAGAGTGCTCAAGTTTATCCCGAACACCCCAGCACTCGTGGCATGGGGGCTGAAGCCGACGACTTGCCATCTCTCAGATTTTATAAACGGCCGCACAGAAGGTAATATTTTAAATCAATAAGCGTTGCTTAGCGCATATGAACAAAGTTTTCAGCGCACAGGATAACACATTGCGAGTTTACTCAATAATTACATCTCTGGGGCACTCATCCGCAATCTTGCGGGCACCCTTCAGGACAGTCTTATAGTACATCTCAGGCGTACGATACTCCTTGCCCACTGGCGGCGCGTCAGTGATAAGCCTCTCCGCATCCAGCCTGCCCCAGTGCACCTTTGCGCGGGCAAGGGCCTGACGAGCACCTTCAATACAGGCGGAGCGCTTGATGACCTCCACCCAGGGGCACACATCCACCAGCCGCCGCACGAGGCTGAAGTAGCTCCCAGGCATGGCCTCTCCAGGCCACAGCCGGACTATGAGGCCCTTCATGGCCTGCTCGGCTACCTTGTGGAGCTCGACCAGCTGCTTCAGCTGGTCGCTAGGGGGCACCGGATGGCCGGCCTCAGCGTACTGAGACCAGAAGACCTTCTCCGTTGAGCTCCCCTCCTCAGCTCGATAGAATGCGGCGGCATCGGACACGCTGCGAGGCAGATCTGCAAACGCCCCTGGAGAACTCCGAATTCGGGTAAGTATCAGGAAGTTTACATTAACATGCTTGCTTTGCATGAAAAATGCCTTACCCGCCGTTATTTTCTTCACATCCTCAACCTCCTGAAGGGCCTTATGGGCCTCGGCCTTGGCGGCTTTGGCACTTTCGAGAGCCGAGGCAAGCTCGGACTCTCGAGTCTTTGAGTCGCGCTACAAACTCTCATGCTTTTCCATGAGAGCCTGGAGCTCTTGCCGCACCTCCGCCACCCGCGCCTCCTGCTTCTCTCGCTCCGCCTGTTCCGCGGCCACATTGCGTTCAGCCGCGGACACAGCCTCCTTCAGGGTTGCCACCTCGTTCGTGGCCCCTGCAGTACCCACGTTATCCTTGTTATTTTCATTGCAACCTAAATCCTTTTCTGTAAGGTAACTATTCAAAGTGGTGTTACTCACCTTCTTTGTCCTCGAGTTGCTTCTTGGCACGGCCGAGCTCTTGCTCGGACTGCTCGAGGTCTTGCTTCAAAGCACCGACCTCCGCAGTCAGTGCGGCAGAGGTCAGCAGCGCAGCCTGCAAACCCATATTGACATAATTTTTAGCAACCCTGCGTATATCTTTTTTAGATCCTCAGTCCGGCTTTTCTTTCCGAACACCGAACCGAGCATCAGGGGCTACTGTCTATGCAGTATTACATTGCATATTTTTAACTTCTTACCTCAAAGCCTGTTAGAAGGCTACTGCAGGCTTCGGTCAGCCCGCTCTTGGCGAGCTGAACCTTCTGAATCACCGCACTCATAATAGTGCGGTGTTCTTCCTCGATGGAAGCGCCTTTAAGCGCCTCCAACAAGTTGTCCGGCGCCTCCGGTTGGACGGGGGCCGCCTGCGTCACGGTCTTGCCCTTCTTGCGAAGGGGCCGCCTGCCGAACTCCAGAACCACTGCGGGTTCCGGCGTGGAGTCCGGCGCAAAGTCCGGGAGGCTGCCTTGCAGCGCCTCCGGAGCCTCCTCCTGATGGGCCCCTTCCTGGGATCCCACCTCGGCGTCCTCGGCGTCGCGAGGGGTGGAGGCAGTCGGGATGGAATCCACATCCGACGGAGCCAACGACCCGCTCGATGAAGCGGGGAGATCCTCATCGGCCGGACTGCAGGCAGTGTGCGGCATTAGAAGGACACTTTGTGACACTAAAGAAATTACAAATCATTCAGGAATCCGGACACTTATGATCTTGCCGGAGGCCTGGCCCTTGAGGGCCACTCTTCGTCGCCAACGTTGGCGTTGGCGGAGCTGTCCGGGGGAATAGTCCTTCCCCTCTTGGACCCTTCGGCCTCCCCTATTGGGGAAACCTTCCTTTTCCTCTCTCCTTCCTCTGGGAGAGAGTCTTCTTCCTCCTCCTCCCCTTCGGGGGAAGAGTCCGCCTCGGAATTGTCGGACACCTGAAAACGGGAACTCTTTCGAGTGCCAGTGGCCACCTTCTTGGCCTTCTTCTCCGGCACCACGTGCGGTGCCGAAACCAGCAGCCCCGCTAGGCGGGCATCTACTGGGTTTTCTGGCATGGGAGCCGGACAGATGATCTGCTCGGCCTTCTTCATCCAATCCTGTCAAAGGAAAAGGGAAATTGAAACCTGCGTAGGGTCAAATTATTAAAAATAAGTGTCCCGTAAAGGGGTAGAATCACTTACCTCATCAGCTGGACGCTGCGAGCGAAATCCGCGATCTTCAGTGGCGGATGCAGGAGCTTCGGTGCCCTTGAACAGCACCCTCCAGGCGCCTTCGTACATCGTGTCGAAGAGCCCGCTCAATGCCTGGTGCTGTGCCGGATTGAACTCCCACAATTTAAATGCCCGTCCTTGGCACGGGAGAATCCGGCGGATGAGCATGACTTGGACCACATTGACAAGCCTGAGCTTCTTGCTCGCCAACTTCTGGATGCAGGCTTGGAGTCCTGTCAGCTCCTCCAAATTACCCCATAGCAAGCCCTTCTCTTTCCAGGAGGTGAGCTGCATGGGGATGCCAGATCTAAACTCGGGGGCTGCCGCCCACTTAGGGTCGCGCGGCTCGGTGATGTAGAACCACCCCGATTGCCACCCCTTGACGGACTCCACGAGGGCCCCTTCGAGCCAGATGACGTTGGGCATCTTGCCCAACATGGCGCCTCCGCACTCCGCTTGGGTGCCCTTCACCACCTTCGGCTTGACATTGAAGGTCTTGAGCCACAAGCCGAAGTGGGGCTGGATGCAGAGGAAGGCCTCGCACACGACGATAAACGCCGAGATGTTGAGGATGAAGTTCGGCGCTAGATCGTGGAAATCCAGGCCGTAGTAGAACATGAGCCCCCGGACAAAGGGGTGAAGTGGAAAGCCCAGTCCGCGGAGGAAGTGGGGAAGGAATACGACCCTCTCATGGGGCCTGGGGGTGGGGATGAGCTGCCCCTTGTCGGGCAGCCGGTGCGCACATCGCCGGAAAGATATCCGGCGCTGCGCAGTTTTGCGATGTGCTCCTCCGTAACGGAGGAGGCCAACCATTTGCCTCCCGCCCCGGACATGGTTGGAGAAGGTCGAGGCGAGATGCGTGGACTTGGGCGCTGGAGCTCGAGTGCGCGGAGATGGATAAGCAAAGGAGGAAGAAGGCGTAGGTGAAAAGGTGGATCCTTATCCCCTTATATATGGGCAGGCGAAAACTATGCGTCCCCACCGGCCTGGTAAAACTCGCTTATCTCCCAAGCGCCACCATCAATGGCGCGGTTGGGTTACCCATGTCCGTATTGATGAGAATCCCGGAATAAGGGGAACACGATCTCTGCTTCAACAAGACGTGCCAAGGAAACTGCTTCGCTAAACGCGCTGAGGTGGTATATTAAAAAACGATTCAAGTAAAGGCTTGGTAGTGGTGTGATGTCATGCCACGAAATACGTCAGCAGATCAAATTTGTGTACATATTATTCTCTCTACGGTGGAATGTGGAAATTATTTTGCAGAGCCGGACACTATCCTGGTGTTCACAATCTTCTATGAATTATTCGGAGGAGGAACCCGCCTTGCAATGCCGAACAATATGCGCGCCGGACTCATCGTCATTGAAGCCTGGTTCAGGGGCTACTGAGGGAGTCCTGGACTAGGGGGTGTCCAGACAGCTGGACTATCATCGTCAGCCGGACTCCAAGACTATGAAGATACAAGATTGAAGACTTCGTCCCGTGTCCGGATGGGACTTTCCTTGGCGTGGAAGGCAAGGTTGGCGATACGGATATGTAGATCTCCTACCATTGTAACCGACTCTGTGTAAGCCCTCCCCGTTGTCTATATAAACCGGAGGGTTTTAGTCCATAGGACACAACAACCATTACAACAATCATACCATAGGCTAGCTTCTAGGGTTTAGCCTCCTTGATCTTGTGGTAGGTCCACTCTTGTACTACCCATATCATCAATATCAATCAAGCAGGAGTAGGGTTTTACCTCCATCAAGAGGGCCCGAACCTGGGTAAAAACACTGTGTCCCTTGTCTCCTGTTACCATCCGCCTAGACGCACAGTTCGGGACCCCCTACCCGAGATCCGCCGGTTTTGACACCGACACCTCCTCTTGCTTCAGGTCTTCAATGGAAATAGCAAGAGCTTCAACACCGGTCGTGCTTGCATCTTGCCAGCGCCCCGAGGGCTTTCCAATAGTGTCTATTGCTGCATCAAGTGCCTCAGCTAGTGGGCAACCATCATTTCTACCCAAGCTGAAGAAAAGGTCACTACTGGCCGTGGAACAAGGCCAAGTCCCAAAATCAAGGCCATAGTGCCTCAAGCTGATGAACATGGGCTAGCTGACGAAGATGAGCTCACCGAGTTCCTTAGAAGCAAGCAAGAGCAAGCTGCAATTACTAAAAATTCCTCAGTTCCATTACTGCTGGATCCAAAGAAGCTTCTTGACTTCATTGATATCTTGTTCACTAAGCCTGATACATTGGTTGACGACCTCAACTTCCCTCCTGGCCTAGGCCATGTACTATCTGCATTCATAATGAATGAGAAACACAAGAATGCAGATGACAAGCTTGTGAAGAAACAACAATTACAACAATTACATAAGGAGAAGGAGTTGAACAAGAATATGCTCACCATATCCCCTCAGCAGCTTGTGACTATACAGTCTGAAATTCAGCAGTTGTGTGAAGAATATGATCACCAAGCCAATCATTGTTGTCGCGTCAAGGATAGATTCATCACTACCACCACCCAGGTATTGGATGACCACAACAAGCGTGAGGCAGGCAAGTTTGGCATTGTGCCTCCTTCAAGTTCTTCATCTCGTCCACCAACTGCTCAGGCCAATGAGACTGCGCCTCCATCTCCTCCACAAGAGACTGCCAAGGCAACCGATGAAGTTGTGCCTGAAGAAACTACCAGGCCGACTGCATCAATCATGCCTGAAGAAACTGAACCACAAAATTCCTCAATAGCAGTGCCTCAAACGACTTCATCTTTGAAGATCATCACTCTTCCATCTGCATCAGAAGTGAAGAAGACCAAGGCTACTGAGAATGAATCTAAAAAGAGAAAAGCTTCAGCTCCTCCAACTGCTCCTGAATCTGTGAAGAAATTGAAGATGGCACCATTGTCTTCAGTTATTCCTATTCACGTAGTTCCAATTTCATCAGTTCCCCCGGCTTATACAAATGATGATCGACAGATGGTTCCTTATGGGGTGGAATATGAAATTCCTCAAGCTAAAGACGATGAAGAAAATGACACCCATTCTGCTGCTACCACAGAGTAGATGGATGAAGAGATTGAAGTGGAAGCTGATGCTTCGCTTCACCAAGCATAATCATGGAATCCCTCTCAAGCCCTGTTGACTGAAGAAAATGCCACTACTTCATCTGTAAATAGTGAAGCAACTGAGGAGGATGTGGATATTGACGGTGCTATAACGCCCGTACTTCATGATGAATTTTGGGAAGCAACTCACCCAAATTCACCCGTCACCACACCACTCAGGCAAGTGCCTCGGTCGCCTGCGTGCACTGAAGAAATTCATACTGGCTCTAAGGAAAGACAACCTTCTCTTCACTCAATGAAGAAATTCTAGCTGCAACAGTTGATGAAACTGTGCAAGATGACCAGATGGTGGATGTCGTCACTACATCCCCTCGGCGTGATGACTCAAGTGCTTCAGCAGACACTGATATAGTTCCAACTGCTACTGTTGAGGAATTGCTAAATCACTTGTTGTGACTGATCCGCATGATTCCACTGGGTCTCCAAGACCAATGTTTGATGTAAGACCAATGAATCAAATCTTCAACCAGTTCCTGTCATGCCAAAGATTGGCAGAAGCCTAAGGCGACCATAGTGTGATAATGTCAAATTCTTCGAAGAGAAGAATTTCTTCATTGGTGAGTCCGCATATGACTCAGCCAAGATAACGCGGTTGCACTTCTGGAAAAAGACACAGATGAACTACTATGCTTCATTATTGTTTGACAAGAACAAGATCTCCCCACATTGCCATATTCCTCATGTGGATATGGAGTCTATTCCCTGCTTCAGGCCTGTATTGGTTGTACTTCACGATGCTGGGTTACTAAGCTTCTGCTCTGACATCTCTGACTGGAATGAAGAGATAATTCTTCAGTTCTACACTGCTGTGCATTTCTGTGGAAATGCTAACGACATTGCAACATGGGCTATGGACTGGATGAGTGAAGACACTCATTATAAAGCACTTGTTGACGAACTTCTTCATGCTCTACTTGTTGATCCACCCCTTAACGAAGCGAAGAAGAACTATGAAGAACCTGAGCTGCCACATCATCTGATGCAAGTGCTTATGAAGCCATTGGCTGAAGGAGAAGCTCCAAGGACAACCTTCCATGTGAAGGATTTGCTATATGTGCCAAAAATACTGTATCCCATTCTGGCCAAAACCCTCAGCCCCATCAATGGTCACAACTCCAACACTGCAGAAGTTGTGGGAGTCATGAAGAATCTGCTGTTCCACATCATACATGGTACTCCCATCAACATCCATGATTTCTTCAAGAGGACTTTGGTCACAGTGGCCCATTCACCAATTGATCTGAAGCCGTATGCTCCATGGATCATGGGATTCATCATATCCCGGTCTTTGATTCATTACAAGGCTGATTGTCAGGATCATCTAAGCTATCTGCCATAAGTTGAAGTTCTTCTGAGAACTATCTCCTCAGTCCTGCCAAGGGCCAGGCTGTAATTGATGAAGGAATTCATTCCCTTGATGGGCAATGTTGTCAGTCTGTCTCAAATTCCACTGCTAATAAAACTGCAAGCCAGGACATAGCTGCAAAAGCTTCAAGACCATCTTCTTCACCAGAAGCTCCACGTGTCATGACTGACCATGAACTCCTCATAAGCTTGCACCAGAAAGTTGACAAGAATCACCGATGAGTTAAGCATCAATTTAATCCAATTCAAGCCAATATGACTGTGATGCATAACAACGTCCGCAAGAACCGTTACTATGCCCACGAGATCTTTGACAGAACATGGGCCATACTCTCGCAGCCAAAGACAGATGAATAACTTGCTGCAATGGATTTTTAGATGAACTTTGATTGGGCCGATCCGCTCAGAAAGAAGTTCAAGAAAACTCAAGTTCCTCCTCTCATGCTGAGCTCGGAGTCTTCATCGCATACCACTGATGAACATGAAGCTGTTGAAGACACTGCTCCTGGCCCCTCTACTTCACGCGACCCCAACAACGCGGGCGCTCCACCGACTTTTTCATAATGATATTCTTCAGGGGCGTTAGTTCTTAGTTTCATCTCCTTTTGGCCATTTGATGACAAAGGGGGATAAGTCTGACTTAGTCTTCAAGCGGGTCGTTATATGTTTTTTTGTTGAGTTACAACTCTTGAACTTCATTTGATTCGCACTTTGATGAGTTGTAACTTATTTAACTGTTGGTGGTATGACTCTTATGCTACTTCATTACACATGCTCTAATCTTAAATATATCTACTCATGCATGCACAATTTCGCCAGACACCAATTTTCATCATGCAATCATATTCTTGAAATATTGTATGATCAAGCATGATTGGATTTCAAGATATGCGGGGAGATCTTCACAATTTCAACCTGCCATGTGCATTTGCAATCCAAAGCAAATTCATCATATGCACATCTTCAAGGGAAGTTCCTCAATATCTTGTAACCAATTTCTTCATACTCTGTATTTATACTTCAATTATTTAATCCCGTTGAAAACCTAACCAATTTGTTATCAATCACCAAAAAGGGGGAGATTGTAAGTGCATCAAGTGCCCCCTCAGTGGTTTTGGAGTATTGAAGACAAATAGGTTGAGGGACTAATGTGTTTGTGAGTGTATGAAACATCTCCAACGTATCTATAATTTTTGATTGTTCCATGCTGTTATATTATCATTCTTGGATGTTTTACAATCATTTTAAATCAAATTTATATCATTTTTTGGGACTAACCTATTGACATAGTGCCCAGTGCCAGTTGCTGTTTTTTGCTTGTTTTTTACTTCGCAGAAAATCAATACCAAACGGAGTCCAAACGCAGCAAAACTTTTTGGAGATTTTTTCTAGACCAGAAGACACCTGTCGGGCCGAAGAAGTACCAGAGGGGTCTCCGAGGGGAGCACAACCCACCTGGGGGCCCAGGCGCGCCCTGGTGGGTTGTGACCACCTTGGCTGCCTCCCGCACCGCCTCTTTGCTCTATTAATACCCCAAAAATCCAAAAACCCTAGAGGAGTGGACAAAACACAATTCCAGCTACTGCAAGTTCCAGAACCACCAGATCCAATCTAGACACCACCACGGAGGGGTTCATCATCCTCATTGGTTCCTCTTTGATGATGCGTGAGTAGTTCGTTGTAGACCTTCAGGTCCGTAGTTAGTAGCTAGATGGCTTCCTCTCTCTCTTTTGATTCTCAATAAATGGTCTCTTGGAGATCTATTTGACGTAACTCTTTTTGCGGTGTGTTTGTTGGGATCCGATGAACTTTGAGTTTATGATCAGATCTATTTTATCCATGAAAGTTATTTGAGTCTTCTTTTGATCTCTTATATGCATGATTACTTATAGCCTCCTATTTATTCTTCGAATCTTTGGTTTAGTTAGGCCAACCGGTTCGATTTTTCTTGCCATGGGAAGAGGTGCTTTGTGATGGGTTCGGTCATGCGGTGCTCTTTCCCAGTAACAGAAGGGGCGGCAAGACACACATTGATCGTTGCCATTAAGGATAACAAGATCGGGTCTATTCCTGCTTGAATAGATCTTGTCTACATCATGTCATCGTTCTTATTGCATTACCCCGTTTCTCCATGAACTTAATACACTAGATGCATGCTGGATAGCGGTCGATGTGTGGAGTAATAGTAGTAGATGCAGGCAGGTGTCGGTCTACTAATCTTGGACGTAATGCCTACATAATGATCATTAATTGCCCAGATATTGTCATAATTATTTGAAGTTCTATCAATTGCCCAACAGTAATTTGTTTCCCCACCGTATGCTATTTTCCTCGAGAGAAGCGACTAGTGAAATCTACGGCACCCGGGTCTATTCTTTTTCATATTTGCCTTCAAGATCTACTTTTATTTGCTTTTTTCAGATCTATTATTCCAAAAACCCAAAAATACCATGTTGCACATTTTCTTTATTTATTTTGTTTTGTTTTATTGCGAGATCTATTTATCCAATCTACCACAATTTTATCGACCATTTTGCCGGGGAGAATCAAGTCAAGTCTCCCGACAACTCGCCAATTTCTGACGTTGTTAACTAAAAGGGATTGACAACCCCTCATAAAGCGTCGGGTTGCAAGTATTTGTTCTTTGTGCGCAGGTACCACTTACATAGTGTTGCTTGGTTCTCCTGCTGGTTCGATAACCTTGGTTTCATCACTGAGGGAAATACCTACCGTAGTTGTGCTGCATCATCCCTTCCTCATTGGGGAAACACCAACGTAGTTCAAGCCGCATCATAAGGAATTTCTGGCGCCGTTGCCGGGGAGACATCATCAACATCTATCAGGTTTCTAATGACAAATCTCATCTCCTTGCAATTTACATTATTTGCCATTTGCCTCTCGTTTTCATCTCCCCCCACTTCACAACAATTTGCCATTTTATTCGCCCTCTTTTTCATTCACCGTTTTCTCGTCAGATCTGTTTTTGTGTGTAATTTTGTTTGTCACTCTTTGTCGTTATGGATAGTTCTTCCTCTATTGCATGCACTGTCGGCATTCTGGGAACGGGGGTCCTAGACTTGCCTGCCTCCGGCCCACGGCGTGGCCAAGAAGCAGGCCGTATGGCCCATCTTCATCAACAAGGCATCCAAGACCCTCGTGAGGGTCCAAGCCTCGCGAGGCAGACGACGCAAGACCTCCTCTGGTTTATCCTAGCTAGGCAAGCTCATGAGGAGCAGAGATATCAAGGTGGGGCAAACCTCACGAGGCTCTCGTGACGTGAGCCATGACGAACGGTACCAGGCGGGTGCCAGGTGGGCGCCAGTGTGCACACCGTCCCCATTTCCTCTTTGGTGCTAAGGAGGCCAGCACACGCGAAGAGTACCGAGGCATCAGGCAAAGGTTGCCATATTGGTGCAACGAGACCAAGACCAGGAGGATGGCAAGGCGGAGGTCATCGTGGAGCCCAAGACGGCGTCACCCCAGAGCTTTTCGCAGGCGAAGACCGCTTTTGTCAGGATAGCTTGTACTAGCTGCCCCCTTCAAATTTGCCCGCCGTTGTTGGCTCCCTTCCCGCTCAATATTTGGGAAGAGGACCAGGGCCTCTATAAATAGGACTAGCCACCACAGTAGAGAGAAAGGAGGTTGAACCGAGATCGAACCCACACGCCACAAGTTCATACGCACAAGAACACCTCAACCTCAGGAGGCTGTTCTTCCCCTGTACTGTTCTTCATCAGCCCAAGAGGCAATCCACCACCACCACATTGGAGTAGGGTATTACACCACAACGGTGGCCCGAACCAGTATAAACCCCGTGTCTTTCTGTGTTGTGAGTTCGCCGAGTTCGTCCGCAAGATCTTAGCAAGCTAGAGCATAGATCGGTAGGAGGGAAAGACTTCGCACGCACCCCTGTGTTCGAAACTTAAGGGTTTGCCAGAACCCCACATCCGACATTTGGCGCGCCAGGTAGGGGTGCGCCGTAGTTTCCCCTTCCACCGGTTCATTGCTCCATCGCTCCATCGCTCTATCGCTTCCATGGCATACGCTCGCCGTGCTCGAGCTGAGCGTTGGGCTGCCCTCTCCGCCCGCGTCGCTCAGACGGCTCCTGTAGGCGGGCCACCTTGTCGCTCTTCGTCTCCCGCCGCCAACGCTGCCACCGGCCCGGCAGGGAACGAGCAGCAGGCGTCCTCGCTGCATCCTTCGGTGCGGCAGGACGGCCGCACCGCTACTCCATCACTCACCCCTGCTGGCTCGTCTCACGCGCACCGCGCTCCCATGGAGGAATAGGCCGCGCTCATCGTGGCGAACGAGCTCCTGCGTTACCGCCCCGTCGACGACCTCTATGAGGAGTGGCTCGACCGCGAGCTCATCCGCGCCGCAGGGGGCTCTCCGGCGCTGTCCCACTCTCTGCCTCCCCCTCAACCAGCCGCGGGCGACGGGGCTCATGGCATGCCTCCACCGCCTGAATCCCAAGACGGTGCACCAAGGCGCGCGCCTCCGCGGCGTGATCCACTGCGCCCGGCGCCCGCGCATGAAGAAAGAAGCTGCCAAGAAATCCCGCGGCCACGAGAAGCTGCACCGGCGCTCCCCGCGCCACCTCATCAAGACCGCGTGCCGCCTGCGGTGGCGCAACGTGGACCTCACCAAGATCAAGCCCCGCCTCAGAAGCGGGCCCCGGCGACCACAGCCGGCTGCCACGCCTTCACTCCCGAACTGCGTAGCGTCACCTGGCCAGGCAAGTTCAAGCCAGACCTGCCTCCTCGCTATGATGGCACCGCCAACCCCGCGGAGTTCATGCAGCTCTATGAGCTGAGCATCGAAGCAGCCAACGGCGATGAAAAAGTCATGGTGAACTGGTTTCCCATGGCTCTCAAGGATGGGGCCCGCTCCTGGCTCCTGAACCTGCAGCACGGCTCGATCTCCTCCTGGGACGAGATGCGCGACCGCTTTGTCGCCAACTTCCAGGGCACTCGCGACTGCCCACCGGCCGCGGGCGATCTACGCCACATCAAGCAACAGCCAGGAGAAACCCTCCAAAAGTACATCCAGCGCTTCAACAACACCCGCCTCAAGATCCCAAGGTCACGGACGAAGCCATCATCTCAGCGTTCTCAGACGGCGTCCGTGACATCAAGATGAAGGAAGAGCTGGCTATCCATGAGGAGCTTTGCACATCTCAGGAGCTGTTCAACCTGGCGACCAAGTGCACAAGAGCTGAGGAGGGGCACCTCTCTCTCCTTGAGTTGCCAGCTGCAGGAGTGGAGGAGAAGAAGGCCAAGGCCAAGGACGTGAAGCGCAAAGAGGTAGTAGTGCTCGCAGCGGAGCCCGACACCAAGCGAGGCAGAGATCAACCTGTGTCGTCCAAGAACGGCCGACCGTTCTGCGCCTTCCATAACCTGAACACCCACAACACTAGCGACTGCCAAGAGCTCAAAGCCATACGGGAAGGACGCTACGGTCGATGCCCCGAGCGCAACGACCGGGGCTACGGCCGCGGAGGAGGACGCGGAGGCGGATGCTGGGACGACCGTGGCCCGCGCCAGGAGTGGCGCGACCGGCCTTGTGAGGACCGCTGGCAGGACCAACCTCGCGAGGGCGCCTGGAGGGACCCGCCTCGTGAGGATCGCCCCCAGGGCAACACCGGTCTTCCC
This sequence comes from Triticum dicoccoides, assembly GCF_002162155.2. NCBI lineage: Eukaryota > Viridiplantae > Streptophyta > Magnoliopsida > Poales > Poaceae > Triticum > Triticum dicoccoides. Next base: position 278,417,963 of record NC_041389.1, read on the forward strand.
CCGTTGTGGCCACCAAGAAGGAACGACGACCACCACTAGGACGAGGGGGTTGGGGGCTTCCAGGAGCCGCGTGCGATCGCTTGCATCTTGGGCGGAGCTCATGCCCCAGCCTCTCAGTGCATCTTCAAACATTTCGCTCGTGAGGTGAACGCGGTGCTCCCCAAGCTCGAGGCCACGCGCCCGCTTAGGTGGTCCCAATGCGCCATGACCTTCAACTCGGTAGACAGCTCAAGTGCGCTACCACCGCTGGCGCACTCCCTATGATGTGCTCCCCAGTCATCAACAATGTGCAAGTCACCAAGACTCTCATCGACGGCGGCGCAGGGCTCAACGTCCTGTCCGTCGACACGTTCGACAACCTCCAAGTGGCCTATGAGGAGCTCCAGCCAACCAAGCCTTTCTCATGAGTGATTGACGGTTCCACCACACAGATAGGGCAAGTCCGCCTGCCTTTCACCTTCGAGGAGCGCAAGAACTACCACACTGAGCTCATCGACTTCGACATCGCACACATCCGCCTGCCATACAATGCCATTCTCGGGTATCCAGCCCTGGCCAAGTTCATGGCAGTCACTCACCACGGCTACAACGTTCTCAAGATGCCAGCAAGCGGGGGAATCATCACGGTCCCATGTGAAGAGAGGGATGCGGTGTGCTCCCTTGAGCGCGCCTTCCAAGCTGCAGCAATCGACAACCCTGACAGCAGAAGTGAAGGCCCTCCGCAGACCATCCCCAAGAAGAAGCTGCCGTGCAGCGCAGGACCCCAAGAAGATGGCGTCGCATCAGGAGCCTCGTCAGGATCAGCGCCCGCTCCAGGGGCGCCACCCTCCACTGCATAGGAAAGCACGCCCAGCGCCCTCCTCAGGCAGGGCTCGGGGGCTCTCTCCTAGAGAGCCTCAGACCTTGCCAACCTCACGAGGGAGGCGCTTGGGCACCACTTGGAAGCGTGCTTCACGGCACACTTTCCTCAGGAGAGCACATGGCAAGGAGTGCCCACCACCCAGGAGTTCATCACCAAGACCACCTAGGAACTGCAAGAAGCAAGAGCCATGCGCGGCCACAGCCGCTCACAAGGCGCAGCTCCCCATCCAGGCGAGGATGCCGGGCTGCGTGTCTACGTCGACGTCCCAGGGCTCAACAGGGCCGCATCTCAGGAGCGTTTCTGGCCATCACGTGTGGGCCGCTGTGAGGGCCCACCACACAGCTACGTTCACATGTCCTTCAGCTTGCCGAGCGTGGCGTCGGCCTATCAGCGCAACGTGCAGCAAGTCCTGGCGGCTCAGGAGGCCAGGTTCCACGCTGTTCTGGAGGAGATGGAGACAGTTTTCAGGGAACCTCCTGAACCCTCGGAGCCTCCCGAGGCTCAGGGTCCCGGTGGCTCATGAGGAGCCATTCCTTCAACGCGAGGCTTCAGCTGCACCAACTCTACTTCGTCTACAGAAGCAGGTGACATCTTCCAAGTTCGTCTAAGCTGGGAGCGCCCCTCGGGCTGCATTATTCCCAGGCCACATGGGTCCGTCCCTGTGGCATGTATCCCTTTTGTTTAAGTCTTTAGCTTACCTTGCTGGGGGCGCCCCTCGGGCTGCATCATCCCTAAGCCGCTCGGGCCAGACCCAGTGGCATGTATCTTCCTGCATTTATCCAAGTCGATCTGCCCTTCATGCTTAACCTGCCGCTGGCTATTGCCTGCTCGATCATTGCCTCCCCCGGGGCCTTCACACAGGAACGACACTAGTGCATGGGTCCGTCCCTTCCACGACCGAAAAATCTGAGTGGTCGAGCTCTGGCTCGCGGCACACGCTGTGCACGTCACTTCACCAGGCCCTCGGTGCCTTCACCTCACCCAGAGCAACCAGCGGCAGGCTAATAGCTGTAACGGTCAACCATGTTTCTTCTTGTGCCTGTTCACAGGGGTCTCGAGGGAAGGATAGCAGACGGCACCGCAAGTCTCCTTTTCCCTCGTGCGATTCGCTTGCGCGTTAAAAGGGGGCTCCTGAGCATCGCGACTCAGGAGCTCTTACTGGCTCTCCAGCCCTCACCCCCTGGCCTTGACCACGGCATCGCGACCTGGCATACCAGCGGTGGCTGAGCTCGCTCGAGGGCCGGGACCTGAGGATGTAGAGCACTAAGGAGAGCATGAGGGGGGGGGGGCTCCAATGGGCCGACCTGGCTATGCCGCACGAACTGGCGCACAGCCCTAGCGCGACATCAGGAATCGCCATGAAGTCAGCAAGATAAGTTTCGCCCTAGGATCGGCTAAATATCTTAGCCTAATGGTCACTTATGCCATGCCACAGCCCCGCTGCGGCCAAGTCTTTTTCCTTTCTTGCCTTACCATGGCTGCTTGAGCACTAAGGGGGACCTCCTGAGCATCGCGCCTCAGGGGCTCTTACTGGACCTCGGGCCGCACACCTCCTGGCCGTGACCACGACACGTGACCTGGCATACTAGCGACGGCTGTAGCCTGCCTGGGGACCCGGACCTGTCAGCGTAGAGCAACAAGCCATCGCGAGGAAAGAAAGGAGGGGCCAAGCTTTAACGGGACATGCACTCACCAAGTTTTCATAACAAGGAATATAAGCACCAAAGACATTACAGACCCTTACATGCCCCCATGGGGTGGTTCATGATCCTTGACAGGAAACAAAAGCTGATACTAAGGGGAATCCTCTCTACACCCTCCCGTGGCGGACGCCATCATCAACAGTGGGCCACGGGAGGCCGGTGCCAACCCCATCCAGATCAGTGGCGACGACGGCCGGAAGCCGCAACCCTGCTCCGAGCATGGCGAGAGCTTGGTGGGACGTAGCTGTCGTCGCTCGTCTCCGGAGTCTCGTAAAGCTCAGGAGAGCTGCCGGACTCCCAAGAACTGTTGCTGCCGTTGGAGCAGCCGCGATCGGAGCGCAGGACAGCCTGGCGCTCCTATCCAGGGCAGCACTCCAGGCGGCGGCCCTCGGCATCGAAAACCTTGAAGGAGAGCATGGAGGCGCCGTCGTACTCGAAGTGGATCGCGAGGGCTCCCCTCGCACGGCAGACCCACGTGACCTCGCCCCAGCCGCGAGTCATGAAGATCTTGCCGGTGGGGACCGCTTCAATCTCCGCTCCGATCGCCGGAGCACTGCAGTCAGCATGCTGCAGCCAGAGCTCGAGCGGCCCCCTCGGCGGCTTCATGTCAGAGAAGAACCGCACGAAGCGGATCCAGGAGCTTGGTGGCATCGGCACCCATAGCACCAACTCGCACGAGGAGTCAGCGGCGTGGACCCCAGGGGCAACGGCACGCGGCGCCGTGGCGCGGCGACCCTGGATGCGGCGTGGGCGGCGTTGCTCGTTGCTCCTACCTCCCGAGCCCTCAGCTCGGGCGTACAAGTGTAGCGGGTACCTCGGAGGAGGCCGCTCGCACCAAGGCCTCGTCACCACTTGCATCGCCGCTTCGCCTCAGCGATGGATCGACCACTTCTTCGGCGGAAGTGGCCCCGGATCGTCACGGGGAGCTTTCCCTTTCTCTTTGGCGGAAAACCTTCTGATGGGTGCCATTGTTGTCAGTGCTGCAAGCAATGGAGCAGAGAAGCGAGCAAGCGAGGAAGAAGTGGGCAACGGGGGCTCCGCCCCCCTCCCCATTTATAGCAAGAGAAGGCCAACCGGCGTCTCCCAGGATCGCAGGTAATGATGGTTTTCCTTGCATGTCGCAGGGACTTGTCAAGTCGTGAAGTTGCCGAGGTAGCGTGGGGAAGTGGATACGCCCATGTCCAATCAACCTCCATGATAACCCACGAGTATAGGGGATCGCAACAGTTTTCGAGGGTAGAGTATTCAACCCAAATTTATTGATTCAACACAAGGGGAGCCAAAGAATATTCTCAAGTATTAGCAGCTGAGTTGTCAATTCAACCACACCTGGAAACTTAGTATCTGCAGCAAAGTGTTTAGTAGCATAGTAATATGATAGTGGTGGTAACGGTAACAAAAGAGTAGTGCAAGCAATAGTAAATATTTTTGGTATTTTGTAGTGATTGTAATAGTAGCAGAGGAAAAGTAAATAAGCGAGAACCAGTATATGGAAAACTCGTAGGCACCAGATCAGTGATGGATAATTATGCCGGATGCGGTTCATCATGTAACAGTCATAACATAGGGTGACACCAAACTAGCTCCAATTCATCAATGTAATGTAGGCATGTATTCCGTATATAGTCATACGTGCTTATGGAAAAGAACTTGCATGACATCTTTTGTCCTACCCTCCCGTGGCAGCGGGGTCCTAATGGAAACTAAGGGATATTAATGCCTCCTTTTAATAGAGAACCAGAACAAAGCATTAGCACATAGTGAATACATGAACTCCTCAAACTATGGTCATCACCGGGAGTGGTCCCGATTATTGTCACTTCAGGGTTGCCGGATCATAACACATAGTAGGTGATTGTAGACCTGCAAGATAGGATCAAGAACACACATATATTCATGAAAACATAATAGGTTCAGATCTGAAATCATGGCACTCGGGCCCTAGTGACAAGCATTAAGCATAGCAAAGTCATAGCAACATCAATCTCAGAACATAGTGGATACTAGGGATCAAACCCTAACAAAACTAACTCGATTACATGATAAATCTCATCCAACCCATCACCGTCCAGCAAGCCTACGATGGAATTACTCACACACGGCAGTGAGCATCATGAAATTGGTGATGGAGGATGGTTGATGATGACGACGACGACGAATCCCCCTCTCCAGAGCCCCGAACAGACTCCAGATCAGCCCACCCGAGAGGTTTTAGGGCTTGGCGGCGGCTCCGTATCGTAAAACGCGATGATTTCTTCTCTCTGATTTTTTTCTCTCCGAAAGCAGATATATAGAGTTGGAGTTGGCGTCGGAGGGCATACAGGGGGCCCACGAGGTAGGGGGCGCGCCCTAGAGGGGGGGGGGCACCCCCACCCTCATGGACAGGGTGTGGGCCCCCTGGTCTTCATCTTTGGCGAGGATTTTTTATTATTTTTTCTAAGATGTTCCGTGTTGTTTCAGGTCATTCCGAGAATATTTGCTTTCTGCACATAAAACAACATCATGGCAATTCTGCTAAAAACGGCGTCAGTCCGGGTTAGTTCCATTCAAATCATACAAGTTAGAGTCCAAAACAAGGGCAAAAGTGTTTGGAAAAGTAGATACGACGGAGACGTATCAACTCCCCCAAGCTTAAACCCTTGCTTGTCCTCAAGCAATTCAGTTGACAAACTGAAAGAAAGAAAGAAAAACTTTTACAAACTCTGTTTGCTCTTGTTATGTAAAGTCAGCATTCAAGTTTTCAGCTAAGATCATAACTAACCATATTTGCAATAATTCTCAGGTCTCATAATCACTCATATCAATAGCATAATCAACTAGCGAGCCATAATAATAAATCTCGGATGACAACACTTTCTCAAAACAATCATAATATGATATAACAAGATGGTATCTTGCTAGCCCTTTCTGAGACCGCAAAACATAAATGCAGAGCACCTTCAAAGATCAAGGACTGACTAGACATTGTAATTCATGGTAAAAGAGATCCAATTATAGTCATACCCAATATAAATTAACAATGATGAATGCAAATGACATCTGTGCTCTCCAGCTAGTGCTTTTTAATAAGAGGGTGATGAATCAACATAAAAGTAAATGGATAGGCCCTTCGCAGAGGGAAGCAGGGATTTGTAGAGGTGCCAGAGCTCGGTTTTGAAATAGAGATAAATTATATTTTGAGCGGTATACTTTCATTGTCAACGTAGCAACTAAGAGATGGCGATATCTTCCATGCTAAACACATTATAGGCGGTTCCCAAACAGAATGGTAAAGTTTATACTCCCCCTCCACCAACAAGCATCAATCCATGACTTGCTCGAAACAACGAGTGTCTCCAACATACATCAGGTCCCAGGGGAGTTTTGTTTGCAATTAATTTTTATTTAGTTTGCATAAAGCATGGGACTGGGCATCCCGGTGACCAGCCATTTTCTCATGAGTGAGGAGCGGAGTCCACTCCTCTTGAGAATAACCCACCTAACACGGAAGATAAGGACAACCTTGGTTGATACATGAGCTATTCGAGCATACAAAACAGAATGTTTATTTGAAGGTTTAGAGTTTGGCACATAGAAATTTACTTGGAACGGCAGGTAGATACCGCATATAGGAAGGTATAGTGGACTCATCTGGAATAACTTTTGGGGTTTAAGGGATTGGATGCACAAGCAGTATTCCCGCTTAGTACAGGTGAAGGCTAGCAAAAGACTGGGAAGCGACCAACTAGAGAGCGACAACAACCATGTACATGCATTAAAATTAATAAACATTGGATGCAAGCATGAGTAGGATATAATCCACCATGAACATAAATATCGTGAAGGCTATGTTGATTTGTTTCAACTACATGCGTGAACATGTGCCAAGTCAAGTCACTTAAATCATTCAAAGGAGGATACCACCCCATCATACCACATCACAATCATCTCAATAGCATGTTGGCACACAAGGTAAACCATTATAACTCATAGCTAATCAAGCATGGCACAAGCAACTATGATCTCTAATTGTCATTGCAAACATGTTTATTCATAACAAGCTGAATCAAGAACGATGAACTCATCATATTTACAAAAACAAAGAGGTCGAGTTCATACCAGCTTTTCTCATCTCAGTCAGTCCATCATATATCATCATAATTGCCTTTCACTTGCACGACCGAACAATGTGAATAATAATAAGAGTGCACGTGCATTGGACTAAGCTGGAATCTGCGAGCATTCAATAAACAGAAGAAGACAAGGCAATATGGGCTCAGGGTTAATTCAACAATAAAGCATATAAGAGCCACTACAACAATTTAATCATGGTCTTCTCCTATCGACCCCCAAAGAAAAGAAAAGGAATAAAACTATTTACACGGGAAAGCTCCCAACAAGCAAAAGAAGAACGGGAAATATTTTTTTGGGTTTTCTTTTTAATTACTACTACTACAACAAAAAAGTAAACTACTACTAATTTTTTTTGGTTTTTCTTAAGGTTTAACAAACACACAAGAAGAAAGCAAGAAAAAGAAAATAAACTAGCATGGATATTACAATGAAAGAGTATGAGCACCGACATCTAGCAATGAGTGTGTGTGAACATAAATGTAATGTCGGTGAGAAATACGTACTCCCCCAAGCTTAGGATTTTGGCCTAAGTTGGTCTATTGCCAGGGATAGCCTGGCGGATACCCGTAAGTGTAGCTGGGGTCGTACTGCAATGAAGAATAGCTAGGATCATACTATGATGCAGCGGTTATCGCCTGCTGAGCTGCAGCGTGGAGTCGGAATGCCTCCGCTCTCCTCTCGTACTCATCTGCCTCTTCTCTGGTAATAACATATCTTCTTTTTGTCTGTGAATCAAAGAAGGCAGGAGCAGGGAGAGTAATACGGACAACATGCCGTTTGTTAAAAATTAAACGATATAGGAGAGGTGATTCAGGCCTCTCGACAAAATGATGCGAAGCCATAGAGTTATAATCTAAATATGAAGGAGGCAACTCTGTATCACCCTCACGAATGTCTATCTCAAGAAAATTAGCTAGACGGGTTGCATAAATTCCTCCAAAGAAATCTCCATTATGTCTATTATGATGCAACCTACGAGCTACAATGGCTGCCATATGATAAGATTGGTCTCCTAACACAGAACTCCTGAGAATGCTAAGGTCAGGGACACACATGTGACATGTTGGAAATATGCCCTAGAGGCAATAATAAATTAGTTATTATATTTCCTTGTTCATGATAATCGTTTATTATCCATGCTATAATTGTATTGAAAGGAAACTCAGATACATGTGTGGATACATAGACAACACCATGTCCCTAGTAAGCCTCTAGTTGACTAGCTTGTTGATCAATAGATGGTTACGGTTTCCTGACCATGGACATCGGATGTCGTTGATAACGGGATCACATCATTAGGAGAATGATGTGATGGACAAGACCCAATCCTAAGCCTAGCACAAAGATCGTAGCTCGTATGCTAAAGCTTTTCTAATGTCAAGTATCATTTCCTTAGACCATGAGATTGTGCAACTCCCAGATACCGTAGGAATGCTTTGGGTGTACCAAAAGTCACAACGTAACTGGGTGGCTATAAAGGTGCACTATAGGTATCTCCGAAAGTGTCTGTTGGGTTGGCACGAATCAAGACTGGGATTTGTCACTCCGGTTGACGGAGAGGTATCTCTGGGCCCACTCGATAGGACATCATCATAATGTGCACAATGTGACCAAGGGGTTGATCACAGTATGATGTGTTACAGAACGAGTAAAGAGACTTGCCGGTAACAAGATTGAACAAGGTATCGGCATACCAACGATCGAATCTCGGGCAAATACAATACCGCTAGACAAAGGGAATTGTATACGGGATCGATTGAGTCCTTGACATCGTGGTTCATCCGATGAGATCGTCGTGGAACATGTGGGAGCCAACATGGGTATCCAGATCCCGCTATTGGTTATTGACCGGGGAACGTCTCGGTCATGTCTGCATGGTTCCCGAACCCGTAGGGTCTACACACTTAAGGTTCGATGACGCTAGGGTTATAAACGAAGTTTGTATGTGGTTACCGAATGTTGTTCGGAGTCCCGGATGAGATCCCGGACGTCACGAGGAGTTCCGGAATGGTCCGAGGTAAAGATTTATATATGGGAAGTCCTGTTTTGGTCACCGGAAAAGTTTCGGGTTTTATCGGTAACGTACCGGGACCACCGAGAGGGTCCCGGGGCTCCACCAAGTGGGGCCACCGGCCCCGAAGGGCTGCATGGGCCAAGTGTGGGAGGGGACCAGCTCCAGGTGGGCTGGTGCACCCCCCCACCAAGGCCCAAGGCGCCTAGGGCTTGGGGGAAACCCTAAAGGGGGGCGCCCCCCTTGCCTTGGGGGGCAAGGCAACCCCCCTGGCTGCCGCCCCCTCCTCAGATTGGATCTGAGGGGGCCGGCTACCCTCTCCCTTGCCCCTATATATATGTGGGGGTGGGAGGGCAGCCGCACCCAAGTTCTGGCGCAGCCCTCCCCCTCTCCCAAGTACTCCTCCTCTCCCGTGGTGCTTGGCGAAGCCCTGCAGGATTGCCACGCTCCTCCACCACCACCACGCCGTTGTGCTGCTGCTGGACGGAGTCTTCCTCGACCTCTCTCTCTCTCCTTGCCGGATCAAGGCATGGGAGACGTCACCGGGCTGTATGTGTGTTGAACGCGGAGGTGTCGTCCATTTGGCACTAGGATATCCGGTGATTTGGATCACCACGAGTACGACTCCTTCAACCCCGTTCTCTTGAACGCTTTCGCTTAGCAATCTACAAGGGTATGTAGATGCACTCTCCTTCCCCTCGTTGTTGGTTTCTCCATAGATAGATCTTGGTGACACGTAGGAAAATTTTGAATTTCTGCTACGTTCCCCAACAGTGGTATCAGAGCTAGGTCTATTGCGTAGATTCTTTGCATCAGTAGAACACAAAGTAGTTGTGGGCATTGATTTTGTTCAACATGCTTACCGTTACTAGTCCAATCTTATTTCGACGGTATTGTGGGATGAAGCGGCCCGGACCGACCTTACACGTACACTTATGTGAGACAGGTTCCACCGACTGACATGCACTTGGTGCATAAGGTGGCTAGCGGGTGCCAGTCTCTCCCACTTTATTCGGAACAGATTTGATGAAAAGGGTCCTTATGAAGGGTAAATAGCAATTGGCATATGACGTTGTGGTTTTGCGTAGGTAAGAAACGTTCTTGCTAGAAACCCATAGCAGCCACGTAAAACATGCAAACAACAATTAGAGGACGTCTAACTTGTTTTTGCAGGGTATGCTATGTGATGTGATATGGCCAAGAAGAATGTGATGAATGATATGTGATGTATGAGATTGATCATGTTCTTGTAATAGGAATCACGACTTGCATGTCGATGAGTATGACAACCGGCAGGAGCCATAGGAGTTGTCTTTATTTATTGTATGACCTGCGTGTCATTGAACAACGCCATGCAATTACTTTACTTTATTGCTAACCGGTAGCCATAGTAGTAGAAGTAATAAGTTGGCGAGACAACTTCATGGAGACACGATGATGGAGATCATGGTGTCATGCCGGTGACGTTGATGATCATGGAGCCCCGAAGATGGAGATCAAAAGGAGCAAAATGATATTGGCCATATCATGTCACTATTTTGATTGCATGTGATGTTTATCATGTTTCTACATCTTATTTTCTTAGAACAGCGGTAGTAAATAAGATGATCCCTCATTAAAATTTCAAGAAAGTGTTCCCCTAACTGTGCACCGTTGCGAAAGTTCGTCGTTTCGAAGCACCACGCGATGATCGGGTGTGATAGATTCCTACGTTCACATACAACGGGTGTAAGCCAGATTTACACATGCGAAACACTTAGGTTAACTTGACGAGCCTAGCATGTACAGACATGGCCTCGAAACACAAGAGACCGAAAGGTCGAGCATGAGTCGTATAGTGGATACGATCAACATGAAGTTGTTCACCGATGATGACTAGTCTGTCTCACGTGATGATCGAACACGGCCTAGTTGACTCGGATCATGTAATCACTTAGATGACTAGAGGGATGTCTATCTGAGTGGGAGTTCATAAGATGAACTTAATTATCCTGAACATAGTCAAAAGACCCTTTGCAAATTATGTCATAGCTCGCGCTTTAGTTCTACTGTTTTAGATATGTTCCTAGAGAAAATATAGTTGAAAGTTGACAGTAGCGATTATGCAATCAGTAGAAAGCTTATGTCCTTAATGCGCCGCTCAGTGTGCAGAACCCCAAACGTCGTCTGTGGATGTTGCGAACATCAGACATACACGTTTTGATAACTACGTGATAGTTCAGTTAAATGGTTTAGAGCAGAGGCACCAAAGACGTTTTCGAAACGTCGCGGAACATATGAGATGTTTCGAGGGCTGAAATTGGGATTTCAGGCTCGTGCCCACGTCAAGAGGCATGAGACCTCCGATGATTTTCTTATCCCGCAAACTAAGGGAGGAAAGCTCAATCGTTGAGCTTGTGCTCAGATTGTCTGAGTGCAACAATCACTTGAATCGAGTGGGAGTTGATCTTCCAGATGAGATAGTGATGTTTCTCCTAAATCATTGCCACCAAGATGCTAGAGCTTCGTGATGAACTATAACATCTCAGGGATAGATATGATGATCCTTGAGGTATTCGCGATGTTTGACACCGCGAAAGTAGAAATCAAGAAGGAGCATCAATTGTTGATGGTTGGTAAAACCACTAGTTTCAAGAAGGGCAAGGGCAAGAAGGGATACTTCATGAAATGGCAAAACAGTTGCTGCTCTAGTGAAAACCCAAGATTGAACCCAAACTTGAGACTAAGTGCTTCTGTAATAAGGGGAACAGCCACTGGAGAATAATTACCCTAGATACTTGGTAGATGAGAAGGCTGGCAAGGTCGATAGAAGTATATTGGATATACATTATGTTAATGTGTACTTTACTAGTAATCCTAGTAGCACCAGGGTATTAAGATACCGGTTCGGTTGCTAAGTGTTAGTAACTCGAAATAAAAGAGCTACGGAATAAACGGAGACTAGCTAAAGGTGAGCTGACGATATGTGTTGGAAGTGTTTCCAAGGTTGATGTGATCAAGCATCGCACGCTCCCTCTACCATCGAGATTGGTGTTAAACCTAAATAATTGTTATTTGGTGTTTGCGTTGAGCATAGACATGATTGGATTATGTTTGTCGCAATACGGTTATTCATTTAAGGAGAATAATGGTTACTCTGTTTATTTGAATAATACCTTCAATGGTCTAGCACCTAAAAGGAATGGTTTATTGAATCTCGATCGTAGTGATACACATTTTCATGCCAAAAGATATAAGATAGTAATGATAGTACCACTTACTTGTGGCACTGCCATGTAAGTCATATTGGTGTAAAACGCATGAAGAAGCTCCATGTTGATGGATCTTTGGACTCATTCGTTTTTGAAAAGTTTGAGACATGCAAACCATGTCTATTGGTGTATACGCATGAAGAAACTCCATGCAGATGGATCGTTTGGACTCACTTGATTTTGAATCACTTGAGATATGCAAATCATACCACATAGGCAAGATGACTGAAAAGCCTCGTTTTCAGTAAGATGGAACAAGAGAGCAACTTGTTGGAAGTAACACACTTTGATGTGTGCAGTCCAATGAGTGCTGAGGCATGCAGTGAATATCGTTATGTTCTTACTTCACAGATGATTTAAGTAGATACTGAGTATATTTACTTGATGAAACACAAGTCTGAATTATTGAATGGTTCAAGTAATTTCAGAGTGAAGTTGAAGATCATTGTGACAAGAGGATAAAATGTCTATGATATAGAGATGAGTATCTGAGTTACGAGCTTTGGCACGCAATTAAGACATTGTGGAAATTGTTTCACAATAAATACCGCCTGGAACACCATAGTGTGATGGTGTGTCCGAACATCATAGTTGCACCCTATTGGATATGGTGCGTACCATGATGTCTCTTATCGAATTACCACTATCGTTCATGGGTTAGGCATTAGAGACAACCGCACTCACTTTAATAGGGCACCACGTAATTCCGTTGAGACGACACCGTTTTAACTATGGTTCGGAGAAACCTAAGTTGTCTTTTCTTAAAAGTTTGGGGCTGCGACGCTTATGTGAAAAAGTTTCATCATGATAAGCTCGAACCCAAAACGGATAAATACATCTTCATAGGATACCCAAAATGGTTTGGTATACCTCCTATCTCAGATCCGAAAGCAAAAGTAATTGTTTCTAGAAATGGGTCCTTTCTCGAGGAAAAAGTTTCTCTCGAAAGAATTGAGTGGGAGGATGGTGGAGACTTGATGAGGTTATTGAACCGTCACTTCAACTAGTGTGTAGCAGGGCACAGGAAGTTGTTCCTGTGGCGCCTACACCAATTGAAGTAGAAGCTTGTGATAGTGATCATGAAGTTTCGGATCAAGTCACTACCGTACCTCGTAGGGTGACAAGGATGCGTACTACTTCAGAGTGGTACGCAATCCTGTCTTAGAGGTCATGTTGCTAGACAACAATGAACCTACGAGCTATGGAGAAGCGATGGTGGGCCCGGATTCCGACGAATGGCTCGAGGCCATAAAATCCGAGAAAGGATCCATGACTTTGGAAGAAATACTTGATGGTCGTAAGGCCGTTGGGTACAGATGGATTTTAAAAGGAAGACAGACAATGATGGTAAGAATCACCATTAAGAAAGCTCGACTTGTTGTTAAGATGTTTTCCGACAAGTTCAAGGAGTTGACTACGGTGAGGCTTTCTCACTCGTAGCGATGCTAAGAGTCTGTTGGAAATGGATTAGCAGTTACTGCATTATTTATGAAATCTTGCAGGTAGGATGTCAAAACATTGTTTCCTCGATGATATCCTTGAGGAAAGGTTGTATGTGATACAACCAGAAGGTTTTGTCAATCCTGAAGAACACTAACGAATATGCAAAACTCCAGCAATCCTTCTAAGGACTGGAGTAAGCATCTCGGAGTTGGAATGTACGCTTTGATGAGATGATCAAAGATTTTGGGTTTATACAAAAGTTTATGAGAAACTTGTATTTCCAAAGAAGTGAGTGGGAGTGCTATAGAATTTCTGATGAGTATATGTTGTTGACATATTGTTGATCAGAAATGATGTAGAATTTTTGGAAAGCATATGGGGTTATTTTAAAAGTGTTTTTCAATGGAGAACCTGGATTAAGCTACTTGAACATTGAGCATCAAGACCTATGAGGATAGATAAAAAAACCCCGCTAAATGGTACTTTCAAATGAGCACATACCTTGACATGATCTTGAAGGTGTTCAAGATGGATCAGTCAAAGAAGGAGTTCTTGCCTGAGTTGTAAGGTATGAAGTTAAGAGTTAAAGCTCGACCACGACAGAAGAGAGAGAAAGGACGAAGGTCGTCCCCTATGCTTCAGACGTAGGCTCTATAGTATGCTATGCTGTGTACCGCACCGGAAGTGTGCCTTGCCATGAGTCAGTCAAGGGGTACAAGAATGATCCAGGAATGGATCATTGGACAGCGCTCAAAATTGTCCTTGGAGTAAATAAAGGACATGTTTCTCGATTATGGAGGTGATAAAGAGTTCGGCGTAAAGGGTTACGTCGATGCAAGCTTTAACACTTATCCGAATGACTCTGAGTAGCAAACCGGATACGTATAGTGGAGCAACCATTTGGAATAGCTTCAAGTAGAGCATGGAAGCAACATTTACAATATGACATAGAGAATTGCGAAGTACATACGGATCTGAATGTTGCAGACTTGTTGACTAAAACCTCTCTCACAAGGAAAACATGATCAAACCCCAGAACTCATTGAGACTTAATCACATGGTGATGTGAACTAGTTTAGACACTAGTAAACTCTTTGGATGTTGGTCACATGGCAATGTGACCTGTCAATGTTAATCACATGGCGATGTGAACTAGATTATTGACTCTAGTGCAAGTGGGAGACTGTTGGAAATATGCCCTAAAGGCAATAATAAATTAGTTATTATATTTCCTTGTTCATGATAATCGTTTATTATCCATGCTATAATTGTATTGAAAGGAAACTCATATACATGTGTGGATACATAGACAACACCATGTCCCTAGTAAGCCTCTAGTTGACTAGCTCGTTGATCAATAGATGGTTACGGTTTCCTGACCATGGACATTGGATGTCGTTGATAACAGGATCACATCATTAGGAGAATGATGTGATGGACAAGACCCAATCCTAAGCCTAGCACAAAGATCGTAGTTCGTATGCTAAAGCTTTTCTAATGTCAAGTATCATTTCCTTAGACCATGAGATTGTGCAACTCCCGGATACCGTAGGAATGCTTTGGGTGTACCAAACGTCACAACATAACTGGGTGGCTATAAAGGTGCACTACAGGTATCTCCAAAAGTGTCTGTTGGGTTGGCACGAATCAAGACTGGGATTTGGTACTCCGGTTGACGGAGAGGTATCTCTGGGCCCACTCGGTAGGACATCATCATAATGTGCACAATGTGACCAAGGGGTTGATCACGGTATGATGTGTTACGGAACGAGTAAAGAGACTTGCCGGTAACGAGATTGAGCAAGGTATCGGCATACCGACGATCGAATCTCGGGCAAGTACAATACCGCTAGACAAAGGGAATTGTATATAGGATCGATTGAGTCCTTGACATCGTGGTTCATCCGATGAGATCATCGTGGAACATGTGGGAGCCAACATGGGTATCCAGATCCCGCTGTTGGTTATTGACCGGAGAACGTCTCGGTCATGTCTGCATGGTTCCCGAACCCGTAGGGTCTACACACTTAAGGTTCGATGACGCTAGGGTTATAAAGGAAGTTTGTATGTGGTTACCGAATGTTGTTCGGAGTCCCGGATGAGATCCCGGAAGTCACGAGGAGTTCCGGAATGGTCCGGAGGTAAATATTTATATATGGGAAGTCCTGTTTTGGTCACCGGAAAAGTTTCGGGTTTTATCGGTAACATACCGGGACCACCGGGAGGGTCCCGGGGGTCCACCATGTGGGGCCACCGGACCCGGAGGGCTGCATGGGCCAAGTGTGGGAGGGGACCAGCCCCAGGTGAGCTGGTGCGCCCACCAAGGCCCAAGGCGCCTAGGGCTTATGGGAAACCCTAAAGGGCGGCGCCCCCCTTGCCTTGGGGGGCAAGGCAACCCCCCTGGCCGCCGCCCCCTCCTCAGATTGGATCTGAGGGGGACGGCCCCCCTCTCCCTTGCCCCTATATATATGTGGGGGTGGGAGGGCAGCCGCACCCAAGTTCTGGCGCAGCCCTCCCCCTCTCCCAAGTACTCCTCCTCTCCCATGGTGCTTGGCGAAGCCCTGCAGGATTGCCACGCTCCTCCACCACCACCACGCCGTTGTGCTGCTGCTGGACGAAGTCTTACTCAACCTCTCCCTCTCTCCTTGCTGGATCAAGGCGTGGGAGACGTCACCGGGCTGTACGTGTGTTGAACGCGGAGGTGCCGTCCGTTCGGCACTAGGATGTCCGGTGATTTGGATCATGACGAGTATGACTCCTTCAACCCCGTTCTCTTGAACGCTTCCGCTTAGCGATCTACAAGGGTATGTAGATGCACTCGCCTTCCCCTCGTTGCTGGTTTCTCCATAGATAGATCTTGGTGACACGTAGGAAAATTTTGAATTTCTGCTACGTTCCCCAACAGTGGTATTAGAGCTAGGTCTATTGCGTAGATTCTTTGCACGAGTAGAACACAAAGTAGTTGTGGGCGTTGATTTTGTTCAATATGCTTACCATTACTAGTCCAATCTTGTTTCGACGGTATTGTGGGATGAAGCGGCCCGGACTGACCTTACACGTACACTTACGTGAGACAGGTTCCACCGACTGACATGCACTTGGTGCATAAGGTGGCTAGTGGGTGCCAGTCTCTCCCACTTTAGTCGGAACGGATTCGATGAAAAGGGTCCTTATGAAGGGTAAATAGCAATTGGCATATCACGTTGTGGTTTTGCGTAGGTAAGAAACGTTCTTGATAGAAACCCATAACAGCCACGTAAAACATGCAAACAACAATTAGAGGACGTCTAACTTGTTTTTGCAGGGTATGCTATGTGATGTGATATGGCCAAGAAGAATGTGATGAATGATATGTGATGTATGAGATTGATCATGTTCTTGTAATAGGAATCACGACTTGCATGTCGATGAGTATGACAACCGGCAGGAGCCATAGGAGTTGTCTTTATTTATTGTATGACCTGCGTGTCATTGAACAACGCCATGTAATTACTTTACTTTATTGCTAACCGGTAGCCATAGTAGTAGAAGTAATAAGTTGGCAAGACAACTTCATGGAGACACGATGATGGAGATCATGGTGTCATGCCGGTGACGATGATGATCATGGAGCCCTGAAGATGGAGATCAAAAGGAGCAAAATGATATTGGCCATATCATGTCACTATTTTGATTGCATGTGATGTTTATCATGTTTCTACATCTTATTTTCTTAGAACGACGGTAGTAAATAAGATGATCCCTCATTAAAATTTCAAGAAAGTGTTCCCCCTAACTGTGCACCGTTGCGAAAGTTCATCGTTTCGAAGCACCACGTGATGATCGGGTGTGATAGATTCTTACGTTCACATACAACGGGTGTAAGCCAGATTTACACACGCGAAACACTTAGGTTAACTTGACGAGCCTAGCATGTACAGACATGGCCTCGGAACACAAGAGACCGAAAGGTCGAGTATGAGTCGTATAGTAGATACGATCAACATGAAGATGTTCACCGATGATGACTAGTCCGTCTCACGTGATGATCGGACACGACCTAGTTGACTCGGATCATGTAATCACTTAGATGACTAGAGGGATGTCTATCTGAGTGGGAGTTCATAAGATGAACTTAATTATCCTGAACATAGTCAAAAGACCCTTTGCAAATTATGTCATAGCTCGCGCTTTAGTTCTACTGTTTTAGATATGTTCCTAGAGAAAATATAGTTGAAAGTTGACAGTAGCGATTATGCGATCAGTAGAAAGCTTCTGTCCTTAATGCACCGCTCAGTGTGAAGAACCCCAAACATCGTCTGTGGATGTTGCGAACATCGGACATACACGTTTTGATAACTACGTGATAGTTCAGTTAAATGGTTTAGAGTAGAGGCACCAAAGACGTTTTCGAAAAGTCGCGGAACATATGATATGTTTCGAGGGCTGAAATTGGGATTTCAGGCTCGTGCCCACGTCAAGAGGCATGAGACCTCCGACGATTTTCTTAGCCTGCAAACTAAGGGAGAAAAGCTCAATCGTTGAGCTTGTGCTCAAATTGTCTGAGTGCAACTATCACTTGAATCGAGTGGGAGTTGATCTTCCAGATGAGATAGTGATGTTTCTCCTAAATCATTGCCACCAAGCTGCTAGAGCTTCATGATGAACTATAATATATCAGGGATAGATATGATGATCCTTGAGGTATTCGCGATGTTTGACACCGCGAAAGTAGAAATCAAGAAGGAGCATCAGTTGTTGATGGTTGGTAAAACCACTAGTTTCAAGAAGGGCAAGGGCAAGAAGGGATACTTCATGAAACGGCAAAACAATTGCTGCTCTAGTGAAAACCCAAGGTTGAACCCAAACCCGAGACTAAGTGCTTCTGTAATAAGGGGAACAGCCACTGGAGAATAATTACTCTAGATACTTGGTAGATGAGAAGGCTGGCAAGGTCGATAGAAGTATATTGGATATACATTATGTTAATGTGTACTTTACTAGTACTCCTAGTAGCACCAGGGTATTAAGATACCGGTTCGGTTGCTAAGTGTTAGTAACTCGAAATAAAAGAGCTATGGAATAAACGGAGACTAGCTAAAGGTGAGCTGACGATATGTGTTGGAAGTGTTTCCAAGGTTGATGTGATCAAGCATCGCACGCTCCCTCTACCATCGAGATTGGTGTTAAACCTAAATAATTGTTATTTGGTGTTTGCGTTGAGCATAGACATGATTGGATTATGTTTGTCGCAATACGGTTATTCATTTAAGGAGAATAATGGTTACTCTGTTTATTTGAATAATACCTTCAATGGTCTAGCACCTAAAAGGAATGGTTTATTGAATCTCGATCGTAGTGATACACATTTTCATGCCAAAAGATATAAGATAGTAATGATAGTACCACTTACTTGTGGCACTGCCATGTAAGTCATATTGGTGTAAAACGCATGAAGAAGCTCCATGTTGATGGATCTTTGGACTCACTCGTTTTTGAAAAGTTTGAGACATGCAAACCATGTCTATTGGTGTATACGCATGAAGAAACTCCATGCAGATGGATCGTTTGGACTCACTTGATTTTGAATCACTTGAGATATGCAAATCATACCACATAGGCAAGATGACTGAAAAGCCTCGTTTTCAGTAAGATGGGACAAGATAGCAACTTGTTGGAAGTAACACACTTTGATGTGTGCAGTCCAATGAGTGCTGAGGCATGCAGTGAATATCGTTATGTTCTTACTTCACAGATGATTTAAGTAGATACTGAGTATATTTACTTGATGAAACATAAGTCTGAATTATTGAATGGTTCAAGTAATTTCAGAGTGAAGTTGAAGATCATTGTGACAAGAGGATAAAATGTCTATGATATAGAGATGAGTATCTGAGTTACGAGCTTTGGCACACAATTAAGACATTGTGGAAATTGTTTCACAATAAATACCGCCTGGAACACCATAGTGTGATGGTGTGTCCGAACATCATAGTTGCACCCTATTGGATATGGTGCGTACCATGATGTCTCTTATCGAATTACCACTATCGTTCATGGGTTAGGCATTAGAGACAACCGCACTCACTTTAATAGGGCACCACGTAATTCCGTTGAGACGACACCGTTTGAACTATGATTTGGAGAAACCTAAGTTGTCGTTTCTTAAAAGTTTGGGGCTGCGATGCTTATGTGAAAAAGTTTCATCGTGATAAGCTCGAACCCAAAACGGATAAATACATCTTCATAGGATACCCAAAATGGTTGGGTATACCTCCTATCTCAGATCTGGAAGCAAAAGTAATTGTTTCTAGAAACGGGTCCTTTCTCGAGGAAAAAGTTTCTCTCGAAAGAATTGAGTGGGAGGATGGTGGAGACTTGATGAGGTTATTGAACCGTCACTTCAACTAGTGTGTAGCAGGGCACAGGAAGTTGTTCCTGTGGCGCCTACACCAATTGAAGTAGAAGCTTGTGATAGTGATCATGAAGTTTCGGATCAAGTCACTACCGTACCTCGTAGGGTGACAAGGATGCGTACTACTTCAGAGTGGTACGCAATCCTGTCTTAGAGGTCATGTTGCTAGACAACAATGAACCTACGAGCTATGGAGAAGCGATGGTGGGCCCGGATTCCGACGAATGGCTCGAGGCCATAAAATCCGAGAAAGGATCCATGACTTTGGAAGAAATACTTGATGGTCGTAAGGCCGTTGGGTACAGATGGATTTTAAAAGGAAGACAGACAATGATGGTAAGAATCACCATTAAGAAAGCTCGACTTGTTGTTAAGATGTTTTCCGACAAGTTCAAGGAGTTGACTACGGTGAGGCTTTCTCACTCGTAGCGATGCTAAGAGTCTGTTGGAAATGGATTAGCAGTTACTGCATTATTTATGAAATCTTGCAGGTAGGATGTCAAAACATTGTTTCCTCGATGATATCCTTGAGGAAAGGTTGTATGTGATACAACCAGAAGGTTTTGTCAATCCTGAAGAACACTAACGAATATGCAAAACTCCAGCAATCCTTCTAAGGACTGGAGTAAGCATCTCGGAGTTGGAATGTACGCTTTGATGAGATGATCAAAGATTTTGGGTTTATACAAAAGTTTATGAGAAACTTGTATTTCCAAAGAAGTGAGTGGGAG
>NC_041389.1:278439059-278442542 GCF_002162155.2 Triticum dicoccoides
GCTATAGAATTTCTGATGAGTATATGTTGTTGACATATTGTTGATCAGAAATGATGTAGAATTTTTGGAAAGCATATGGGGTTATTTTAAAAGTGTTTTTCAATGGAGAACCTGGATTAAGCTACTTGAACATTGAGCATCAAGACCTATGAGGATAGATAAAAAAACCCCGCTAAATGGTACTTTCAAATGAGCACATACCTTGACATGATCTTGAAGGTGTTCAAGATGGATCAGTCAAAGAAGGAGTTCTTGCCTGAGTTGTAAGGTATGAAGTTAAGAGTTAAAGCTCGACCACGACAGAAGAGAGAGAAAGGACGAAGGTCGTCCCCTATGCTTCAGACGTAGGCTCTATAGTATGCTATGCTGTGTACCGCACCGGAAGTGTGCCTTGCCATGAGTCAGTCAAGGGGTACAAGAATGATCCAGGAATGGATCATTGGACAGCGCTCAAAATTGTCCTTGGAGTAAATAAAGGACATGTTTCTCGATTATGGAGGTGATAAAGAGTTCGGCGTAAAGGGTTACGTCGATGCAAGCTTTAACACTTATCCGAATGACTCTGAGTAGCAAACCGGATACGTATAGTGGAGCAACCATTTGGAATAGCTTCAAGTAGAGCATGGAAGCAGCATTTACAATATGACATAGAGAATTGCGAAGTACATACGGATCTGAATGTTGCAGACTTGTTGACTAAAACCTCTCTCACAAGGAAAACATGATCAAACCCCAGAACTCATTGAGACTTAATCACATGGTGATGTGAACTAGTTTAGACACTAGTAAACTCTTTGGATGTTGGTCACATGGCAATGTGACCTGTCAATGTTGATCACATGGCGATGTGAACTAGATTATTGACTCTAGTGCAAGTGGGAGACTGTTGGAAATATGCCCTAAAGGCAATAATAAATTAGTTATTATATTTCCTTGTTCATGATAATCGTTTATTATCCATGCTATAATTGTATTGAAAGGAAACTCATATACATGTGTGGATACATAGACAACACCATGTCCCTAGTAAGCCTCTAGTTGACTAGCTCGTTGATCAATAGATGGTTACGGTTTCCTGACCATGGACATTGGATGTCGTTGATAACAGGATCACATCATTAGGAGAATGATGTGATGGACAAGACCCAATCCTAAGCCTAGCACAAAGATCATAGTTCGTATGCTAAAGCTTTTCTAATGTCAAGTATCATTTCCTTAGACCATGAGATTGTGCAACTCCCGGATACCGTAGGAATGCTTTGGGTGTACCAAACGTCACAACATAACTGGGTGGCTATAAAGGTGCACTACAGGTATCTCCAAAAGTGTCTGTTGGGTTGGCACGAATCAAGACTAGGATTTGGTACTCCGGTTGACGGAGAGGTATCTCTGGGCCCACTCGGTAGGACATCATCATAATGTGCACAATGTGACCAAGGGGTTGATCACGGTATGATGTGTTACGGAACGAGTAAAGAGACTTGCCGGTAACGAGATTGAGCAAGGTATCGGCATACCGACGATCGAATCTCGGGCAAGTACAATACCGCTAGACAAAGGGAATTGTATATAGGATCGATTGAGTCCTTGACATCGTGGTTCATCCGATGAGATCATCGTGGAACATGTGGGAGCCAACATGGGTATCCAGATCCCGCTGTTGGTTATTGACCGGAGAACGTCTCGGTCATGTCTGCATGGTTCCCGAACCCGTAGGGTCTACACACTTAAGGTTCGATGACGCTAGGGTTATAAAGGAAGTTTGTATGTGGTTACCGAATGTTGTTCGGAGTCCCGGATGAGATCCCGGAAGTCACGAGGAGTTCCGGAATGGTCCGGAGGTAAATATTTATATATGGGAAGTCCTGTTTTGGTCACCGGAAAAGTTTCGGGTTTTATCGGTAACATACCGGGACCACCGGGAGGGTCCCGGGGGTCCACCATGTGGGGCCACCGGACCCGGAGGGCTGCATGGGCCAAGTGTGGGAGGGGACCAGCCCCAGGTGAGCTGGTGCGCCCACCAAGGCCCAAGGCGCCTAGGGCTTATGGGAAACCCTAAAGGGGGGCGCCCCCTTGCCTTGGGGGGCAAGGCAACCCCCCTGGCCGCCGCCCCCTCCTCAGATTGGATCTGAGGGGGACGGCCCCCCTCTCCCTTGCCCCTATATATATGTGGGGGTGGGAGGGCAGCCGCACCCAAGTTCTGGCGCAGCCCTCCCCCTCTCCCAAGTACTCCTCCTCTCCCATGGTGCTTGGCGAAGCCCTGCAGGATTGCCACGCTCCTCCACCACCACCACGCCGTTGTGCTGCTGCTGGACGAAGTCTTACTCAACCTCTCCCTCTCTCCTTGCTGGATCAAGGCGTGGGAGACGTCACCGGGCTGTACATGTGTTGAACGCGGAGGTGCCGTCCGTTCGGCACTAGGATGTCCGGTGATTTGGATCATGACGAGTATGACTCCTTCAACCCCGTTCTCTTGAACGCTTCCGCTTAGCGATCTACAAGGGTATGTAGATGCACTCGCCTTCCCCTCGTTGCTGGTTTCTCCATAGATAGATCTTGGTGACACGTAGGAAAATTTTGAATTTCTGCTACGTTCCCCAACAGTGGTATTAGAGCTAGGTCTATTGCGTAGATTCTTTGCACGAGTAGAACACAAAGTAGTTGTGGGCGTTGATTTTGTTCAATATGCTTACCATTACTAGTCCAATCTTGTTTCGACGGTATTGTGGGATGAAGCGGCCCGGACTGACCTTACACGTACACTTACGTGAGACAGGTTCCACCGACTGACATGCACTTGGTGCATAAGGTGGCTAGTGGGTGCCAGTCTCTCCCACTTTAGTCGGAACGGATTCGATGAAAAGGGTCCTTATGAAGGGTAAATAGCAATTGGCATATCACGTTGTGGTTTTGCGTAGGTAAGAAACGTTCTTGATAGAAACCCATAACAGCCACGTAAAACATGCAAACAACAATTAGAGGACGTCTAACTTGTTTTTGCAGGGTATGCTATGTGATGTGATATGGCCAAGAAGAATGTGATGAATGATATGTGATGTATGAGATTGATCATGTTCTTGTAATAGGAATCACGACTTGCATGTCGATGAGTATGACAACCGGCAGGAGCCATAGGAGTTGTCTTTATTTATTGTATGACCTGCGTGTCATTGAACAACGCCATGTAATTACTTTACTTTATTGCTAACCGGTAGCCATAGTAGTAGAAGTAATAAGTTGGCAAGACAACTTCATGGAGACACGATGATGGAGATCATGGTGTCATGCCGGTGACGATGATGATCATGGAGCCCTGAAGATGGAGATCAAAAGGAGCAAAATGATATTGGCCATATCATGTCACTATTTTGATTGCATGTGATGTTTATCATGTTTCTACATCTTATTTTCTTAGAACGACGGTAGTAAATAAGATGATCCCTCATTAAAATTTCAAGAAAGTGTTCCCCCTAACTGTGCACC
>NC_041389.1:278442830-278477948 GCF_002162155.2 Triticum dicoccoides
AAGCCAGATTTACACACGCGAAACACTTAGGTTAACTTGACGAGCCTAGCATGTACAGACATGGCCTCGGAACACAAGAGACCGAAAGGTCGAGTATGAGTCGTATAGTAGATACGATCAACATGAAGATGTTCACCGATGATGACTAGTCCGTCTCACGTGATGATCGGACACGACCTAGTTGACTCGGATCATGTAATCACTTAGATGACTAGAGGGATGTCTATCTGAGTGGGAGTTCATAAGATGAACTTAATTATCCTGAACATAGTCAAAAGACCCTTTGCAAATTATGTCATAGCTCGCGCTTTAGTTCTACTGTTTTAGATATGTTCCTAGAGAAAATATAGTTGAAAGTTGACAGTAGCGATTATGCGATCAGTAGAAAGCTTCTGTCCTTAATGCACCGCTCAGTGTGAAGAACCCCAAACATCGTCTGTGGATGTTGCGAACATCGGACATACACGTTTTGATAACTACGTGATAGTTCAGTTAAATGGTTTAGAGTAGAGGCACCAAAGACGTTTTCGAAAAGTCGCGGAACATATGATATGTTTCGAGGGCTGAAATTGGGATTTCAGGCTCGTGCCCACGTCAAGAGGCATGAGACCTCCGACGATTTTCTTAGCCTGCAAACTAAGGGAGAAAAGCTCAATCGTTGAGCTTGTGCTCAAATTGTCTGAGTGCAACTATCACTTGAATCGAGTGGGAGTTGATCTTCCAGATGAGATAGTGATGTTTCTCCTAAATCATTGCCACCAAGCTGCTAGAGCTTCATGATGAACTATAATATATCAGGGATAGATATGATGATCCTTGAGGTATTCGCGATGTTTGACACCGCGAAAGTAGAAATCAAGAAGGAGCATCAGTTGTTGATGGTTGGTAAAACCACTAGTTTCAAGAAGGGCAAGGGCAAGAAGGGATACTTCATGAAACGGCAAAACAATTGCTGCTCTAGTGAAAACCCAAGGTTGAACCCAAACCCGAGACTAAGTGCTTCTGTAATAAGGGGAACAGCCACTGGAGAATAATTACTCTAGATACTTGGTAGATGAGAAGGCTGGCAAGGTCGATAGAAGTATATTGGATATACATTATGTTAATGTGTACTTTACTAGTACTCCTAGTAGCACCAGGGTATTAAGATACCGGTTCGGTTGCTAAGTGTTAGTAACTCGAAATAAAAGAGCTATGGAATAAACGGAGACTAGCTAAAGGTGAGCTGACGATATGTGTTGGAAGTGTTTCCAAGGTTGATGTGATCAAGCATCGCACGCTCCCTCTACCATCGAGATTGGTGTTAAACCTAAATAATTGTTATTTGGTGTTTGCGTTGAGCATAGACATGATTGGATTATGTTTGTCGCAATACGGTTATTCATTTAAGGAGAATAATGGTTACTCTGTTTATTTGAATAATACCTTCAATGGTCTAGCACCTAAAAGGAATGGTTTATTGAATCTCGATCGTAGTGATACACATTTTCATGCCAAAAGATATAAGATAGTAATGATAGTACCACTTACTTGTGGCACTGCCATGTAAGTCATATTGGTGTAAAACGCATGAAGAAGCTCCATGTTGATGGATCTTTGGACTCACTCGTTTTTGAAAAGTTTGAGACATGCAAACCATGTCTATTGGTGTATACGCATGAAGAAACTCCATGCAGATGGATCGTTTGGACTCACTTGATTTTGAATCACTTGAGATATGCAAATCATACCACATAGGCAAGATGACTGAAAAGCCTCGTTTTCAGTAAGATGGGACAAGATAGCAACTTGTTGGAAGTAACACACTTTGATGTGTGCAGTCCAATGAGTGCTGAGGCATGCAGTGAATATCGTTATGTTCTTACTTCACAGATGATTTAAGTAGATACTGAGTATATTTACTTGATGAAACATAAGTCTGAATTATTGAATGGTTCAAGTAATTTCAGAGTGAAGTTGAAGATCATTGTGACAAGAGGATAAAATGTCTATGATATAGAGATGAGTATCTGAGTTACGAGCTTTGGCACACAATTAAGACATTGTGGAAATTGTTTCACAATAAATACCGCCTGGAACACCATAGTGTGATGGTGTGTCCGAACATCATAGTTGCACCCTATTGGATATGGTGCGTACCATGATGTCTCTTATCGAATTACCACTATCGTTCATGGGTTAGGCATTAGAGACAACCGCACTCACTTTAATAGGGCACCACGTAATTCCGTTGAGACGACACCGTTTGAACTATGATTTGGAGAAACCTAAGTTGTCTTTTCTTAAAAGTTTGGGGCTGCGACGCTTATGTGAAAAAGTTTCATCATGATAAGCTCGAACCCAAAACGGATAAATACATCTTCATAGGATACCCAAAATGGTTTGGTATACCTCCTATCTCAGATCCGAAAGCAAAAGTAATTGTTTCTAGAAATGGGTCCTTTCTCGAGGAAAAAGTTTCTCTCGAAAGAATTGAGTGGGAGGATGGTGGAGACTTGATGAGGTTATTGAACCGTCACTTCAACTAGTGTGTAGCAGGGCACAGGAAGTTGTTCCTGTGGCGCCTACACCAATTGAAGTAGAAGCTTGTGATAGTGATCATGAAGTTTCGGATCAAGTCACTACCGTACCTCGTAGGGTGACAAGGATGCGTACTACTTCAGAGTGGTACGCAATCCTGTCTTAGAGGTCATGTTGCTAGACAACAATGAACCTACGAGCTATGGAGAAGCGATGGTGGGCCCGGATTCCGACGAATGGCTCGAGGCCATAAAATCCGAGAAAGGATCCATGACTTTGGAAGAAATACTTGATGGTCGTAAGGCCGTTGGGTACAGATGGATTTTAAAAGGAAGACAGACAATGATGGTAAGAATCACCATTAAGAAAGCTCGACTTGTTGTTAAGATGTTTTCCGACAAGTTCAAGGAGTTGACTACGGTGAGGCTTTCTCACTCGTAGCGATGCTAAGAGTCTGTTGGAAATGGATTAGCAGTTACTGCATTATTTATGAAATCTTGCAGGTAGGATGTCAAAACATTGTTTCCTCGATGATATCCTTGAGGGAAGGTTGTATGTGATACAACCAGAAGGTTTTGTCAATCCTGAAGAACACTAACGAATATGCAAAACTCCAGCAATCCTTCTAAGGACTGGAGTAAGCATCTCGGAGTTGGAATGTACGCTTTGATGAGATGATCAAAGATTTTGGGTTTATACAAAAGTTTATGAGAAACTTGTGTTTCCAAAGAAGTGAGTGGGAGCGCTATAGAATTTCTGATGAGTATATGTTGTTGACATATTGTTGATCAGAAATGATGTAGAATTTTTGGAAAGCATATGGGGTTATTTTAAAAGTGTTTTTCAATGGAGAACCTGGATTAAGCTACTTGAACATTGAGCATCAAGACCTATGAGGATAGATAAAAACCCCCCGCTAAATGGTACTTTCAAATGAGCACATACCTTGACATGATCTTGAAGGTGTTCAAGATGGATCAGTCAAAGAAGGAGTTCTTGCCTGAGTTGTAAGGTATGAAGTTAAGAGTTAAAGCTCGACCACGACAGAAGAGAGAGAAAGGACGAAGGTCGTCCCCTATGCTTCAGACGTAGGCTCTATAGTATGCTATGCTGTGTACCGCACCGGAAGTGTGCCTTGCCATGAGTCAGTCAAGGGGTACAAGAATGATCCAGGAATGGATCATTGGACATCGCTCAAAATTGTCCTTGGAGTAAATAAAGGACATGTTTCTCAATTATGGAGGTGATAAAGAGTTCGGCGTACAGGGTTACGTCGATGCAAGCTTTAACACCTATCCGAATGACTCTGAGTAGCAAACCGGATACGTATAGTGGAGCAACCATTTGGAATAGCTTCAAGTGGAGCATGGAAGCAGCATTTACAATATGACATAGAGAATTGAGAGGTCCATACGGATCTGAATGTTGCAGACCCGTTGACTAAAACCTCTCTCACAAGCAAAACATGATCAAACCCCAGAACTCATTGAGACTTATTCACATGGTGATGTGAACTAGTTTAGAAACTAGTAAACTCTTTGGATGTTGGTCACATGGCGATGTGACCTGTCATTGTGAATCACATGGCGATGTGAACTAGATTATTGACTCTAGTGCAAGTGGGAGACTGTTGGAAATATGCCCTAGAGGCAATAATAAATTAGTTATTATATTTCCTTGTTCATGATAATCGTTTATTATCCATGCTATAATTGTATTGAAAGGAAACTCAGATACATGTGTGGATACATAGACAACACCATGTCCCTAGTAAGCCTCTAGTTGACTAGCTCGTTGATCAATAGATGGTTACGGTTTCCTGACCATGGACATTGGATGTCGTTGATAACGGGATCACATCATTAGGAGAATGATGTGATGGACAAGACCCAATCCTAAGCCTAGCACAAAGATCGTAGTTCGTATGCTAAAGCTTTTCTAATGTCAAGTATCATTTCCTTAGACCATGAGATTGTGCAACTCCCGGATACCGTAGGAATGCTTTGGGTGTACCAAACGTCACAACGTAACTGGGTGGCTATAAAGGTGCACTACAGGTATCTCCAAAAGTGTCTGTTGGGTTGGCACGAATCGAGACTGGGATTTATCACTTCGGTTGACGGAGAGGTATCTCTGGGCCCACTCGATAGGACATAATCATAATGTGCACAATGTGAGCAAGGGGTTGATCACGGTATGATGTGTTACGGAATGAGTAAAGAGACTTGCCGGTAACGAGATTGAACAAGGTATCGGCATACCGACGATCAAATCTCGGGCAAGTACAATACCGCTAGACAAAGGGAATTGTATACGGGATCGATTGAGTCCTTGACATCGTGGCTCATCCGATGAGATCATCGTGGAACATGTGGGAGACAACATGGGTATCCAGATCCCGCTGTTGGTTATTGACCGGAGAACGTCTCGGTCATGTCTGCATGGTTCCCGAACCCGTAGGGTCTACACACTTAAGGTTGGATGACGCTAGGGTTATAAAGGAAGTTTGTATGTGGTTACCGAATGTTGTTCGGAGTCCCGGATGAGATCTCGGACGTCACGAGGAGTTCCGGAATGGTCCGGAGGTAAAGATTTATATATGGGAAGTCCTATTTTGGTCACCGGAAAAGTTTCGGGTTTTATCGGTAACGTACCGGGACCACCGGGAGGGTCCCGGGGGTCCACCAAGTGGGGACACCGGCCCCAGAGGGCTGCATGGGCCAAGTGTGGGAGGGTACCAGCCCTAGGTGGGCTAGTGCGCCCCCCCACCAAGGCCCAAGGCGCCTAGGGCTTGGGGGAAACCCTAAAGGGGGGCGCCCCCCTTGCCTTGGGGGGCAAGGCAACCCCCCTGGCTGCCGCCCCCTCCTCAGATTGGATCTAAGGGGGCCGGCCCCCTCTCCCTTGCCCCTATATATATGTGGGGGTGGGAGGGCAGCCGCACCCAAGTTCTGGTGCAGCCCTCCCCCTCTCCCAAGTACTCCTCCTCTCCCGTGTTGCTTGGCGAAGCCCTGCAGGATTGCCACGCTCCTCCACCACCACCACGCCGTTGTGCTGCTGCTGGACGGAGTCTTCCTCAACCTCTCCCTCTCTCCTTGCTGGATCAAGGCATGGGAGACGTCACCGGGCTGTACGTGTGTTGAACGCGGAGGTGCCGTCCATTCGGCACTAGGATATCCGGTGATTTGGATCACGACGAGTACGACTCCTTCAACCCCGTTCTCTTGAACGCTTCCGCTTAGCAATCTACAAGGGTATGTAGATGCACTCTCCTTCCCCTCGTTGCTTGTTTCTCCATAGATAGATCTTGGTGACACGTAGGAAAATTTTGAATTTCTGCTACGTTCCCCAACATGACATGCTTCATCCTTAGCATTTATGCATCTACCGATGAAGAGAGAAAAATAATGTATAGCAGGAAAGTGAATGCTCCCTATGGTAGCTTGCATTATATCTCTGGACTCCCCTACAGTTATACTTGCAAGAAAGTTTCTAAATTCAGATTTAGGGGGATCCCTAATACTGCCCCATGATGGAAGTTTGCAAGCAAAAGTGAAATCCTCTAAGTCCATGGTATAAGATTTGTCATAAAGATCAAACATGACTGAAGGAGAACTACGCGAAGATGAATACTCAAACCTCCTCACAAATGAACCTGTGAGATCATGATACTGGGGGCATTTGTTAGCCTCAAAATCCTCAAGACCGGCATTGTGCAAATATGCTTTATATTCTTCTTTAATTCCCGCACGATCCATAAAATTTTCCGACGGCCTTTCGCAAGGCCGCACTAGAGCGTCTCTTGGTGGATCCTCGTCAGCATCACGCATAGCAAGCCTGGGTCCTTGCTTCTTAGAAGAACCACCTTGGAACATCTTCCTAAGCATATTGTTTTCTGTGAAAATTTTCTGAAATTTTTAGTAACTTCAAGCAAAAGTGAACCAACTTCAATAAAACTGATAGCAACTACTCCTACAAGTGCCTAGAGCCTATATCAAGCATTAGAACTACTTGGAACCATATAAATTTGACATGCAAGCTCAAGAACATGGTCACCTATGCAGCACAAATTTGCAAAGAATAAAGCACTAGAACAAAAACTAATTGGACCAATGGAGGAGTCACATACCAAGGAACAATCTCCCCAAGCAGTTTTGCGAGAGGTGCTTTGAGCAAGGAGATCGAAAATCACAGCAAGAGTGGCTGGAACTCGTGCTTGAGTTGGTTTTTCGGGTTTGTGTGAGGTAGAGGAAGAAGATGGGTGCTGGGATAAGTGGAGGAGGGCCACCTTGGGCCCATGAGGCAGGGGGGCGCGCCCAGGGGGTAGGGCGCGCCCTCCACCCTCGTGGCCAGGTGGCAGCCCCCCCCCCCCCCGCGGTAATTTTTGCACAGTAAATCCTCAAATATTCCCGAAAAAATCATATTAAATTGGCATGGCATTCTGAGGACTTTTATTTTCGGGATATTTTTATATTGCATGGATAAGTCAGGAAACAGACAGAAAAATACTATTTTTACTTTATTTCAACTAAGTAACAAAAAGTATAGAAGGGGTATAGAAGTTAGTGCTTCTAGTTTCATCCATCTCATGCTCATCAAAAAGATCCACTAAAAAGGTTGATCAAGTCTTGTTAACAAACTCATTCCGATAGTCATGAAACCGGAGAAATTTTGAATAACACTAGGTTACCTCAACGGGGATATGCACATCCCCAATAATAAGTATATCATATTTCTTCTTGACAGTAGGAAGGGGAAATTCAAAACCTCCAAATATAATTGATGGAATTTTTTCAATAGAGTTGATACTATGAACTTGAGGTTGTTTCCTCAGAAAGTGTACCGTGTGCTCATTACCATTAACATGAAAAGTGACATTGCCTTTGTGGCAATCAATAACAGCCCTTGCAGTATTAAGAAAAGGTCTTCCAAGAATAATAGACATACTATCATCCTCGGGAATATCAAGAATAACAAAGTCCGTTAAAATAGTAACGTTTGCAACCACAACAGGCACATCCTCACAAATACCGACATGTATAGCAGTTGATTTATCAGCCATTTGCAAAGATATTTCAGTAGGTGTCAACTTATTCAAGTCAAGTCTACGATATAAAGAGAGAGGCATCACACTAACACCGGCTCCAAGATCACATAAAGCAGTTTTAATATAATTTCTTTTAATGGAGCATGGTATAGTAGGTACTCTGGGATCTCCAAGTTTCTTTGGTATTCCACCCTTAAAAGTATAATTAGCAAGCATGGTGGAAATTTCAGCTTCTGGTATCTTTCTTTTATTAGTAATGGCATCCTTCATATTTTAGCATAAGGATTAGTTTTGAGCACATCAGTCAATCGCATACGTAAAAAGATAGGTCTAATCATTTCAGCAAAGCGCTCAAAATCCTCATCATCCTTTTTCTTGGATGGTTCGGGAGGAAAAGGCATGGGTTTCTGAACCCATGGTTCTCTTTATTTACCATGTTTCCTAGCAACAAAGTCTCTTTTATCATAACTTTGATTCTTTGATTGTGGGTTATCAAGATCAACAGCAGGTTCAACTTCTACATCATTATCATTACTAAGTTGAGCATCATCATGAACATCATCATTAATATTTTCACTAGGTTCATGTTCATTACCAGATTGTGTTTCAGCATCATACATAGAGATATCATTTGGATTATCAGGTGGTTCAACAATAGGTTCACAAGAAGGTTGCACAGTTCTATCGTTTTTCTTTTTCTTCTTTTTAGAAGAACTAGGTGCATCAATGTTATTTCTCTGAGAATCTTGCTCGATTCTCTTAGGGTGGCCTTCAGGATACAAAGGTTCCTGAGTCATTCTACCAGTTCTAGTAGCCAATCTAACATCATAATCATTTTTCTTACTATTCATTTCATCAAGCACTTCTTTTTGAGCTTTAAGTACTTGTTCTACTTGAGTGGTAACCATAGAAGCATGTTTACTAACAAGTTTAAGTTCACCTCTAATATTAGCCATATAATCACCCAAGCATCTAATCATATAAGCCTTCTCTTTTAATTGTCTACCGAAATAAGCATTGAAGTCGTCTTGCTTAAACATAAAGTTATCAAACTCATCCAAGCACTGACTAGCAATTTTAGTAGGAGGGACTTCAGCTTTATCATATCTATAGAGGGAATTTACCTTTACTACCTCTGTCGGGATATCAAGATCAAGAGGTTCTTCAATAAATAAAGGATTAAGATCATATACTTCTTCGATAGGAGGTAAATTCTTAACATCTTCAGCTTTAATACCTTTTTCTTTCATAGATTTCTTTGCCTCTTGCATATCTTCGAGACTGAGAAATAGAACACCTCTCTTCTTCGGAGTTGGTTTAGGAATAGGCTCAGTAATTGGAGCAGGAACTGGCTCTGGAGCTGGCTCAGGAGGTGGCCAATTATTTTCATTTGTCAACATATTATTCAATAAAATTTCAGCTTCATCCGGTGTTCTTTCCCTGAAAAGAGAACCAGCACAACTATCCAGGTAATCTCTGGAAGCATCGGTTAGTCCATTATAAAAGATATCAAGTATTTCAGGTTTCTTAAGAGGATGATCAGGCAAAGCATTAAGTAGCTTGAGAAGCCTCCCCCAAGCTTGTGGGAGACTCTCTTCTTTAATTTGCACGAAGTTGTATATTTCCCTCAAAGCAGCTTGTTTCTTATGAGCAGGGAAATATTTAGCAGAGAAGTAATAAATCATATCCTGGGGACTACACACACAACCAGGATCAAGAGAATTAAACCATATGTTAGCATCACCCGTTAACGAGAACGGAAATATTTTAAGTATATAAAAGTAGCGCGATCTCTCATCATTTGTGTACAGGGCGGCTATATCATTTAACTTAGTAAGATGTGCCACAACAGTTTCAGATTCATAGCCATAAAGAGGATCAGATTCAACCAAAGTAATTATATCAGGATCAACAGAGAATTCATAATCCTTATCGGGAACACAGATAGGTGAAGTAGCAAAAGCAGGGTCAGGTTTCATTTTATCTCTGAGTGATTCTTTGTTAATCTCTTGAGCTCATATCTATCTTTGCAAGCTAAAATAGCGGCAGAAGATTCCATATCAAAAACATAACCCTCAGGAATAACAGGCATATTTTCATCATCATATTCAGATTCAATAATTTCTTTCTCTCTAGCCCTAGCAATTTGTTCATCAAGAAATTC
Source organism: Triticum dicoccoides (assembly GCF_002162155.2). NCBI lineage: Eukaryota > Viridiplantae > Streptophyta > Magnoliopsida > Poales > Poaceae > Triticum > Triticum dicoccoides. The sequence continues at coordinate 278,452,559 of NC_041389.1, forward strand.
ACTAAGGGGCACAGTAGTATCAGGCATAGAAGCAGTTTCATCATAAGTATCATGCATAGCAGAAGTGGCATCATCAATAACATGCGACATATCGAAACGAATAGCAGAAGCAGGTTTAGGTGTCACAAGCTTACTCATAACAGAAGGTGAATCAAGTGCAGAGCTAGATGGCAGTTCCTTACCTCCCCTCGTAGTTGAGAGATAGATTTTTGTTTTCTCGTCTTTCAAGTTCTTCAGAGTGTCCAGCAGATATAAATCCCAAGTGACTTAAAGAATAGAGCTATGCTCCCCGGCAACGGCGCCAGAAAAAGGTCTTGATAACCCACAAGTATAGGGGATCGCAACAGTTTTCGAGGGTAGAGTATTCAACCCAAATTTATTGATTCGACACAAGGGGAGCCAAAGAATATTCTCAAGTATTAGCAGCTGAGTTGTCAATTCAACTACACCTGGAAACTTAGTATCTGCAACAAAGTGTTTAGTAGCACAGTAATATGATAGTGGTGGTAACGATAACAAAAGAGTAGTGCAAGCAATAGTAAATATTTTTGGTATTTTGTAGTGATTGTAACAGTAGCAGCAGAAAAGTAAATAAGCGAGAACCAGTATATGGAAAACTCGTAGGCACCGGATCAGTGATGGATAATTATGCCGGATGCGGTTCATCATGTAACAGTCATAACATAGGGTGACACAGAACTAGCTCCAATTGATCAATGTAATGTAAGCATGTATTCCGTATATAGTCATACGTGCTTATGGAAAAGAACTTGCATGACATCTTTTGTCCTACCCTCCCGTGGCAGCGGGGTCCTAATGGAAACTAAGGGATATTAAGACCTCCTTTTAATAGAGAACCGGAACAAAGCATTAGCACATAGTGAATACATGAACTCCTCAAACTATGGTCATCACCAGGAGTGGTCCCGATTATTGTCACTTCAGGGTTGCCGGATCATAACACATAGTAGGTGACTATAGACTTGCAAGATAGGATCAAGAACACACACATATTCATGAAAACATAATAGGTTCAGATCTGAAATCATGGCACTCGGGCCCTAGTGACAAGCATTAAGCATAGCAAAGTCATAGAAACATCAATCTCAGAACATAGTGGATACTAGGGATCAAACCCTAACAAAACTAACTTGATTACATGATAAATCTCATCCAACCCATCACCGTCCAGCAAGCCTACGATGGAATTACTCACACACGGCGGTGAGCATCATGAAATTGGTGATGGAGGATGGTTGATGATGACGACGACGATGAATCCCCCTCTCCGGAGCCCCGAACAGACTCCAGATCAGCCCACCCGAGAGGTTTTAGGGCTTGGCGGCGGCTCCGTATCGTAAAACGCGATGATTTCTTCTCTCTGATTTTTTTCTCTTTGAAAGAAGATATATAGAGTTGGAGTTGGCGTCGGAGGGCATGCAGGGGCCCACGAGGTAGGAGGGCGCGCCCTAGAGGGGGGGGGACCCTCGTGGACAGGGTGTGGGCCCCCTGGTCTTCATCTTTGGTGAGGATTTTTTTATTTTTTCTAAGATGTTCCGTGGAGTTTCAGGTCATTCCGAGAATATTTGTTTTCTGCACATAAAACAACATCATGGCAATTCTGCTAAAAACATCACCAGTCCGAGTTAGTTCCATTCAAATCATACAAGTTAGAGTCCAAAACAAGGGCAAACGTGTTTGGAAAAGTAGATACGACGGAGACGTATCACTCCACGCGTCGACCGAGGCCGTAGGCTTTTGGGGTCCACGGTGCTTCGAACTTGACCCTTGGCTTCGCCGTGAAGCCAAGCCCGAGTGCACCTTGGGCCCGGGGGCTACTGTCGGCGTTCTGGGAACGGAGATCCCCAGACTTACCTGCCTGCGGCCCACGGCATGGCCAAGCAGGAGGCTGTACGGCCCATCTTCATCAACAAGGCATCCAAGACCCTCGCGAGGGTCCAAGCCTCACGAGGCGGACGACCCAAGACCTCCTCTGGTGTAGCCTAGCCAGTCAGGCTCACGAGGAGCGGAAATATCAAGGCGGGGCAAACTTCACGAGGCTCTCGTGACGTGAGCCATGACGAACGGTACCAGGCGGGTGCCAGGTGGGCGCCAGTGCGCACAGCGTCCCCATTTCCTCTTTGGTGCTAAGGAGGCCAGCGCAGGCGAAGAGTTCCGGGGCATCAGGCAAAGGTTGCCATATTGGTGCAACGAGACCAAGACCAGGAGGATGGCAAGGCGGAGGTCATCGTGGAGCCCAAGACGGCATCACCCCAGAGCTTTTCGCAGGCGAAGACCGCTTTTGTCAGGATAGCTTGTACTATAGCTGTCCCCCTTCAAATTTGCCCGTCGTTGTTGTCTCCCTTCCCGCTCAATATTTGGGAAGAGGACCAGGGCCTCTATAAATAGGACTAGCCACCACAGTAGAGAGAAAGGAGGTTGAACCGAGATCGAACCCACACGCCACAAGTTCATACGCACAAGAACACCTCAACCTCAGGAGGCTGTTCTTCCCCTGTACTGTTCATCATCAGCCCAAGAGGCAATCCACCACCACCACACTGGAGTAGGGTATTACACCACAACGGTGGCCCGAACCAGTATAAACCCCGTGTCTTTCTGTGTTGTGAGTTCGTCGAGTTCGCCCGCAAGATCTTAGCGAGCTAGAGCGTAGATCGGTAGGAGGGAAAGACTTCGCGCGCACCCTAGTGTTCGAACCTTAAGGGTTTGCTGGAACCCCACGTCCAACATGCACCCCGAGAACGAGGTTCTTAATTTCAAACAAAGGGGAGGGGAGAATTTAAAAGATGCTTGGTATAGGATTTGTAATGCTCATAATAGATCTATTTGTAAGCAATCTACCATTGTTCTTCTTCGCTGTTTATATGTGGGCATCACTACTTGGTATAGATTCGTCCTTGATACGATTACCGGTGGGAACTTCTTGATGTGTCCTTCTCTAGATGCTTTTAATGCTATGGGAAATCTAGTGGGTTCATCACCTCTTATGATTAATGAAACAACTTTAACTCTCGAGCATGTTATGGAAAGGCTAGATGCTATTGAAATCAAAATGCTCACTGAAGAAAATATTGAAAAATTAGATAAAAGGATGCATAATCTTGCTAATAGAATTGGGTCAAAAGCAGGAGATGCTCTTAAAGTGCTAAAAGAAAAAGAACCCGCATTCAACGAGAGAATAAAGGAGAGCCCCTCTATAATTGATAAGTTGGAAGAGTTTTTTGTAACCTAATCACGACATTTCTTCCGCTAGAACTATTGAAAAACTCCAGTAAAAATTGGCAAGATTACTCAAGTCATTAAAAACAAGGGTGCAACTTCTAATAGTAACAAGGAAGATCTTAAGATGATTAGTATTCACCCAGATTTTGCTGAAGTGATAAAAGACCCTATTTGCAAGAATGAATTCTTCAAACTAGTTCCTAGGAGTATCATTATTGAAAAATTGTATGCTAAATCTTTGGAGAATTCTAGGTGTTTGATTGAGGAGTTGGAAACTAAAGATGACAATACTTAGATCTATGCATTATGTCTAGCTAGGGGCATAAAACGATAGTGCTTGTTGGGAGGCAACGCAATGAATAAATTTTATTTTAGTATTTTTCTTTCTGTTCTTGAGTGTTTGCACAATTATGCTACTGTTATGATTGTGTCTTTTATGATTTAATTAGTGTTTGTGCCAAGCAAAGCCTTTGGGGTCATGTTGGTTGATAGTTGATTTGATCTTGTTGAAAAATAGAAACTTTTGCGCCCAGTACAATAATTTTCAATATTCACATAAGCACGATAAAATCCTGATTTGTGTACACACGATTGATATACAAATTGCCTACATTGTCCTAATTTTTCAGTATTTTTGGAGTGACCTAAGTATACGAAGTTTTCAGATTGCTACAGATTGTTCTGTTTTTAACAGATTCTGTTTTCTTTGCGATGTGTGCTTATTTTGATGAATCTATGGTTCATATTGGAGGGTATAAGCCATGGTAAAGTTGGAGTACAGTAGATATAATGCAAAAATAAAATATGGATGGGTTTGCAACAGTACTTAGAGTAGTGATTTGCTTTGTTATACTAACAGATCTCACGAAGGTTTTGTTAAGTTTCGTGTGATTGAAGTTTTCAAGTTTTTGGTGAGATCATGATGGATGAAGGAACAAGGAGTAATAAGAGCCTAAGCTTGGGGATTCTCACGACACCCCAAGTTAGTATCCAAAGAGGAACAAGCAACTAAGCTTGACTATGCCCTGAGTGGCATCCCCTCTTTCTTCTAACGACCATCAGTATTTTACTTGGAACTATATTTTTATTCGTTACATATCATGAGTTTGCTTGGAGCGTCTTGTATTATATGAGTCTTTGCTTGTTTTACTTTTTAGTTTGTGTCATCTTTCCTTGCTAGACACACCTATTTGAGAAAGCCAAAATTATGCTATGATTTGTTAGAATTGCTTGATATGCTTCACTTAAATTTTTTGAGCTATAGAATTGCTCTAGTGCTTCACTTATACCTTTTTTAGCATGGTGTGCTTTATTATTTTTGAAGAAATGCTCTCATGCTTCACTTAGATTTATTTGAGAGTTAGTAATTTTTGAAGAAATTCTCTCTTGCTTCACTTATATTATTTTGAGAGAAGAAATTTTTTATGCTCATTTTCTTCACTTAGATTTGTGCAAAAGCAACATATGAAATTAGTCCCAAAGTGCTAGATATTCAAGAGGGATATAATAAAAACTTTCATGATGATTATTGGAAAATATAAACTTGATTCTTTGTAATAGTTTTGTGATATGATGATAGTGATATGTGAGTCATGTTGATGAGTAATTATGCTTTAGTAAGAATATTTGTGTTAAGGTTTGTGATTCACTATGCAAGCACGAAAGTCAATAGTTATGCCATGAAATTACATCCTACTTATGGTGCATTATTCGGTGTTAGTTATGCTTAATGCTTGCTTATGTGATTTTTCTTTTCTTGGTTGGTTACTTCTCAATCTTTTGCTAGCCTTCATTTGCACTAAGTATGATTACTACTTGTGCATCCAAAATCCTTTAAACTAGTTTTGCCACATGAGTCCACCTTACCTACCTATATGCGGTGTTTCCGTGTCATTCTAAGCAAATTTGTATGTGCCGTCTCTAATTTTCAAAATAAAATTCCTTTTGTGTGCTCATACCGCTCATGAAACGGTAGGGGGTGGCTGATATTTTTCCATGCTAGATGTGTTATTCTCAAGATGAGTGTTTATTCACTTGTCATTGCACGAGAGTACGAAAAAGGTATTAGGGATGCCCAGTCCTGAAATGAAAAAAGAATTTACTTTATGTTGTCAAATAATAAATTCCTTGAGAAGTGTTGGTATGGACGGCACCCGTGGATATGGCTAGCCGTGGAATGTGGAAGTATGGTGGAAAAAGGAATAAACTTTATTTCCTGTTTGGGAACCGCCTATGATATATCTAGCATGGAAAGTGTTGGGAATTACTCGATCATTTTCGTTGACAGGAAAAGCATGCCACCCAAAATGTTTTATATCTATCTTTTTTTGCTTTGAGCTCTGGCACCTCTACAAATCCCTACTTCCCACTGTGAAGGGCCTTTCTATTTACTTTATGCAAATTTGTATTTTTGTTTGGGTCTCCATCTTCTCTTATAAAGCACCAACTAAGGGGCACTATGATCGTACTTGAGCATTGGGTGTAGCTAATATGCGAGTGTGTTTCATGAATGGATCAATGGTTGATCATAATGGGCTAGGGATAACTTGCTTTAGTGTTGTTATTTTGAAAGACGTGGTTGCTTGTTGATACGATTGAGTATTGAAATCTTCATGTCAAAACTAGACTATTGCTTTGAATCATATAAAAGTCCAAATGTCCATGCTACAAAAGAAAACAATATGTGATGAACATGATAGGCAACATTCCACATTAAAAATTCGATTTTTATCATTTACCTACTCGAGGACGAGCAGGAATTAAGCTTGGGGATGCTGATACGTCTCCAACGTATCTATAATTTTTGATTGGTCCATGTTGTTATATTATCATTCTTGGATGTTTTACAATCATTTTATAGCAACTTTATATCATTTTTTTGGGACTAACCTATTGACATAGTGCCAGTGCCAGTTGTTGTTTTTTGCTTGTTTTTTACTTCGCAGAAAATCAATACCAAACGGAGTCCAAATGCAGCAAAACTTTTTGGAGATTTTTTCTGGACCAAAAGGCACCTGTTGGGCCAAAGAAGTACCAGAGGGGGCTCCAAGGGGAGCACAACCCACCTGAGCACGCCTGAGACCAGGTTGTGCCCACCTCGGCTGCCTCCCACACCGCCTCCTTGCTCTATAAATACACCGAAAATCCAAAATCCTAGGGGAGTAGACAAAACACAATTCCATCTGCCGCAAGTTCCAGAACCACCATATCTAATCTAGACACCATCATGGAGGGGTTCATCATCCTCATTGGTGCCTCTCCGATGATGCGTGAGTACTTCATTGTAGAGCTTCGGGTCCATAGTTAGTAGCTAGATGACTTCCTCTCTCTTTTGATTCTCTATACAATGGTCTCTTGGAGATCTATTTGATGTAACTCTTTTTCTGGTGTGTTTGTTGGGATCCGATGAACTTTGAGTTTATGATCTGATCTATTTTATCCATGAAAGTTATTTGAGTCTTCTTTTGATCTCTTATATGCATGATTGCTTATAGCCTCGTATTTCTTCTTCGAATCTTTGGTTTAGTTAGGCCGACTAGATCGATTTTTCTTGCCATGGGAAGGGGTGCTTTGTGATGGGTTCGGTCATGCGGTGCTCTTTCCTAGTGACAGAAGGGGCAGCAAGACACGTATTGATTGTTGCCATTAAGCATAACAAGATGGGGCCTATTCCTACATGAATAGATCTTGTCGACATCATGCATTGTTCTTATTGCATTACTTCGTTTCTCCATGAACTTAATGTACTAGATGCATGCTGGATAGCAGTCGATGTGTGGAGTAATAGTAGTAGATGCAGGCAGGAGTCGGTCTACTAATTTTGGACCTGATGCCTATATACCGATCATTGCCTGGATATCGTCATAATTATTTGAAGTTCTATCAATTGCCCAACCGCAAGTTGTTTACCCATCGTATGTTATTTTCCTCGAGAGAAGCCACTAGTGAAATCTACGCCCCTCGGGTCTATTCTTTTTCATATTTGCCTTCGAGATCTATTTTTGTTTGCTTTTACTTTCAGGTCTATTATTCCAAAAACCCAAAAATACCCTGCTGCACTTTTTCTTTATTTATTTTATTTTGTTTTATTGCGAGATCTATTTATCCAATCTACCACAATTTTATGTATCTTTTTGCCAGGGAGAATCAGGTCAAGTCTCCCAACAACTCGCCAATTTCTGACGCCGTTACCTAAAAGGGATTAACAACCCCTCATAAGTATTGGGTTGCAAGTATTTGTTCTTTGTGTGCAGGTATCGTTACATAGTGTTGCTTGGTTCTCCTACTAGTTCGATAACCTTGGTTTCATCACTGAGGGAAATACCTACTGTAGCCGTGCTGCATCATCCCTTCCTCTTTGGGGAAATACCGACGTAGTTCAAGCCGCATCAGTGTACACATGAGATATTGTCCCTGAAGATTTGGTTTAACACATGGAAGACGACCCCTAAAAATGGATTTCTTCAAGTGAAGAGTTTGGTGATGAAATTGGTATGGCCTTTGAAGAAATTGATGTGTAGACTTGAAGCTTGAAGACTTTTATTTTCGTAGTTTCTCTCTTCTTATTTTGAGTCATAGGAAAACCGTATTGTTAAATTGTGTCTAGGTGAATCATAGTTCACATTTCCAAAGTGATGCTCAAACCTATACATACACAAGCCGCTTCGAGTGAAGCCTTTGGAAATCTCCAGAACAGCAGACGCATTTGCTAGCGACAGTGAAAAATTTCATCTGGTCGCTGACGAATTTGGTCAAGTTGAGGAGTTAGGATTTCACCAGTGCGATCTGCATAAAAGTGAGGAAATTGAGTGCCCCAATGAATTTGAGATTCAAATTCCGACCGTTGCTGCGCCATGGGCCAGCTGTCGAGTGGATCCTTATCCTGACAATGGCCATATCATAGAAGGAAATTTATGACTATTCATGTCGGGTTGCCCCTTGGCTATAAATAGCCGCCCCCGGAACCACTTGTTGGTTGGCTGCTCGGAGAGAATTTGACACTTGTCATTCTAGAGCAGCCCATCCTCTGACGACTTTGAGAGAATCCTAAGTGAGGAAAACCCAGAGCCAAAGTGATTGAGCATCACTGAAGAGATTGATCTGTGTGATCCAACGCCTTCTACCTTTGAAGATTGTCATTCTTCTAGACGGTTAGGCATCAAGTTCTGAGCACCCAAGAGTCATTGTGGTGTGCTGGTGAACAAGTCTGTGAAGATTTTGGAAGTCTAGGTTGAAGACTTACCACGAGTGATTGGGCGAGGTCTAAGTGACCTTAGCTCAAGAGGAATATGGCGAGACAGTGTGTCCTCCGAGTTCGTCTCAGCTGCCTCAACCAAACGTACAATTGATACAACAACTGGAACTAGTCTACCAAATCTTTGTGTCTTCACCGAGCCAACCTGGTTTCAAATTCCTCACCCATCCCTTACTTTATTCCATTGCTGAAGAATTTGTGATCTACTTATTGAAGACTTTCGTCATGCTGTATTCCACTTCTTCATTTCATCTTCCTCATCCTTGTATGACTATATGATTGCATGTTCTTCATATGTATGTATCTTGTATGCATCCTTTTAATTTCTGTGATGACTTAGTTTTCTAGCGTTTCTATTTCTTCACTCTGATCTTTGTCAAATTCATTAGAGTTTGATGAATTTCCAAAAATATCCCATTCACCCTCCTCCTCTCGGAGTAAACCTGCGCTTTCGAGACCATACTAACCGGCATGTAATCACCCACATGGGCCGCGTCCGACTTCTTTGGCAAGACCATGATGTTATGAGGTCTACACAATCGCCCCAAAGGATTGCCAACTGAAAGATGGTCAGTGCGATATCTACTTGATAATAGCCTGATGCCCCACAAGTATAGGGGATCAATCATAGTCCTTTCAATAAGTAAGAGTGTCGAACCCAATGAGGAGCAGAAGGAAATGACAAGTGGTTTTCAGCAATGTATTTTCTGCAAGCACTGAAATTGTCGGTACCAGGTAGTTTGATAGCAAGATAATTTGCAATGAGAAAGTAATGGTAACAGTAAATAAAGTGCAGCAAGGTAGCCCAATCCTTTTGTGGCAAAGAACATACCAAAACAGTCTCTTATAATAGGACAAGCGTTCTAGAGGGTACATGGTAATTTCATCTAGTCACTTTCATTATGTTGGTTTGATTCGTGTTCGCTACTTTGATAATTTGATATGTGGGTGGGCCGGTGCTTGGGTGTTGTTCTTACTTGAACAAATCTCCCACTTATGGTTAACCCCATCGCAAGCATCCGCAACTACGAGAAAAGTATTAAGATAAAATCTAACCATAGCATTAAATATTTGGATCCAAATCGGTCCCTTACAAAGTAGCGCATAAACTAGGGTTTAAGCTTCTATCACTCTAGCAACCCATCATCTAATAACTACTCCACAATGCATTCCCTTAGGCCCAAAGATGGTGAAGTGCCATGTAGTCGACGTTCACATGACACCACTAAGGGAATCACAACATACATATCATCAAAATATCGAACACATATCAAGTTCACATGATTACTTGCAACGACATTTCTCCCGTGACCTCAAGAACAAAAGTAACTACTCACAAATGATAATCATGCTCAAGATCAGAGGGGTATTAAATAGCATAATGGATATGAACATATTATCTTCCACCAAATAAACCATATAGTAATCAACTGCAAGATGTAACCAACACAACATGCTGTCTAAATTTGTAACATGTCTGTGTTTTAGATTTGGCCCCAACATCATGCTCCTCTGGTGAGCTAAGAGAGATTTCTGTATGCGGGCTGCACAGACTACCATTTTTATAATTTTTAAACTATCACCTGCTTATGCTTCATGATGTGTAACATTACCATTAATCATGTTTTTCCATGTAGAAAATAGTCTGTCTTGCTCGCTTCACTGTTGTAACTATATATTTGCCCTAGTCATGTGTACTTACAGAAACATTTCAGGATGAAGTGACATCAACACAAAGATCTGCGAGCAGTGGGGCATGGCTGTTACCAAATGATTATGGATTGGAATTGGAATGTGCTGATCTTCTCGAGCATCAACTAGAGGTGGCAAGACAACGTGTACATGATTCTCAATGTACAATCAACAAGTTGAGACTGGACTTGCAGGTATTAGATGCAGGATTCAAAAAATGAAACGAGACACTGAGGTAACCACGAAGGAATTGGAGATTTTGCAGAATGAAATTTGTGCTATCTGAATCCGGCCAATCCTATTTTTTGAAGAGATTATAATTCAAATGGTAAGTTCTGTTGATGCGTGTCCATGATGTATGAGCTTTATTTGTCTAGTGTATGTAATTTGCTGTTTGTGTATTCTTTATTATCATTGGTGTCAAACTACAATGCCTAGTGGGTATATTCGGCTGTAATTTATTTATTGTATAGTGTAGGATTATTCTACGTTTCTATGCCTTAGTCTTTTTATTGTATAGTGTATGTTTTGTAGAGGCGATAGTATAGAGTAGGATAATTCTTGAATATGCTATATCATTGAAACGGGGGCCAACACGCCCAAACATTTCCTGGACGCCATACAAACGAACAAACATGTGTAGTCAAAGCGGGCCTTAATTGGGCTGGTCAAAATAATATTTAGTGGATCCCAAATGATGTGGCCCATAGTAACAACGGCTCTTAGCAGGCCGTTAATAGGCCAAAAGCTCGATAGGGCCGTATAAATGGAAATGGCCCACATGCCTCTAGCAGGCCGAAATAAATGTCAATTTTGTCTCGGCCCATTTACTTTACGGGCTAGTAAGAGGCCAAAAGTGTTATGGGCCAGCGGAGGCCCAATTTGCAAACTAGGCTTTTAACAGTCCGAAAGTTGTGTCGGGTAGAAATTTTGCCCTGCAGAACGTGGGCCCCTAATGGACCCAAAATCAAAGGCCCAACTATTGTGCGGGCCGTTAACAGGCTGAAAGACAAAATGGGCTAGGAATTGGCCCGTTTACCGAATGGTCCGAGGACAGGCCTAAAGTCACAACGGGCTAGAATTGGCCCAACTGTAGCGGGCCGTTAACGGGCTAAAACTAACGATGGGCTAGAAATTGTCAAATCTAGAATGGGCCTTTGATTGGCTGATTCTGTGTAACTTGTATGGGCCGTGCTTGTGAATGGGCCTGACTCAAGTAGGCTGCTAATGGGCCGACCCGCTTATTTTAATAGGCTCGACCTTTTAACGTGAATGGGCCACTATTGGGCCGTGACACATGTCAACGTATCATACGCGCGTTCCGTCCATTCATTGGATGACAACTGTCCGAATGCCGGGCCGACACGTGGATCTGTCGGCGAATGAGAATTTTACACGTGGAAAATATTCATTGGTTTGGGCTGTTAACGGGTTATCGGATCCAAATCGGAACCCGATAGCTTAACGACGACCCGTTATGGTGCATGCCACGTGTCGGTCACCCTTGACGAAAGCACTTCTATGACGTGTGATTTATGGTCATGGAAGTGGACACTTCCGTGATGATAATTTTGGTAATGTCATGGAACACTTCTACGACAACACGGGTATGACTATCTTGATTCTGTCATAAAATCGTCATGGATGTACATGCATGACAGAAAACGTGACCTGCTGTGACAAACACGTATTATCACGAAAGTGTATTTTTTGTAGTGTTACCGATTTACCAGTATCGTTTTGGGGTTATGCATTAGAGACAAATGCATTCACTTTAAATAGGGCACCGTCTAAATCCGTTGAGACGACATCGTATGGATTGTGGTTTGGCAAGAAACCTAAGCTGTCGTTTCTTAAAGTTTGGGGTTGCGATACTTATGTGAAACAGTTTCAACCTGATAAGCTCGAACCCAAATCGGAGAAGTGCGTTTTCATAGGATACCCAAAAGAAACTGTTGGGTACACCTTCTATCACAGATCCAAAGGCAAGATGTTGGTTGCTAAGAATGGATCCTTTCTAGACAAGGAGTTTCTCTCGAAAGAAGTGAGTGGGAGGAAAGTAGAACTTGATGAGGTAATTGTACCATCTCTCGAATTGGAAAGTAGCTCATCACAGAAAACCGTTCCCGTGATGCCTATACCAACTAGAGAGGAAGCTAATGATATTGATCATGAAACTTCAGATCAAGTTACTACTAAACCTCGTAGGTCAACCAGAGCACGTTCCGCACCAGAGTAGTACGGTAATCCTGTTCTAGAAGTCATGTTACTAGACCATGACGAACCTATGAACTATGAGGAAGCGATGATGAGCCCAGATTCCGCAAAATGGCTTGTGGCCATGAAATCTGAGATAGGATCCATGTATGAGAACAAAGTATGGACTTTGGTTGACTTGCCCGATGATCGGCAAGCCATAGAGAATGAATGGATCTTCAAGAAGAAGACTGACGCTGATGGTAATGTTACTGTCTACAAAGCTCGACTTGTTGCGAAAGGTTTTCGACAAGTTCAAGGAGTAGACTACAATGAGACCTTCTCACCCATAGCGATGCTTAAGTCTGTCCGAATCATGTTAGCAATTGCCGCATTTTATGATTATGATATTTGGCAAATGGATGTCAAAACTGCATTCTTTAATGGATTTCTTAAAGAAGAGTTGTATATGATGCAACCAGAAGGTTTTGTCGATCCTAAAGCTGCTAACAAAGTGTGCAAGCTCCAGTGATCCATTTATGAACTGGTGCAAGCGTCTCAGAGTTGGAATATACGCTTTGATGAGGTGATCAAAGCATATGGTTTTATCAGACTTTCAGAGAAGCCTGTATTTACAAGAAAGTGAGTGGGAGCTCTGTAGCATTTCTAGTATTATATGTGGATGACATATTATTGATTGGAAATGATATAGAATTTCTGGATAGCATAATAGGTTACTTGAATAAGAGTTTTTCAATGAAAGACCTCGGTGAAGCTACTTATATATTGGGCATCAAGATCTATAGAGATAGATCAAGACGCTTAATTAGACTTTCACAAAGCACATACCTTGATAAAGTTTTGAAGAAATTCAAAATGGATCAGTCAAAGAAAGGGTTCTTGCCTGTGTTACAAGGAGTGAAGTTGAGTCAGACTCATTGCCCGACCACTGCAGAAGATAGAGAGAAAATGAAAGTCATTCCCTATGCCTCAGCCATAGGTTCTATCATGTATGCTATGTTGTGTACCAGACCTAATGTGGAGAGAATTCCTTATTTGACATTGTCTTAAAATCTGGTTCCTTATTTGACACTGGAAAAGTTTTTCTTCCCTATTTGACACTAGTCCTAAATTTTATTCCCTATACGACACTTCCATCCATTTTGAGCCTAAATGACACCTGAAAAGATGATTTTGCCCCTCATGCGGTATCTGTGTGTGTGTGCGTGTGTGCTGTTGCGTGTGTGGGTGCACGGGCACATGTGTGCTGCTGCATGTGTGTGCATGTGTGCTGCTGCGTGTGTGTTTGGTACTGCGTGTGTACGCGCGCGCGCGCGTGTGTGTGCTGTTGCGTGCCTATGTGCTGCCTACGTGTGTGCTGCGTGCATGTGTGTGTGTGCTGCGTGCGTGTGTGTTGCTGCATATGTGTGCGCGTGCTTGTGTGTTGATGCGTGTGTGTGCGCGCGTGCGTGTGTGTTGCTCTGTGTGTGTGTGCGTGTGTGCACGCACGCACGCGTGTTGTTGCGTGTGTGTGCGCGTGTGTGCGTTGGTGCATGTGTATGTGTTGTTGCGTGTGTGTGCGTGTGTGCACGCACGCGTGCGTGTTGTTGCATGTGTGTGCGCGTGTGTGCGTTGGTGCATGTGTATGTGTTGCTGCGTGTGTGCTCCTGCCCTCGCACTGATGCTGCGTGTGTGCGCTATTGCCCCCCACACACATACCACATGAGGGGCAAAAGAGTCATTTCAGGTGTCATTTAGTCTCAAAATGGACAGAAATGTCATATAGGGAATAAAATTTAGAACTTGTGTCAAATAGGAAAGAAAAACTTTTCTAGTGTCAAATAAGGAAGCAGATTTTAAAATAGTGTCAAATAAGGAATTTTCTCCCTAATGTGTGCCTTACTATAAGTCTAGCAGGGAGGTACCAATGTAATCTAGGAGTGGATCACTGGACAACGGTCAAGAACATCTTGAAGTACCTGAAAAGGACTAAGGACATGTTTCTCATTTATGGAGGTGACAAAGAGCTCGCCGTAAATGGTTATGTTGATGCTAGCTTTGACACTGATCCGGATGACTCTAAGTCCCAAACCGTATACGTATTTATATTGAATGGTGGAGCTTTCAGTTGGTGCGGTTCCAAGCAAAGCGTCATGGCGGGATCTAAGTGTGAAGCGGAGTACATAGCTGCTTCAGAAGCAGCGAATGAAGGAGTTCATATCTGATCTAGGTGTAATACCTAGTGCATCGGGTCCAATGAAAATCTTTTGTGACAATACTGGAGCAATTGCCTTGGCGAAGGAATCCAGATTTCACAAAAGAACCAAACACATCAAGAGATGCTTCAACTCCATCCGTGATCAAGTTAAGGAGGGAGACATAGAGAATTACAAAATACATACGGATCTGAATGTAGCAGACCTGTTGACTAAGCCTCTTCCACGAGCGAAACATGATCAACACTAAGACTCCATGGGTGTTAGAATCATTACAATGTAATCTATATTATTGACTCTAGTGCAAGTGGGAGACTGAAGGAAATATGCCCTAGAGGCAATAATAAAGTTGTTATTTATATTTCCTTATATCATGATAAATGTTTATTATTCATGCTAAAATTGTATTAACCGGAAACTTGATACATGTGTGGATACATAGACAAAACACAGTGTCCCTAGTAAGCCTCTACTAGACTAGCGCGTTAATCAAAGATGGTTAAGTTTCCTAACCATAGACATGTGTTGTCATTTGATGAACATGATCACATCATTAGGAGAATGATGTGATGGACAAGACCCATCCGTTAGCTTAGCATAATGATCATTAAGTTTTATTGCTATTACTTTCTTCATGGCATATACATATTCCTTTGACTATGAGATTATGCAACTCCGGATACCGGAGGAATACCTTGTGTGCTATCAAACGTCAAAATGTAACTAGGTGATTAAAAAGATGCTCTACAGGTATCTCCGAAGGTGTTTGTTGGGTCGGCATAGATCGAGACTAGGATTTGACACTCCGAGTATCAGAGAGGTATCTCTGGGCCCTCTCGGTAATGCACATCATAATAAGCCTTGCAAGCAATGTGACTAATGAGTTAGTTGCGGGATGATGTATTACGGAACGAGTAAGGAGACTTGCAGGTAATGAGATTGAACTAGGTATGAAGATACCGACGATCGAATCTCGGGCAAGTAACATACCGATGACAAAGGGAATTACGTATCTTGTCATTGCGGTACGACCGATAAAGATCTTCAGAGAATATGTAGGAACCAATATGAGCATCCAAGTTCCACTATTGGTTATTGAGCGGAGAGGTGTCTCGGTCATATCTACATAGTTCTTGAACCCACAGGGTCCGCACGCTTAACATTCGATGACGATTTTGTATTATATGAGTTATGTGATTTGGTCACCGAATGTTGTTCGGAGTCCCGGATGAGATCACAGACATGACGAGGAGTCTCTAAATGGTCGAGAGGTAAAGATTCATATATAGGACGATAGTATTCAGACACTGGAAGTGTTCCGGCGGTACCGGGTACGTATCGGGTCACCGGAAAGGGGTTCCGGGCATCCCCCGGCAACTACATGGGCCTAATGGGCCAAGAAGGGGACAGACCAGCCCCTAGGGGGTTGGTGCGCCCCATGTAGGCCGAAATAGGGGGAAGGAAAGAGGGGAAGGAAGAAGGAAAGGGGAGGATTCGGCCTCCCCCTCTCTTTCTCCCCTTTCCTTCTCCCTTCCCCTCTTTCCTTCCCCCTCCGTCCACTTATGGAAGGGGGGAGGCCGACTTGTGGGAGGCTCCCAAGTAGGATTACTCCTACTTGGGGTGCCCCTTGCTGTCCCTCTCCCTCTCCCACCTATATATATATGGTGGGGGGGCACCGCTAGAACACATAACATTGATTCCTAGCCGTGTGCCACGCCCCCCTCCACAGTTTATGCCTCCGGTCATATTCACATAGTGCTTAGGTGAAGCCCTGCGCGGATCACTTCACCATCACCGTCACCACTCCGTCGTGCTGACGGAACTCTCCCTCGACACTTTGTTGGATCAAGAGTTTGAGGGACGTCATCGAGCTGAACGTATGCAGAACTCGGAGGTGTGATGACCCACAAGTGTAGGGTATCTATCGTACTCCTTTCGATAAGTAAGAGTGTCGAACCCAACGAGGAGGAGAAAGACTTCATATAGCAGAAGATGGGCACTCTTACTTGTTACCCATTACAAATTACCTTATCACAAAACTATCTGTTACCGATAATTTCAGTGCTTGTAGCAGAAGATGGGCACCAGAGGCCTGCCAGGGGGCCCACGAGGCAGGGGGCGCGCCCAGGGGGTAGGGTGCGCCCCCACCCTCGTGGCCAGGGTGTGGGCCCCCTCTGGTATTTTCTTCGCTCAGTATTTTTTATAAATTCCAAAAATGACTTCCGTGAAGTTTCAGGACTTTTGGAGTTGTGCAGAATAGGTCTCCAATATTTGCTCCTTTTCCAGCCCAGAATTCCAGTTGTCGGCATTCTCCCTCTTCATGTAAACCTTGTAAAATAAGAGAGAATAGGCATAAGTATTGTGACATAACGTGTAATAACAACCCATAATGCAATAAATATCGATATAAAAGCATGATGCAAAATGGACGTATCAACTCCCCCAAGCTCAGACCTCGCTTGTCCTCAAGCGGAAGCCGATAACGATAAATATATCCACATGTTTAGAGATAGAGGTGTGATACGTCCATTTTGCATCATGCTTTTATATCGATATTTATTGCATTATGGGCTGTTATTTAACTTTATGTCACAATACTTATGGCTATTCTCTCTTATTTTACAGGGTTTACATAAGGAGGGAGAATGCCGGCAGCTGGAATTCTGGACTGGAAAAGGAGCAACTATTAGAGACCTATTCTGCGCAACTCCAAAAGTCCTGAAACTCCACGGAACATCTTAAAATAAATAAAGAAAAATCCTCGCCAAAGATGAAGTCCAGGGGCCCCACACCCTGCTCACGAGGGTGGGGGGCGCCCCCCCCTAGGGCGCGCCCCTACCTCGTGGGCCCCCTGGTGGGTCTCTGACGTCCATCTTCTCCTATATGAAGTTTTTCGATGAGAAAAAAATAGGAAGCAACCTTTCGGGACGAGACTCCGCCGCCATGAGGCGGAACCTTGGCGGAACCAATCTAGAGCTCCGACAGAGCTGTTCTACCGGGGATACTTCCCTCCGGGAGGGGGAAATCATCACCATCGTCATCACCAACGCTCCTCTCATCGGGAGAGGGCAATCTCCATCAACATCTTCACCAGCACCATCTCATCTCCAAACCCTAGTTCATCTCTTGTATCCAATTCTTGTCTTAAAGTCCGGGATTGGTGCTAGTAGGTTGCTTGTAGTGTTGATTACTCTTTGTAGTTGATGCTAGTTGGTTTATTTGGTGGAAGATCATATGTTCAGATCCTTTATGCATATTAATACCCCTCTGATTATGAACATGAATATGCTTTGTGAGTAATTACGTTTGTTCCTGAGGACAAGGGAGAAGTCTTGCTATTAGTAGTCATGTGAATTTGGTATTCGTTTGATATTTTGATAAGATGTATGTTGTCTAGCCTCTAGTGGTGTTATGTGAACGTCGACTACATAACACTTCACCATTATTTGGGCCTAGAGGAAGGCATTGGGAAGTAATAAGTAGATGATGGGTTGCTAGAGTGACAAAAGCTTAAACCCTAGTTTATGCGTTGCTTCGTAAGGGGCTGATTTGGATCCATATGTTTCATGCTATGGTTAGGTTTACCTTAATACTTTTGTTGTAGTTGCGGATGCTTGCAATAGAGGTTAATCATAAGTGGGATGCTTGTTCAAGTAAGAACAACACCCAAGCACCGGTCCACCCACATATCAAATTATCAAAGTACTGAACGCGAATCATATGAACGTGATGAAAACTAGCTTGATGATATTCCCATGTGTCCTCGGGAGCACTTTTCCTATTATAAGAGTTTGTTCCGTCTTGTCCTTTGCTACAAAAAGGATTGGGCCACCTTGCTGCACCTTATTTACTTTTGTTACTTGTTGCTCGTTGCAATTTACCTTATCACCAACCTATCTGTTACCACTTATTTCAGTACTTGCAGAGAATACCTTGCTGAAAACCGCTTATCATTTCCTTCTACTCCTCGTTGGGTTCGACACTCTTACTTATCGAAAGGACTACGATAGATCCCCTATACTTGTGGGTCATCAAGACTCTTTTCTGGCGCCGTTGCCAGGGAGTGTAGCGCCTTTGGTAGGTGGAATTTGGTAAGGAGAAATTTATTTAGTGTGCTGAAATTTACTGTCACTTGTTACTATGGAAAGTAATTCTCTGAGGGGCTTGTTCGGGGTATCTTCACCCCGTCCAGTAGAGCAAACAGTTGCTCCTCAACCTACTGAACCTATTGAAAATGAAACTCCTTTTATATTTCCTTCGGGTATAATGGAAAAACTGCTAGCTAATCCTTTTACAGGAGATGGAACAAAGCATCTTGATGAGCACTTATTATATGTGGATGAAGTTTGTGGATTATCTAAGCTTGCAGGTGTACCCGATGATGTTGCTAAGAAGAAGGTCTTCCCTTTATCTTTGAAGGAAGACGCATTGATATGGTATAGGCTATGTGATACGAGATTGTGGGACTATAAAAGATTGAAATTGGAATTTCATCAAAAGTATTACCCTATGCATCTTGTTCATCGTGATCGCAATTATATATATAATTTCTGGCCTCTCGAAGGAGAAAGCATCGCTCAAGCTTGGGGGAGGCTTAAATCAATGTTATATTCATGCCCCAATCATGAGCTCTCGAGAGAAATAATTATGCAAAGTTTTTATGCTCGGCTTTCTGAAAACAATCGCACCATGCTCGATACTTCTTGTGCTGGCTCTTTTATGATGAAGACTATTGAATTCAGATGGAATTTATTGGATAGAGTTAAACGCAACTCTAAAGATTGGGACCTCGATGAAGGTAAGGAGTCAGGTATGACACCTAAGTTTGATTGTGTTAAATCTTTTATGGATACCGATATTTTCCGTAAGTTTAGCACTAAATATGGACTTGACTCTGTGATAGTAGCTTCTTTATGTGAATCTTTTGCTACTTATGTTGATCTCCCTAAGGAGAAGTGGTTTAAATATCATCCTCCCATAGAAGTAAAAGTAGCTGCACCTATTAAAGTTGAAGAAAAGATTGTCACTTATAATGATCCTATTGTTCCTACTTCTTATGTTGAGAAACTACCTTTCCCTGTTAGAGTAAAGGATCATGCTAAAGCTTCAACTGTTGTTCGTAAAAGCAATATCAGAACTTATGTACCCCCTGAGCAAGTTAGAGTAGAACCTAATGTTGCTATTGTTAAAGATCTCTTGTCAGATAATATTGATGGGCATGTTATTCAGTTCGAAGGTGAAACTGCTAGAATTGCTAAGCCTTGTGATAAAGATAAACATAGACCTGTGGTAGGCGTGCCTGTTATTTCTGTTAAAATAGGAGATCATTGTTATCATGGCTTATGTGATATGGGTGCTAGTGCTAGTGTTATACCTTATGACTTGTACGAAGAAATTAAGAATGAAAAATTGCACCTGCTGAGATAGAAGATATTGATGTTACAATTAAACTTGCTAATAGAGATACTATTTCACCAATTGGGATTGTTAGAGATGTTGAAGTCTTGTGTTGGAAAACTAAATATCCTACTGATTTTCTTGTTCTCACTTTTCCACAAGATAGCTTTTGTCCCATTATATTTGGTAGACCCTTCTTGAACACTGTTAGTGCTAAGATAGATTGCGAAAAGAATGTTCTTACTATTGGCTTGGATGATATGGTTCATGAGTTTAATTTCTCTAAATTTAGTAAACAACATCGCGAGGAAGAATTATCTAGTAAGGATGAAATTATTGGTCTTGCTTCTATTGTCGTACCTCCTAGTGACCCTTTAGAACACTATTTGCTAGACCATGAAAATGATATGTTCATGAATGAAAGAAGGGAAATAGATGAAGTACTCTTTAAACAGGAACCCGTTCTGCAACACAATTTAGCTGTTGAGATTTTAGGGGATCTCCCTCCACCCAAGGGTGATCCCGTGTTTGAGCTTAAACCATTACCTGATAATCTTAAATATGCTTATCTTGATGAAAAGAAGATATATCATGTTATTATTAGTGCTAACCTTTCAGAGCATGAAGAAGAAAGATTATTGAAAACTCTGAAGAAGCATCGTGTTGCTATTGTATACACTCTTGATGATCTTAAGGTCATTAGTCCCACTCTATGTCAACATAAAATAAATTTGGAAGCAGATGCCAAACCAGTTCGTGATCCTCAACGACGTCTGAATCCTAAAATGAAAGAAGTTGTAAGAAAAGAAATACTCAAGCTTCTGGAGGCAGGTATAATTTATCCCATTGCTGATAGTCTGTGGGTAAGTCCTGTCCATTGTGTCCCTAAGAAGGGAGGTATTACTGTTGTTCCTAATGATAAAGATGAATTGATTCCACAAAGAATTATCACAGGTTATAGGATGGTAATTGATTTCTGCAAATTAAATAAAGCCACTAAGAAAGATCATTACCCCTTACCTTTTATTGATCAAATGCTAGAAAGATTATGCAAACACACACATTACTGCATTCTAGATGGTTATTCTGGTTTCTCTCAAATACCTGTGTCGGCTAGAGATCAATCAAAGACTACTTTTACATGCCCTTTTGGTACTATTGCTTATAGACGTATGCCTTTTGGTTTATGTAATGCACCTGCTACCTTTCAAAGATGCATGATGGCTATATTCTCTGACTTTTGTGAAAAGATTTGCGAGATTTTCATGGACGACTTTTCCGTCTATGGTTCCTCTTTTGATGATTGCTTGAGCAGTCTTGATCGAGTTTTGCAGAGATTTGAAGAAACTAATCTTGTCTTGAATTGGGAAAAGTGCCACTTTATGGTTAATGAAGGTATTGTTTTGGGGCACAAAGTTTCCGAAAGAGGTATTGAAGTTGATAAAACCAAAGTTGATGCTATTGAAAAGATGCCATGTCCCAAGGACATCAAAGGTATAAGAAGTTTCCTTGGTCACGCCGGATTTTATAGGAGGTTCATTAAGGACTTCTCAAAAATTTCTCGGCCTCTGACTAATTTATTGCAAAAAGATATACCATTTGTCTTTGATGATGATTGTGTAGAAGCATTTGAAACACTTAAGAAAGCATTAGTCTCTGCACCTGTTGTTCAGCCACCTGATTGGAATTTACCCTTTGAAATTATGTGTGATGCTAGTGATTATGCTGTAGGTGCTGTTCTAGGGCAAAGAGTTGATAAGAAATTAAATGTTATCCATTATGCTAGTAAGACTCTAGACAATGCTCAAAGAAATTATGCTACTACTGAAAAAGAACTTTTAGCAGTTGTATTTGCTTGTGATAAGTTCAGACCTTATATTGTTGATTCTAAAGTAACTATTCACACTGATCATGCTGCTATTAAATATCTTATGGAAAAGAAAGATGCTAAACCTAGACTTATTAGATGGGTTCTCTTGCTGCAAGAATTTGATTTGCATATTGTTGATAGAAAAGGAGCTGAGAACCCCGTAGCAGACAACTTGTCTAGGTTAGAGAATCTTCTTGATGACCCACTACCTATTAATGATAGCTTTCCTGATGAACAATTAAATGTTATAAGTACTTCTCGTAGTACTCCGTGATATGCTGATTATGCTAATTATATTGTTGCTAAGTTTATACCACCTAGCTTCACATATCAACAAAAGAAAAAGTTTTTCTATGATTTGCGACATTACTTTTGGGATGACCCACATCTTTATAAATAAGGAGTAGATGGTGTTATTAGACGTTGTGTACCTGAGCATGAACAGGAACAGATCCTACGCAAGTGCCACTCCGAAGCTTATGGAGGACACCACGCTGAAGACAGAACCGCACATAAGGTATTGCAATCCTGTTTTTATTGGCCTACTCTTTTCAAAGATGCCCGTAAGTTTGTCTTCTCTTGTGATGAATGTCAAAGAATTGGTAATATTAGTAGATGTCAAGAAATTCCTATGAATTATTCTCTTGTTATTGAACCGTTTGATGTCTGGGGCTTTGATTATATGGGACCTTTTCCTGCCTCTAATGGATATACACATATTTTAGTTGCTGTTGATTATGTTACTAAGTGGGTAGAAGCTATTCCAACTAGTAGTGTTGATCATAACACTTCTATTAAAATGCTTAAGGAAGTTATTTTTCCGAGGTTTGGAGTCCCTAGATATTTAATGACTGATGGTGGTTCACACTTTATTCATGGTGCTTTCCGTAAAATGCTTGCTAAATATGATGTTAATCATGGAATTGCATATCCTTATCACCCACAGTCTAGTGGTTAAGTAGAATTGAGCAATAGAGAGCTCAAATTAATTTTGCAAAAGACTGTTAATAGGTCTAGAAAGAATTGGTCCAAGAAACTTGATGATGCATTATGGGCATATAGAACTGCATACAAAAATCCTATGGGTATGTCCCCATATAAAATGGTTTATGGAAAAGCATGTCACTTACCTCTCGAACTAGAACATAAGGCCTATTGGGCTATTAAGGAGCTCAACTATGATTTCAAACTTGCCCGGGAGAAGAGGTTATTTGATATTAGCTCACTTGATGAATGGAGAACCCAAGCTTATGAAAATGCCAAGTTATTTAAAGAAAAAGTTAAAAGATGGCATGACAAAAGGATACAAAAGTGTGAGTTTAATATAGGTGATTATGTATTGCTATACAACTCTCGTTTAAGATTTTTTGCAGGAAAACTTCTCTAAATGGGAAGACCCCTATGTTATTGAGGAGGTCTATCATTCCGGTGCAATAAAAATCAACAACTTCAAAGGCACAAATCCAAAGGTGGTAAACGGTCAAAGAATCAAACATTATATCTTAGGTAATCCCATAAATGTTGAAACCAATATTATTGAAACCGTAACCCCGGAGGAATACATAAGAGACACTTTCGAGAACGTTTCAGACTCCGAAAAGGAATAGGTATGTGGCACGGTAAGTAAACCGACTCCAAAATAATTTTTAAGGCAATATTTCTCCGTTTTGGAATATTTAGAAAAATAGAAAAATAAGTAGCAGTCCGGGAAGGACACGAGGGCCCCATGAGGGTGGTGGGCGCGCCCTTCCCCTCTGGGCGTGCCCCCTACCTCGTGAGCACCTCGTGTGCCCTCCGGACTCCGTTTTCTTGCACGTTACGTATTTTGGTTGGTAAAAATTCATTATATATCCTCCTGAAGGTTTTGATTCCCGTATCACGCAAATCTCCTCTGTTCTGGTTTCGAGCTATTTTTCTGACAGATCTAGATTATCATGACGGTCCCAAGTGCTTCCAAGGACAAGTTTTTCGAGAAGTTCATCAACCCTTACCTCGCGGAGGTGTTGCGGCACCCTCAAACCATTGAGTTGCGTGATGGGTTGCTGCACATCCATGATGAAGAGGGACCAAAGGGGACCGGAAGCATTGAGATGAGGCTCGAAGTAGTGGAGCAACAAGTCTTCAAGTGCCAAGGGATGGTGGAACATGGACTCAACTCCAACCACTTGATGATCGCGGAGTTTACTAGCAAGCACAAGTTGGATGCTGACAACATCGGGGAGACCATCTTCAAGCTTCACGAGAAGATCGAGCACCTCCAAGCCCAAATCTATGACCTGCAAAACCAAAACTGTAAGTATGAATATAGATTCAAAAGGATGAGTTTGGCTGCAGATTTGAGGATTCCGGAGACTCGATCATCCTTCTACGATGGTGAACCTATGCCTTGGAAGATGGACACAAGGCCCACATCATCGACAACACCACCACCTTCTTCACCAACAAAGAAGGAGATATAATCACATGGGTATGGGCACTCCCCTTGGCAACTGCCAAGCTTGGGGGAGGTGCACCGGTATCGTATCACAATCACAACTCCTATCTTTACCGTTTTTCTTAGTTCGATCCTATTAGTAGTATCTTGATCTAGTAGAATAAAGTTTATGGCATGATCTAGTTTTGAGTTTTGCTTTATGATCTCCCTTTGTAATCGAGTCCGTGAGCTATATATATGTAATAAAGATTAGTGTTGAGTCAAGGGCTTGATTGTTTTTCCATGATCTTGGGTGAATAAAAGAAAAGAAGAAAAAGATTAAAAAGGAACAAAAAAGTTCATATTGATCTTATTAAGAGTAATGACTTCACATAGAAAGAGTATGATGATTAAAAGTTGTTGGGAATTGGCAGACATAGCTTTGGTCATTGTCGCAATTAATAGGAAGTAATAAGGAAGGAGAGGTTTCACATATAGATATATTATCATTGACATCTTTTATGATTGGAAGCACTCATTAAAATATGACATGCTAAAGAGTTGATGTTGGACAAGACAACGTAATGAGTTATGTCTTTCTTATATCTGAGATAAAGTATGTTGTCATGGATCCTCTAACTTGTTGAGCTTGCCTTTCGCCCTCATGCTAGCCAAATTCTCAGCACCAAGTAGAGATACTACTTGTGCTTCCAAATACCCTTAAACCAATTTTGCCATGAGAGTCCATCATATCTACCTATGGATTGAGTAAGATCCTTCAAGTAAGTTGTCATCGGTGCAAAGCAATAAAATTTGCTCTAAATATGTATGATTGATTGGCGTGGGAGAAATAAGCTTTATACGATCTTGTGATGTGAAAGTAATAAAAGCGACGGACTGCATAATAAAGGTTCATATCACAAGGGGCAATATAAAGTGACGTTCTTTCGCATTGAGATTTTGTCCATCCAACCATAAAAGCGCATGGCAACCTCTGCTTCCCTCTGCGAAGGGCCTATCTTTTATTACTATCTTCTACCTTATGCAAGAGTCACGGTGATCATCACCTTTCCTTTTTCACTTTATCCTTTGGCAAGCTTAGCATGTTG
>NC_041389.1:278478349-278480718 GCF_002162155.2 Triticum dicoccoides
ATGAACCATTATTGTTGACATTACCTTTGAGGTAAAAGGTTGTGGGGCAAAACTATAAGCCCCTATCTTTCTCTGTGTCCGATTAAAACTCCATAACCACAAGTATCGCGTGAGTGTTAGCAACTATGAAGGACTAGATGATAGTTGAGTATGTGGACTTGCTTTTAAGCTCTGACATAGACTCTTTCCGATGTTATGATAAATTGCAATTGCTTCAATGACTGGGGTTATAGTTTGTTGGAGCCCAATAAGGTTTATGATTTATACTTTTGCATTGTGAATTGATCATCACTTGAACATAAGTAATCATATGACAAAATTTATATATGTTGCTGTTATGAGAATAATCATGATGCCTTCATGTCCATATTTTATTTTTATCGACGCCTCTACCTCTAAACATGAGGACATATTTATTGTTATCGGCTTTTCGCTTGAGGACAAGCGAGGTCTAAGCTTGGGGGAGTTGATACGTCCATTTTCCATCATGCTTTTATATCAATATTTATTGCATTATGGGCTGTTATTTCACTTTATGTCACAATACTTATGGCTATTCTCTCTTATTTTACAGGGTTTACATAAGGAGGGAGAATACCGGCAGCTGGAATTCTGGACTGGAAAAGGAGCAAATATTAGAGACCTATTCTGCGCAACTCCAAAAGTCCTGAAACTCCACGGAACATCTTAAAATAAATAAATAAAAATCCTCGCCAAAGATGAAGTCTAGGGGGCCCACACCCTGCTCACGAGGGTGGGGGCGCGCCACCCCCCTAGGGCGCGCCCCCCTACCTCGTGGGCGCCCTGGTGGGTCTCTGACGTCCATCTTCTCCTATATGAAGTCTTTCGATGAAAAAAAATAGGAAGCAACCTTTCGGGACGAGACTCCGCCGCCATGAGGCGGAACCTTGGAGGAACAAATCTAGAGCTCCGGCAGAGCTGTTCTGCCGGGGATACTTCCCTCCGGGAGGGGGAAATCATCACCATCGTCATCACCAATGCTCCTCTCATCGGGAGAGGGCAATCTCCATCAACATCTTCACCAACACCATCTCATCTCCAAACCCTAGTTCATCTCTTGTATCCAATTCTTGTCTCAAAGTCCAGGATTGGTGCTAGTAGGTTGCTAGTAGTGTTGATTACTCTTTGTAGTTGATGCTAGTTGGTTTATTTGGTGGAAGATCATATGTTCAGATCCTTTATGCATATTAATACCCCTCTGATTACGAACATAAATATGCTTTCTGAGTAATCACGTTTGTTCCTGAGGACAAGGGAGATGTCTTGCTATTAGTAGTCATGTGAATTTGGTATTCGTTTGATATTTTGATAAGATGTATGTTGTGTAGCCTCTAGTGGTGTTATGTGAACGTCGACTACATAACACTTCACCATTATTTGGGCCTAGAGGAAGGCATTGAGAAGTAATAAGTAGATGATGGGTTGCTAGAGTGACAGAAGCTTAAACCGTAGTTTATGCGTTGCTTCGTAAGGGGCTGATTTGGATCCATATGTTTCATGCTATGGTTAGGTTTACCTTAATACTTTTGTTGTAGTTGCGGATGCTTGCAATAGAGGTTAATCATAAGTGGGATGCTTGTTCAAGTAAGAACAACACCCAAGCACCGGTCCATCCACATATCAAATTATCAAAGTACCGAACGCGAATCATATGAACGTGATGAAAACTAGCTTGACGATATTCCCATGTGTCCTTGGGAGCGCTTTTCCTATTATAAGAGTTTGTTCCGGCTTGTCCTTTGCTAAGAAAAGGATTGGGCCACCTTGCTGCACCTTATTTACTTTTGTTACTTGTTGCTCGTTACAATTTACCTTATCACCAACCTATTACCACTTATTTTAGTACTTGCAGAGAATACCTTGCTGAAAACCGCTTATCATTTCCTTTTGCTCCTCGTTGGGTTCGACACTCTTACTTATCGAAAGGACTACGATAGATCCCCTATACTTGTGGGTCATCAAGGTGTCGATAAAATAAAATACGGACATGAGGGCATCATGATCATTCTTATAATAGCAACATATATGGATATTGTCATATGATTTCTTATGCTAAAGTAATAATCTATTCACAATGTCAAGTATGAATCAGAAACTTCATTGAGAACTAACAAACTATAATCTCAGTCATTGAGGCAACTGCAATTTATCGTAACATCAGAAAGAGTCAATATAAGAGCTTTTCAGCAAGTCCGCATACTCAACTATCATTTAGTCTTTCACAATTGCTAACACTCACGCAATACTTGTGCTTACAGAGTTTTAATCAGACACACAGAAATATAGGGGCTTATAGTTTCGCCTCCCAACCTTTTACCTCAAGGGTAATGTCAACAATAATAGTTCAT
>NC_041389.1:278480950-278540053 GCF_002162155.2 Triticum dicoccoides
GTGCTTGCCAAAGGATAAAATGTAAAAAGGAAAGGTGAAGATCACCACGACTCTTGCGTAAGGGTAGAAAATAAAAGTAAAAAGATAGGCCCTTCGCAGAGGGAAGCAGAGGTTGTCATGTGCTTTGGGTTGGATGCATGAAATCTTAATGCAAAAGAACGTCACTTTATATTGCCACTTGTGATATGGACCTTTATTATGGAGTCCGTTGCTTTTGTTTCTTCCACATCACAAGATCGTATAAAGCTTATTTTCTCCACACTAATAAGTCATACATATTTAGAGAGCAATTTTTATTGCTTGCACCGATGACAACTTACTTGAAGGATCTTACTCAATCCATAGGTAGATATGGTGGACACTCATGGCAAAACTGGTTTTGAGGGTATTCAGAAGCACTAGTAGTATCTCTACTTGGTGCAAAGAATTTGGCTAGCATGAGAGGGAAAGGCAAGCTCAACATGTTGGACGATCCATGACAATATACTTTATTTCAGATGTAAGAAAACATAACCCATTACGTTGTCTTCCTTGTCCAACATCAACTCTTTAGCATGTCATATTTTAATGAGTGCTCACAATCATAAAAGATGTCCAGGATAGTATATTTATATGTGAGAATCTCTCTTTCTTTATTACTTCCTATTAATTGCAATGATGACCAAAACTATGTTTGTCAACTCTCAACAACTTTTAATCATCATACTCTTTATATGTGAAGTCATTACTTTCCATAAGATCAATATGGTCTCTTTGTTTCTTTTTATTCTTTCTTTTTCTTTTATTCCCTCAAGATCAAAGCATAGTAATCAAGCTCTTGACTCAACACTAATCTTTATTATATATAGCTCACGGACTCAATTACATAGAAGGGATCATAAGGCAAAACTCAAAACTAAATCATACTAAAACTTTATTCTACTAGATCAAGATATTACTAAAAGGATCAAACTAAGAAAAATGGTAAAGATAGGAGTGTGATGGTGATACGATACCAGGGCACCTCCCCCAAGCTTGGCAGTTGCCAAGGGGAGTGCCCATACCCGTGTGATTATGTCTCTTTTGCTGGCGAAGAAGATGGTGGTGATGATGGATAGTCGCACATCGAGCGTAGCACATCTTCCAGCTTACAGATGATGCCCTTGAGTGCGACGATATGCTCCTTCAACAAAATATTTGCACGTGTGAGATACTTGTTTTGTATACGAGCTAACTCAATCATCTTGAAAGCTTCAATCTCAGTTGGGGTAAAGAGAGGCGGAAGGATGTCTTCTTCTTTTGCCGCCGGAGCCTTATCCTCCATAGCCTTCTTGATCCCATCATCCTTGTTGATCTCCCCGGGTTCTTCTCTCTTCAGCTCTATCTTCATTAGCCAAGCATCGTTGCCCTCATTGTTGGAGGAGGGGGACGACATGATGCCTGGCCTTGACAACTCTGGCAGAAAACAACTCGAAACAAGAACAGAGGATAATTGCGTGATACGGTGGTCAAAACCTTCAGGAGATTATATAATGATTTTTTACCAACCAAAAGAAGTATTGTGCAAGAAAACAGAGTCCGTAGAACACACGAGGTGCCCACGAGGCAGGGGGCGCGCCCAGGGGGGTAGGGCGCACCCTCCACACTCGTGGAAGCCACGTGTCCTTCCCGGACGGCTTCTTATTTTCCTATTTTCTTAAATATTCCAAAACGGAGAAAAATTGCCATTAGAACTGTTTTGGACTCGGTTTACTTACCGTACCACGTACCTATTCCATTTCGGAGTCTGAACCGTGCTGGGAAGTGTCTCTTATGTATTCCTCCAGGGTTACAGTTTGAATAACATTGGTTTCAACATTTATAGGATTTACCTGAGATATAATGTTTGATTCTTTGACGTTCACCACCTTCGGATTTGTGCCTTCGAAGCTGTTGATTTTTATGGCACCAGAATGATAGACCTCCTCGATAATGTAAGGACCTTCTCATTTAGAGAGAAGTTTTCCTGCAAAAAATCTTAAACGATAGTTGTATAACAATACATAATCACCTATATTCAACTCACGCTTTTGTATCCTTTTGTCATGCCATCTTTTAACCTTTTCCTTGAACAGTTTGGCATCTTCATAGGCTTGGGTTCTCCATTCATCAAGTGAGCTAATGTCAAATAACCTTTTCTCACTGACAAGTTTGAAATCATAATTGAGCTCTTTAATAGACCAATATGCCTTATATTCTAGCTCGAGAAGTAAGTGACATGCTTTTCCATAAACCATTTTATACGGAGACATACCCATAGGATTTTTATATGCAGTTCTATAGGCCCATAATGCATCATCAAGTTTCTTGGACCAATTCTTTCTAGATCTATTAACGGTCTTTTGCAAAATTAATTTGAGCTCTCTATTACTCAATTCTACTTGACCATTAGACTACGGGTGATACGGAGACGCAATTCTATGATTAACATCATACTTAGCAAGCATTTTACAAAAGGCGCCATGAATAAAATGTGAACCACCATCAGTCATTAAATATCTAGGGACTCCAAACCTCGGAAAAATAACTTCTTTAAGCATCTTAATAGATGTGTTATGATCAGCACTACTAGTTGGGATAGCTTCTACCCACTTAGTAACGTAATCAACATCAACTAAAATATGTGTATACCCATTGGAGGAAGGAAACGGTCCCATGTAATCAAAGCCCCAAACATCAAATGGTTCGATAACAAGTGAATAATTCATAGGCATTTCTTGACGTCTACTAATATTACCAATTCTTTGACATTCATCACAAGATAAGACAAACTTACGAGCATCCTTGAAGAGAGTAGGCCAATAAAAACCGGATTGCAATACCTTATGTGCAGTTCTATCTCCAGCGTGGTGTCCTCCATAAGCCTCGGAGTGACACTTGCGTAGGATCTGTTCCTGTTCATGATCAGGTGTACAACATCTAATAACACCATCTACTCCTTCTTTATAAAGATGTGGGTCATCCCAGAGGTAATGTCTTAAATCATAGAAAAACTTTTTCTTTTGCTGGTATGTGAAACTTGGTGGTATAAATTTAGCAACAATGTAATTAGCATAATCAGCATACCATGGAGCAGTACGAGAAGCATTTATGACAGCTAATTGTTCATCAGGAAAGCTATCATCAATAGGTAGTGGGTCATGAAGAATATTCTCTAACCTAGACAAGTTGCCTGCAATGGGGTTCCGAGCTCCCTTTCTATCAATAATATGCAAATCAAATTCTTGTAGCAAGAGAACCCATCTAATAAGTCTAGGTTTAGCATATTTATTTTCCATAAGATATTTAATAGCAGCACGATCAGTGTGAATAGTTACTTTAGAATCAACAACATAAGGTCTGAACTTATCACAAGCAAATACAACTGCTAAGAATTCTTTTTCAATAGTAGCATAATTTCTCTGGTCACTGTCTAGAGTTTTACTAGCATATTGGATAACATTTAGCTTATTATCAACTCTTTGTCCTAGAACAGCACCTACAGCATAATCGCTAGCATCACACATAATTTCGAATGGTAATTTCCAATCAGGTGGCTGAATGATAGGTGCAGAAATCAAAGCTTTCTTAAGTATTTCAAATGCTTCTACACAATCATCATCAAAGACAAAAGGAATATCTTTTTGTAAGAGATTAGTCAGAGGCCGAGAAATTTTTGAGAAGTCCTTAATGAACCTCCTATAAAAACCGGCAAGACCAAGGAAACTTCTTATACCTTTGATGTCCTTGAGACACGTCATCTTTTCAATAGCATCAACTTTAGCTTTATCAACTTCAATACCTCTTTCAGAAATTTTATGCCCCAAGACAATGCCTTCATTAACCATAAAGTGGCATTTCTCCCAATTCAAGACAAGATTAGTTTCTTCACATCTCTGCAAAACTCGATCAAGGTTGCTCAAGCAAGCATCAAAAGAGGATCCATAAACGGAGAAATCATCCATGAAAACCTCACAAATCTTTTCACAAAAGTCAGAGAATATAGCCATCATGCATCTTTGAAAGGTAGCAGGTGCATTACATAAACCAAAAGGCATACGTCTATAAGCAAAGGTACCGAAAGGGCAAGTAAAACTGGTCTTTTCTTGGTCATCAACTGACACAGGTATTTGAGAGAAACCAGAGTAACCATCTAGAAAGCAAAAATGTGTATGTTTGGATAATCTTTCTAGCATTTGATCAATGAAAGACAAAGGGTAATGATCTTTTTTAGTAGCCTTATTTAATTTGTGGAAATCAATTACCATCCTATAACCGGTAATAATTCTTTGCGGGATCAATTCATCTTTATCATTAGGAACGACAGTAATACCTCCCTTCTTAGGGACACAATGAACAAGACTTACCCACTGACTATTAGCAACGGGATAAATTATACCTGCTTCAAGGAGCCTTAATATTTCCTTTCTTACCACTTCTTTCATCTTAGGATTTAGCCGTCGTTGGTGATCAATAAAAGGTTTGGCATCTTTCTCCAAATTTATTTTGTGTTGACATAGAGTGGGACTATGCCCTTAAGATCATCAAGAGTATATCCAATAGCAGCACGATGCTTCTTCAGAGTTTTCAATAATTTCTCTTCTTCATGCTCTAAAAGGTTAGCACTAATAATAACAGGATATATCTTCTTTTCATCAAGATAAACATATTTAAGAGTATCAGGTAATGGTTTAAGCTCAAACACGGGATCACCCTTGGGTGGAGGAGGATCCCCTAGGATTTCAATAGGCAAGTTGTGTTTCA
The DNA here is from genome assembly GCF_002162155.2 of Triticum dicoccoides. Classification (NCBI taxonomy): domain Eukaryota; kingdom Viridiplantae; phylum Streptophyta; class Magnoliopsida; order Poales; family Poaceae; genus Triticum; species Triticum dicoccoides. The sequence goes on from NC_041389.1 coordinate 278,485,712, forward strand.
TAATAAGTCCCTGTTTAAAGAATACTTCATCTATTTCCCTTCTTTCATTCATGAACATATCATTTTCATGGTCGAGCAAATATTGTTCTAAAGGATCATTAGGAGGCACGACAATAGAAACAAGACCAATAATTTCATCTTTACTAGGCAATTCCTCATCACGGTGTTGTCTACGAAATTTAGCAAAATTAAACTCGTGAGACATATCACCCAAAACAATAGTAACAACATCCTTTCCGTAGTCTATCCTAGCATTAACAGTGTTCAAGAAGGGTCTACAAAATATAATGGGACACAAGCTATCTTGTGGGGAACCAAGAACAAGAAAATCGGCAGGATATTTAACCTTCCCACACAAGGCTTCAACATCTCTAACAATCCCAATCGGTGAAATAGTATCTCTATTGGCAAGCTTAATGGTAACATTGATATCTTCTATCTCAGCAGGTGCAATATCATGCATAATTTCTTCGTATAAGGGATGAGTTATTGCACTAGCACTAGCACCCATATCACATAAGCCATTCTATCTTTATCTTCCCACACAAGGAATGAGTTATTGCAATATCAGACGATGAACAAGATGCATAGGATAAAACTTCTGATGAAATTCCAATTTCAATCGTTTGTAGTTCCATGATCACATATCATCACATAGCCTATACCATGTCAATGCATCTCCCTTCAAAGATAAAGGGAAGACCTTCTTCTTGATAACATCATCGGGCATACCTGCAAGCTTAAATAATCCACAAACTTCATCCACATAGATTAAGTGTAAATCAGGATGCAATGTTCCATCTCCTGCAAAAGGATTAGCTAGCAGTTTTGTAACACCCCCAGTGTCATGCTACAGTAATCTCATGCCTGATGATGCCATGTCATCATAATGAAGTTGCTAATCCTCACTTTGTTTCAAACCAAACTCAAATTCAATTTTAAAATAAAGTCAAATAAATTATTTCTCCAAACAGTAAAACAAAAATGTTCGCTGGGTTGCAAATATTGAGTAACTAAATGTCATGAGTGATCCAACATCATTTGAGATAGCTAATTCCCCTGGGAATTAAAGCAGTTCCAAATCAGCATTTCTAAATGCGTTTCCATTTGTGAAAAATCCAAATCAATTCAAACTCTTCCCAAACTTTTTTGGCAGGTGCCAAATATTGTAATGTATTTATTTGACCAAGTTCCACATTTTTACGAAGACCAATTGGCAGCTCAAAATATTACAAACAGATTCTATGTAAGAAAAATAGAAAATAATTTATAACAAAAAAGGGGCCTAACTACTACTGTGCACTTGTAGCCCATTGCTATCGTGCACAGCCCAGCCCAACAATCACCTTTTCCCCTTCCTCCTGCTACAGGAGGCAGGCAGGGGATCGTGGTGGCCATCCCATGGCGCCCGGCCAGGTGCCGGCCATCCGGCGTCCTCCCGATGTAGATAAGAACCACCCCGACACCATGGACGAACCCTACCCCCTCCCACTTCCCCCTTTCCCTCGCTCTCTCTCTTCTCCCCTCGTGAAACCGCTGCTGCCATCGCCATGGCCGCGACCACCGTGCTCCCCATGCCGTGAGAAGACGCCCAGACCGCCCCTGCCCGAGGCGGCTCCCGACCTCTGCGTGCCCGCGCTGCCCGCACCCACGGCCGCACGTTGGTGCTGCCTCCCGTGCGCTCGGCCGCTGCTGTGCTGCCGCGCCGTTGCCGCCATTGCCGTCTTCTGCCACTGCTGCCCTGCTGTTGCGTGCCGCTAGGCACGCTCACCTGCTGCCGCTACTGCCTACAGCGCTGAAACCTGCTGCCAGCGTTCGCTGTTATGCCGCTATGCTTGCTGCTGCTTCTACTACTCCCAGCTACTCCTCCTCCTAGCCGCAGCCGCTCCTGCTATTTGCCGCTGCTGGCTATTCCTTTGTTGGCCTCGGTTGTGGCCCCATGGCCAAGAGCCCCTGTGCTGTGCATGTGTGTGCATAGCCGGGTTGTGCCTCTGCCGGCTTGTACAAATTAGTTTAAGGTCTAATTAGTGCTAATTACTCCCTCCGTTCCTAAATATTTGTCTTTCTAGAGATTTCAACAAGTAACTACATAGGGAGCAAAATGAGTGAATCTACACTTTAAAATATGTCTATATACATCCGTATGTGGTAGTCATTTGAAATATCTAAGAAGACAAATATTTAGGAACGGAGGGAGTAGTATACTAGTTAAATTAGTTGCTACTCTAAGACATGTGTCCCCCGCCTCCTTTAATTAGGATTGTTTTATTTATCCGATTAGGTAAATAGTCTATGACATGTGGGCCACACATCCTTTTGACCAGTCAAATTGACTGGGTCAACCCAGCCCATGGCCCCACCTGTAATACACACTGACTAGCACAGCCTCATGTGACAGAAGCATTTAGATATTTAATTTCGAATTAATAATAATTTCAGAATATTGTTTAAAACTTCAGAAATTCGTAGAAAATAATCCGTAACTCGGATGGAAATGTTTTCTACATGAAAGTTGCTCAGAATGACGAGACAAACCCGAATACAAGGCCTGTTCATCCGCCACACATCCATAGCATAGAAAACATCAAACTTTTCCCCTCCGGTTCGTCTGTCCGAAAATGCCAAACTTCGGGAAAGCATTCCCGGATGTTACCCCCTTTGCCGATAGCGTGTAGCACCGCATTAGAACACATCTAGCTCTGCCTGTTGTCCTGTTATGCTCTTGCTTGCTATGTATTACTGTTTCTCCCCCTCTTCTCTCCGGTAGACCCCGTGATGGCTGTCGATGCCACTGTGATTGACTACGTCACCGACGACCCCTCCTTCTCGTCTGAGCAACCAGGCAAGCCCCCCCTTTGATCATCCCGATATCGCCCATTCCATTCTCTCATGCTTGCATCAGATTTTGCTACTGTTATTGTTTCTCCTATTCTGATGCATAGCCTGCTTTTGTATCTGCTGTTGTACCTTACCTGGTTATCCTAAACTGCTTAGTATAGGTTAGTTAGTGATCCATCAGTGACCCACACCTTGTCCTTGTTGCCCCTGCTTCATCATTGAAGACCGGATCAACGTGATCGAAGACCAGGCCCCGGCACCGCACATCACTTTCCCCTTAGTTGCTCGACACTACTGGGTTACTATCGAGTGCCGAGGGTGAGACCTCTACAGCACTTCTGATGTTAACCTGTAGAGTAGCTATTCGGTCGTGGTCATCGAGGGTGATTTCCTCCTTAACCACTTCAGTTACGGCTCTGTCATGCAACCCCTCAAGTGTGAACTTCGAGGGTGGTTCCTCTTACGTTCACCTTGATGATTACATTGAGTGGAATCTGTCAAGGGTGATTCCTCAGGTTTTCCCCTTGGTGTTAGACATACAGTTACTATGGTTACTATGACTTTACACTGAACCATGTTACTAAAGATGGGTCGGCCCTGAGGGGTACCACGCGCGAGCTTACTTGCGAGTGATGTGGAATCGGGTTGACCTGGAGGGCGCCCGCGAGATAATTATGAGGCGTGGCTGGGCATTCCTAGCCCTTGCCGCCAGTCCTCGAGACGGGGCAACGGGGTCACATCTTTCGTGAGTCTCTGCTTGTTACTGCGCGTTCCTAATCCACTACGATTTGGATATTTGATCTGAGGGGCCTCTGGCCTGATAGCACTAACCATCACGTGGGCATAGTATGGGCGTTCTGCCTCGTATGCATCAGCCGAAGCTTAATAGATGTCAGCGACTGAGCAGCGTGCGCCGGGTTGGACTGTGTAAGCACCTACATTGTTGAAGGAGGTAGCTAGGTCTGCTCACCGGCCACGTACGCAACATGCAGGAGTTCCCGGAGAGATGGCCCATGACCCCAGGGGGCATAGGTTTAGTCCGGCGTGCTGGCCTCTCTATTAAGCCTAGGTCAGGTTGCGACTTATTGTTTGGCCAAGGTCGGGCATGACCCAGGAAAGTGTGTTCGGCCGGAGTTAATCGAGCGTGGTGGGTAAGTTGGTGCACCCCTGCAGGGAAGAAAACATCTATCGATAGCCTGTCCTACGGTAACAGACACTTGGAGTTGTATCCCGATTGATACAACTAGAACTGGATACTTGTGATGAGACTGGATGGTGATGAGAAATGGATTGTGATGAGAACTGGATAGTATGGCTCTGGGATTGCTTTCTCGCAGGGGGTCGAGAAAGGATCTCTGGCCAAGGTTGATAACACTGCTACTTTACTTTATGCTACTCTTATCTCTCTTCTGATGCTGCAAGATGTTTGGTGCTGCTTGAAGATGCTAGTCTTCGATAGGCTAGGCCTTCCCCTTCTCTTCTGGCATTCTGTAGTTCAGACTACAGACACAACCCATTTTATTGATAGCGATGCATATGTAGTGTAGATCCTTGCTTGCGAGTACTTTGGATGAGTACTCACGGTTGCTTTGCTACCCCCTTTCCCCCCTTCTTTCTTCTTTCCGGTTGCCGCAACCAGATGGTGGGGCCCAGGACCCAGACGACCCCATCGATGACTACTACTACCCCAAGGGTGCCTACTACTACATGGAGACCGCCGATGACCAGGAGTAGTTAGGAGGCTTCCAGGCAGGAGGCCTTGCCTCTTCGATCGTGTTGCTTTTGTGCTAGCCTTCTTAAGGCAAACTTGTCTAACTTATGTCTGTACTCAGATATTGTTGCTTTCCCTGACTCTTGTGTTTTTGAGCTTATGTATTCGAGCCCTCGAGGCCCCTGGCTTGTAATATAAAGCTTGTATTATTTTATTTTGTGTCTAGAGTTGTGTTGTGATATCTTTCCGTTAGTCCTTGTTCTTGATCGTACACATTTGTGTGTATGATTAGTGTATGATTGAATCGAGGGCGTCACAAGTTGGTATCAGAGCCAACTGCCTGTAGGTTGCCCCCCTTCCAACTCCTTGGCTGAAGTTGAGTCTAGTAAAAGAACTTTTACTAACATGGTTCTGTGTCTTACGGGCCCACGTCGCCATTGGGTGGTATTAGGATCTTTTACTCCTCGTCTATACTCTGGGACTCTGATCACTCTTCCATTCGGGTTAAACATTTTACTAACTCTCACATTAGATTCTCGTACCCACTTCCTCCCAGAGAGCCGCGATATTATCGATGATCGCTTGCTTCGCTAGAAGATTCTGCGGATACTCCTCGATGTTTCTCGAGACCCTGTGCCAACTGCCTTGCAGTTCCTGACCACCGTTAATCCCCCTGAATAACATCCTTGCCGCTTGTACCTTCATCCCCAGTTGCTCATGTTGTTACAAGATACCCCTAGCACTCTCCGTTGTTCCGAGAATCCTTGTGCCTTCTGCTTTGCAGCTTCCTTTTGCACTAAGGATAATTCACTTAACCGGGGTCCGCTCATCCCTAGTTGTTCATATGCTTTTCAAAATACTTGGAAATACTATCCGATCTTCCGAGAATCCTCTTCAAACTATTGCTCTGCAAATACTTGTCTGCTTGCATTATGGATGCTTTCCATATGTGTAGCAATATTCATTAGTATCCTTTGACACCATCATTTTGATTGTATCGATTCAACATGTGTGTGAAAGCACGCAATCATCAGTTGACGCTTCTAAATTATCTTTCCGGCTCAGACGTCATTTTGAACATGAGGTGGTTCTCGACCAATCTATTTGTCATCGATTGTGCCCCTAGGTCCATTCTACTTATCCATCCTTGATTAGAGTGTCTACTTCTGATCCTTTGATTTGGAAGTCTTAATTCCTTAGTATTTAAGCTTTGAAATTATCCATGTAATTCTATATTACGATGCCCTTGCATTACTTCTTCTGGTTGAACATTGATACTCACGTCAGACTCTTTATGGTCCGCTAGATCCTTTGGTGGATTATTATCCAGCAGCTCCGCATATTTTAAATCCTTGTGAGTTCTTCCCCTGATACACAATGCCTTTGGTAAATTGTATCCTCTACTTTGTCAACCATGCTCTACCTCGAGCTTGTGTTATTTACTCTTTAAGTTTGTGGTATATGTTCCTAATATGCCCCTATGGGTTGAACCTATGCTTTCCCTAATCCGTGTGAACCCGGGAGTTTTCACGAGTCATACTCTACTGGTGTTATGCCAGATAAATTTTCAACACTACAACTTCGTCAAAAGTGAGAAGTGAATGAAAGGTTTTGCATTGGAGAAGTGGGAGTCGACCTTGAACTTTGTGTTCATGCCCATGGACCCGATGTAGAACTTATCATGGAAGCTGCTCGTGAAAATAATTATTTCTTTGGTACAAGCTCAACTTGTATCTGTAAATTGATTCTTTGCAATCGTGGTTCTGACCATATTTTCTCCTTGATTCCATTTCCCAGACAAGTTAAACTACTTGTCTTCTGCAGATCATTTCATCTGTCCAACCTCTATTTTGATCTACCTCGAGTATTGCCCCTGTTATCTCGAGGATATTGTGTCATTGCATGTAACATCCCAAATTTCCAATTTGGAATGTTATACATAGGTCATCTATGCATATCATATTTTATTGCATCTTCGTTCTGCAATCCTCGAAATCCTAAGCAACTCAAGGACCCTTGGAGAGAGTTGGGGATTTTCCGATTTTCATATTTGAATTTTATCAAATAATGAAGACGAGGATTTTTTATTTTAATTATTTTTCTCTCCGGAAAATATTTCATATTAAAATAATAAATGAGGGGAGATAATATGACTTCTCCAAAATAATGGAAATATCGGAGGAAAAATGTTAGAATCATTATTTGGTTTTTATTTGATTTTATTTGCCCTAGAATTTTTTTGCATGTTTTAAAAATTGCATTTTAGGGGCCAGGAAAAGTTCATCTCATTCTAAATATTTCATTTAGACGGTAAAAACTTGTTTTGGCATTTTTAGATTTTTATTTATTTTCCTAGGATTTTTCTAAGTTTCGGCGGAATTTATTTTTTAAAAAAAACTTTCGCTCGCGCCCGACCAGGCCCAAGGCCCAGCCAGGCCAGCCCGCCTCGCCGCCGCCCTCCCCGCGCGCGTCGCCGTGTGCCGCACGAATGCCGAGGGGAGTCCGAGCCGGACTCCTCCCCGGGCGCCCCTTCCGCAAGCCGGAGCCGCCCCCCTCCTTAAATACCGCCGCCCCCGCCGCCTCTCACCATCACCACCCGCCACCACCACCACCACCCGCCGCCGCTGCCCGCGCCTCGCCGATCCGCCGCCGCCGCCTTTAGCCGCCGCCCCGCCTTTAGCCGCCGTCGCCGCCTCCCGAGCCCCGCCGCCCCTCGCCGAGCCCCGCCGCCCCTCACTAGCTCCGCCGGAGCCGCCCCGCCCCGCCGGAGGACCTCGCTGGAGGTACTGCCAAGTCGCCGTTTTTTTAGGAAAAACCACTTCGTTTTTTAAAGAAAAACCCTAGCCCCGTTTTTTATTTAGATCGGTTTTATTCTCCGGTTTATTTATTTAGCGAGCGTTCGCTCGTTCGTTCGTTCTAACGAACGTGTTCGTAATTTAGGTTCTGCTAACAAACGTTCGTTCGTTAAGCCGTTCGCCGTTTTCTTTTTAATCGGATTTATTCCGCGATTTTTCTAATCGCGATTTCTGATCCGATGTTCGATCTAGTATAACTTTTTGCTCGTTTATCGGAATCAGACGATTCAAGCGCCTGGAGTTTCATCTCGAAACCCTCTTTCCGAATAACCAACTCAAACAAGTTTTTGCCTCTGTAAAATTTGACCCTAGTTCAGATTAGTAAATGGATCTTATTTCTTTCGCCGTTTGAGTTTTGTTGCTCCGTTTGGTTTGATTCTTTTTGTGAACCGGAGTTCTTAAGTTGAACTCTCCGGTCAACCTCTTTCAGTTGAAGTTCTGTTTGTGCATCTTTGCTTGTTGCTTATGTATGTTATTGTTGCTTGCGATAGAATTCCCGGAGTGCGAAGCGTGTTACTACGAGTCTCTAGGATTCACGGATCGTCAGCAAGGCAAGTAACACTTTGATCATACTCTTTTCGTACCCAGTTTTTATGCATTAGTTCAACCCTCAAACATTGCATGGTTAGGATGTCATTAACTTGTGGGTTGGGAAGTAGTAGTTGAGGTAGAACCTATTGCCCTGTTACTATCAAACCCTGGGAGTTACTTCTACGTATTGCTTATATCGCCATGCTATGCTCGTAGACGTGGTTGGGGTTGAGTGTATTCCATGACAGATGTGAGATTGTTAATTAATGGTTAACTTAAGGTGGCAACTTAAATACACATCTGTGTGGATTGAGGCACCTGGGGAACCCAGTGTTGTCTTTTTTGTTTTTGGAAATCCCGGGGTACTCGTGTGATCTTCCTATGGACCGCCAGCCAGGCTCAAAGGGAACTGAGTTTATTCATGCTAGAAACTTCCGTGTGCAGCCACAAGCTATTATGGGCTCTAGCATAGTTGAGTAAGATACGTGAAGCTCTTGAAGAGGTAGATCAGCAGGTAGTGGGTTTTGTAGGTTTGGTATGGTCTACCCGGAGTAGAGAGTTAATGTTTCTGAAAGACTGTGTCTCGGTCATCCGTTTCTCAAACACCATGTAGTGCGAGAAATCAACGGAGGGGATCGAGTCTTGTGGGGAAAAGTGCGCAAACCTCTGCAGAGTGTACAATCTAATCATGGTTAGCCGTGTCCCCGGTTATGGACAATTCTGAGTATCTAGTACTTGAGTATTCACATGTATCTCATCACTCTCAATTAATATTGCTGGGATGTTAATTACTTTAATTGGGATTGAGTTGGGGTTATACCTCCTCAGTGATGTTTCAACCACCATGATAGTTAAATTAAAATCTATTCCTTTGTTGCAGGGAAAAATTGGCTTTTCGCAAAACTTTAACCATAGAGCTTTCCACCAGCCAAATATGCATGTAGTGGTAGCATTATTCTGTTATTGCTCTATTATGTTACATTGCCAGCATATTCCATGTGCTGACCCATTTTCGGGCTGCAACGTATTATGTTGCAGACTTTTCAGACGAGGAGTAAGGTTCGATAGGTCGTTGTCGTGCAGCTCAGCTACGCCGTTGGAGTTGATGGGCTCACTTTATCTTCCAAGCCTTCCGTTGTTACCGCATTAGATGGCCTTAAGCCATATTATTGTAATAAGTTCTCTTTTGAGACAGTCGATGTAATAAGTGTGTGATTGCTACTCTGTTATAAATCCTTCGAGTACTGTGTGTGTCAGGATTACCGATCCAGGGATGACACTGAAGCACAGAGACTTGACCATCTGAGGTCGGGTCGCTACATTGCACCACCTCTTGTGAATTCTCATTGGAATGATACTCCATCACATCATTCTTAGCCTGATCGGCTATATCATTATCGAGCTAATTTTAACTGTGCTACTCGGTCCTTCTTCCCGGAGCACAACTTCCGACTACGAGCTAAGCTTACATCGATCTTCCTCATCTTGTCATTTCACCTCAAACAACAAGCTTGATTTCGAGCTTGTGTCGCATCCATGGTTCCAATAACCTTCTGCTTCGTCATTCCTTTTGCTTGATGTCATCGCTGTTCGATGGCCTCTTCATAGTACCTCGACAAAATTTGTCGTGATCCCCATCAATATACTGACCCGTTTCAGGATATCAATCGAATTCATGATGAGAAATACAATCCTTGCCCCTTGATGATTTATGTTATCATCAACAACATTCTTGCCTTCCCCAACATAAACTTGTTCATATAATTTTGGTAATACATCCTTTTTGACATGTCGATGGATTATTGCCGAGCCCGTCGACCACACCCTCATCTTTTCCTTGCTGAAATTGACTTATTTTCTAAGTTGTTTCTGATGGATCCTTTGTGTATCCGAAGTCTGACCTTTCCTTGATGACCATTTCAACACTATCCCGAAGCATGTGTGTGGTACTCCGCTCATCAACTAGAACATTGGGAGCGCAATGCTAATTGTTCTTGGTCAATTATCCAAACACAGTTGTATGGGTAATGTCATGAATTTCCTCTCCCCTTTACCTAAAACATAATCTACTGCCTTGTCATGGATGTCATCATCTGCTTATCCTTGGGAATAATATACTCCTGATACTTGTGTTTAAACATATTTTCCTTCCAATGTTCTGATTAATCTAGTGATCACCTTTTCTTTTCCTTTGTTTTATTTAACCTTTCTTGTGGTTTATCAGATCTAAACAGTAATAGTTCCCTGCTTATGAAAACACCTTGGTGTACAATTTGTCAGTAAGACCTTGTTATTTTTACTGTTGATGTTCCGTAACCACCGATGGACGAGAACTTTGCCTATTGGTCCGCCTCGTTCAACGAGCAGGAAAATAGTTCTCTCCGTCCCTCGCCCTGGGTACCAACGTTGTTGACAACATAACTGACAGTCTATCATCTGACATGCCTTGCTATCGGCCCCCTTTCTACTTTTAATCCACATGGTGGGCTCATAACCCACAGTTCCACATGATCCAAACCAGAATCTTCTGTATATCTTTGACTCCGAAATATTCTTGCATTTGGCTTCGTATCATGTCACGAGCCACCTTCCGAGAGATGATCTATTCCCGATGCTCTGAACCTCTTTCTCACACTCTATTCAGGTATCAATCGTTTGCCCATTCGGTTGAAACTTCCTATTGTACCTTCTTACTTTGCTCTCGATGTATTTTTTTAATTTTCAACTTGAGTGATACTTCTGCTTCATTCCCTGAATTGTTCACCAGATAATTAACCCTATAAGGGTCAGTTCTCCCGAAGTTACTCTTTACTTCCCCACTTAAATCTCGGGACGAGATTTCTTGTAGTGGAGGAGATTTGTAACACCCCCAGTGTCATGCTACAGTAATCTCATGCCTGATGATGCCATGTCATCATAATGAAGTTGCTAATCCTCACTTTTTTTCAAACCAAACTCAAATTCAATTTTAAAATAAAGTCAAATAAATTATTTCTCCAAACAGTAAAACAAAAATGTTCGCCGGGTTGCAAATATTGAGTAACTAAATGTCATGAGTGATCCAACATCATTTGAGAGAGCTAATTTCCCCTAGGAATTAAAGCAGTTCCAAATCAACATTTTCAAATGCTTTTCCATTTGTGAAAAATCCAAATCAATTCAAACTCCTCCCAAACTTTTTTGGCAGGTGTCAAATATTGTAATGTATTTATTTGTCCAAGTTCCACATTTTTACGAAGACCAATTGGCAGCTCAAAATATTACAAACAAATTCTGTGTAAGAAAAATAAAAAATAATTTATAACAAAAAGGGGCCTAACTACTACTGTGCACTTGTAGCCCATTGCTACAGTGCACAACCCAGCCCAACTATCACCTTTTCCCCTTCCTCCTGCTACAGGAGGCAGGCAGGGGATCATGGCGGCCATCCCATGGCGCCCGGCCAGGTGTCGGCCATCCGGCGTCCTCCCGATGTAGATAAGAACCACCCTGACACGGCAAATTTGGCAATTTTGACCTCTAGGCGAAATCAATTCACGGAATGAACTGCCCATGAAACTATTTCACACCCATGACCTTTTTGTGTAGCGCCCGCCACGACGGCGCCACACCCTATGGTGCAGCGCCTAGCTCGGGGGCGTTGCACTCTAGTCCACCATGGTAGCCCCTGGGCCCGCACCCAGCAGTGCAACGCCTCTGAGCTAGGCGCCACACATGTAATGTGCAGCGCCTAGCGCTCGGGCGCTGCATTGCGACTTAGATGCAGCCGCGCGCTAGCCGTCCACAACCCACCCCATTACCAGTTACAGAACAGCGGCGGCGGCGGCCCTCTCCTCTCCCCCTCTCAATCCCCTCTCCCAAATCCTTTAGATCCGACGATTTGGTCCGTGCATTTCTTCACCAATCCATCCTAGAAGGTACTCTCTTCCGATCCCCTTCTTTCTATCCATAGAAAATATGATATTTTGAAGATTTGGGGAATCCTTGTTTGATTAGATTAGATTTGAATCTTGCATGTATTAGAACTTTGCATGTATTACAACCCTTGTTTGTTTGATTTTTGGAACCCTAGTTTAGTTTATGGAAGAGTTATTTTTATGAAGTAGGCATAGTTTATGGAAAAGTTATTTGTATGAAGTAGGCCTAGTTATTTGTGGAACCCTTTTTTATTAGTTTTGTTTGATTTGATATGGTTGGATACATAGATTGGTATGGTTCCATCTAGTAGGCCTACTTTAGTTTATTTGTATTCAAAAGATAATTGTGTTGACGAGAAAGCTTTCTTGCAAATTTGTTTCCGTTTATTCAGTCAAAATTTGCATGTGTGGCCTCATACATATGCTTTGAAATTTGCATGTAGTAGCCGTACTTTAGTTTTTTTGTATTCAAAAGATAATCATGTTGACAAGAAAGCTTTCTTGCAAATTGCTAGGATGGTTTGGCTTCTCAATGATCATTGGGATCTACAACACCGGTCGTACGCTATGTCGGTGAAGCAGCAGGTAATAATCAAAGTTGCCGGTGTTATGAATTTCGTGTTTTTTTTTCAAACACACCCCCCATATGTAATGATTTGTTTGTTTGCTTGTAGGAGCTTGCACCTCTGAAGCTTCGGGCTCACGGGGTCAACCTTGGGTGGATGCGCTATGATGAGCGGTACACGCCGTATGTTAGGGAGACAGGACTTCTCCCTTTCATTCAGTTGGTCAGCCGGTCGACGCCACCCAACAATGCTCCAGCACTCACCGCGCTTATTGATCATTGGAGGCCGGAGACACACACTTTCCATCTTCGGACCGGGGAGATGACCGTGACGCTCCAGGATATAGCTATGATCACCGGTCTTCCTATCGATGGGAATCCTCTATGTATGAGCACTGATTCTGATGGGTGGCGCGAGCAAATGCTTGCTCTTATCGGTATGGTTCCTCCGGAGCCGCGGGAACCAGAAGTAGAAGGCAAGAAGAAGGAAAGAGTCGCAGCCGGTGCTACTTTCACGTGGAATGTATCGAACTTCAGTAATTTCCCTGAGGATGCTAATGAGGACACGATGAAGACATATGCTCGTGTCTACATGTGGTACGTGATATCCAGGAGTATGTTTGCTGATGGCACATGCAAGAATGCTCCATGGATGTGGCTCAAGGCGTTGACCGTCTTCGATAGCAAATGGAGTTGGGGTTCGACGACACTGGCTTACTTGTATAGACAGGTATGAAGTTGTTTTTGTTTCAATTCATTGGTACATTATGAATGCTTGCTGTTAATTCAACCATGTTCTCTTTTATGTGCAGATGGACGAAGCCTGTTGTAGGCTATCTAGAGGTATTGGTGGTTTTTGGCTCGCACTTTCCATATGGAGCTGGGAGCGTTTGCCGGTTGGACGACTGAAGAACGTGAAGTTCGAGGATTGGGACGAGAAAGACGACCCACTACGGCTCCCCACTTGGGCTTACAAGTGGGATGTGTTAAATGAGATGACGGATGATCCCTCGGTCATGTACAAGCTGTACAGGAGCGAGCTGGACGCGATCACGCCTGAGCAGGTGAATCGACATTGCATAAGTTATTATCATGCTTCCATCGTAACTCGATATCAATTTTGCATTCTATCCCATTTTGTAGGTTGAATGTGAACCGTATGGAAAAGGAGAGAGTTTTGGGAACCCTATAGAGTTCAGGCTGAATCCGATGTGCACTAGGGATAGGGATCTCTGGCATATGCGGTGTCCACTCATATGCAACTGGGCGGTTGAGCTTCACCTGCCACGTCGGGTGTACCGTCAGTTTGGTTTGTTTATGCCATACCCGCCAGAGTGGGAGGACACGGACATAGTGCTACACGCATAAGATATAATGAACGTTGAGCAATTAGCAGCTTCTCGGCGGTTTCGATGATGCTAATATTATGTTTGTAACTTGCAGGTTGGATAGGAAAAAGCAGCGGAAGATCAAGGATTGGGCCAAGCATCACAACAAGTATTTCATACAGTTCACGCTTGCTGTGGAGCAAGCTAGGGCTAGAAAAGGAGCCCAGCTTCGTGAGCACTGCCCGATCGCGTTCAACAACTATCTCACATGGTTTCTTCGAAGCACTTGTGTGGAGGTATGCAAACCGGCGTATGCTGATGAGATTTTGGAAGAACCCACCGTCTTTGATGAGGTAGCCCAGCACCAGTACAACTCATTAGTCAGGAAAGGCAACTCAGTACAACTCATTTGCTTTTCAATTCGCACTATTCACATCTTCACTTGCCTAACACGTTAATACCATTTCTGTTCATAGCGTGCCCAGATCAAGAAAGCAGCTGATGAGACCGACACTATTCTGGAAACAACCCCGGCTGGCAAAAGCGATGGGGAAGGTGCACTTCGAGCATTCATTAAGGTTCACATCTCCTTCAAACTAGCACTTAACATGTGTTGCTACGTTTGATGTCTCATTCACTTGTTCATGTTGCAGCACCAGGGCCAAAAGTTAAGGCGGCTGTCAAACCTTTTCGGTTGTCGTGACCCCGAGTATGTATCACCAGAACATTCTAGGTCGGCGACACCATCAGATCCAACTTCTGGCCATGCTGATCCTTTGGAGGATGAGGATGTGGGTGTGGTCACCCAAGATGTGGGTGTGGTCACCCAAGAGGTATGGCCTGAGGATATATATCCAATTGTTGATGCATTGCTAACTATATCCTGACACACGGTCTTTCCATATCTTTTGTGGATGCATAGGTTCCTGATGATATGACCTTGGGGACCTACAAGGTTCGGTCTGCATACGAGTTAAAGCCTAGGAGGAGAATCAAGAAATACACACCTGAGGACTTCACCCAAAGAGGCAAAAGGACGGTCGACACCTCGTGGATGGCGGCTTTGGACGACTATTTGGATGACGATGTGGATGACGTGGAGGAACCGGAGCCGGAGCCGGAGCGGGTTAGTCTTCCTAGGAAGGTGAAGAATATATCCTCCAAGAGAGGGGGAGGAGCCAGCAAGCGCGGAAGGAACTAGTCATCGTCCTCTTTTAGTAATGGTAGTAATGGTAGCTCTATGTTGAACTCTATATTGGTGGTAATGTCGAACTTGTCGTGATGATCACTCTATGTGTTGAACTCTATGTTGGTGGTAATGTTTAACTTAAATCTCTTAGTAATGCTTATTCTGTGATGCAACTATCTGTGACTTGAAATGACCCAGTTAGAGGGACAAAAAAACTGGAGCAACAAAGAGCAACAGAATGAAGGATCTGTTGCTCCCTAGATAGTTACAGACCTATGTGACGCCTAGCCTGGAGGCGTCACACTCCATAGTGCAACGCCTAGCTCCCAGGCGCTGCACTATGGAGTGTGGTGCCTCCATGCTAGGCGCTGCACAGGTCTGTAGCTATCCAGAGAGCAACAGAAGGTAGGCCTCCAGTTTGGGCCAAAAAATTCGCTAAGTGTTTGTGCAGCGCCTGGCACTGAGGCGCCACACCCCATTGTGCAACGCCTAGAGCGCAGGCGCTGCACTATGGAGTGTGACGCCTACATGCTAGGCGCTGCACAGGTCTGTAGCTTGCAGCGCCTAGCATGGAGGCGCCACACTCCACAGTGCAGCGCCTGGGTGCTAGGCGTTGCAATATGTTGTGTGACGCCTCCAGGCTAGGCGCTGCACATGTCTGTAGCTTGACATACATTCTATTGCTCTCTGGATAGCTACAGACCAGTGCATCGCCTAGCATGGAGGCGCCACACTACACAGTGCAGCGCCTGGGTGCTAGGTGTTGCACTGTGGAGTGTGATGCCTCCGCGCTAGGCGCTGCATAGGTCTGTAGCTTGACATACATTCTGTTGCTCTCTGGATAGCTACAGACCAGTGCAGCGCCTAGCATGGAGGCGCCACACTCCACGGTGCAGCGCCTGCGTGCTAGGCGTTGCACTATGGAGTGTGACGCCTCCACGCTAGGCGCTGCACAGGTCTGTAGCTTGACATACATTCTGTTGCTCTCTGGATAGCTACAGACCTGTGCAGCGCCTAGCCTGGAGGCGCCACACTCCACAGTGCAGCGCCTGCATGCTAGGCATTGCACTGTGGAGTGTGACGCCTCCACGCTAGGCGCTGCACATGTCTGTAGCTTGACATACATTCTGTTGCTCTCTGGATAGCTACAGACCTGTGCAGCGCCTAGCCTGGAGGCGCCACACTACACAGTGCAACGCCCCCTGTCTAGGCATTGCACTTGGACTTAGTGAATTTTTTAGCATATGCAAACATAGTAAGATGATGTGAAGTAGGATTGATACATAGCAATCTAACAACTGTGAAGAGAACATATGCACGAAGTAGTTCACGACATATAGTAGTTCATAACACATAGTACTTCACGACATATAGTAGTCCATTGTCTCTTGCAAGTGATATTTGTCGAGATCACCCACATTGTTGTCATGGAGATCAACTTCATTGTCATCGTCCGCATACTCATCATTGTCCTCTTGCAAAGCTTCATCTTGGTTGTTTGTAAACGGGCTCAATGTTGACCTCACTTCTTTGGTCAAAAGAGGTTCAACAATTTCATCTCGCTTCAAGGGTGTGGGGCTACTAGCAACCAAAGGGGAGGGGTTCCGGTTCAAGTCCAAATGCAAACTTGAATCAACCTTCTTCGTTGCAAATAACTCAAGATCCTTGTCTAGTGATTCGGCCACTGTCTCCTTGTATGCAACCCAACGTTGCTCCGAGTTGACACGCATTGTCTTCCAACGGATGTGCATTCCAAAACCAACATTATGCCTTCCCTCCAACTCTATGATATCACTACAGTCCGTCCAATTCAATTCTTCCCTAACTTGTTGCAAGAGCTCCGCATAGCTAGGACTACTATCAAACACCATGTCATCCTCATCCGGGTCCGGTTCTATATTGCCTTTCAAAAAGGCGTCCTTGTCCCCATGATGAACAAACACACATGTTCTTCCCATCCCTATAAGCATTCCAAAAACACAAGGTAACATTGCTTCCATGAGTACTAATACAAGGATTAACACGGAATAGAAACCCTAATATATATATCAAACAACAACCCTAACCATAACCATAACCCTAGCCCTAAACCTAACCCTAGCACCAACATAAGAACACCCATAAGAATAACCCTAGCATACTAACAAAGCCTAATCATAGAAATTGGCAAACAAACATCTCACATCTCCATGCAAATCTCTAGATCCAAACAAAACTAGGGTTTCCCCAAAGTAGCAACAAATGAGCAATGGGAACTTTACTTGGATCAAAACAAGGGGATCGGAGAATATTACCTTGAGGGAGGGTTTGTGTCGGTGTCAAAACCGGCGGATCTCGGGTAGGGGGTCCCGAACTGTGCGTCTAGGCGGATGGTAACAGGAGACAAGGCACACGATGTTTTTACCCAGGTTCGGGCCCTCTCGATGGAGGTAAAACCCTACTCCTGCTTGATTAATATTGATGATATGGGTAGTACAATAGTAGATCTACCACGAGATCAGAGAGGCTAAACCCTAGAAGCTAGCCTATGGTATGATTGTTGTTTGTCCTACGGACTAAAACCCTTCGGTTTATATAGGCACCGAAGAGGGTTAGGGTTACACAGAGTCGGTTACAATGGTAGGAGATCTACATATCCGTATCGCCAAGCTTGCCTTCCACGCCAAGGAAAGTCCCATCCGGACACGGGACGAAGTCTTCAGTCTTGTATCTTCATAGTCCAGGAGTCCGGTCAAAGATGATAGTTCGGCTATCCGGACACCCTCTAATCCAGGACTCCCTTAGTAGCCCCTGAACTAGGCTTCAATGTCTACGAGTCCGGCATGCATATTGTCTTCGACATTGCAAGGCGGGTTGCTCTTCCAAATAAAAGATTTTGAACACAAGGATAGTGTCCGGCTCTGCAAAACAAGTTCCACATACCACCATAGAGAGAATAACCTTTGCACAAATCTGCTGACGTATTCCGCAGCGTGACATCACACCATGGCCAGGCCTTTATTCGAATCATTTTTACTGTCCCACCTCAGCACGTTTAGCGAGGCAGTTTCCTTGGCACGTCTTGTCAAAGCGGAGATTGTGCCCCCTTATTCCGGGATTCTCATCAATACGGGCGTGGGTAACCCAACCGCGCCATTGATTACGGCGCTTGGGACATAAGCGAGTTTTACCAGGCGGGTAGGGACGCACAGCTTCGTTCGTCCATATAAGGGGATAAAGATCCACCTTTTCACCCACGCCTTCTTCCTCCTTCGCTCATCTGTTTCCGCGCACTCGAGCTCCAGCGCCCAAGTCCGCACATCCTCCTCAACCCTTCTCCAGTCATGTCTGGAGCGGGAGGCAAGTGGATGGCCTCCTCCGTCACGGAGGGGCAAGTAAAAAAGCTGCGGAAGGCCGGATACTTGTCCAGCAACATCGCGCATTGGCTCCCCGATGAGGGGAAAATCATCCCCACCCCCAGGCCCCATGAGAGGGTGGTGTTCCTCACCCACTTCCTCCACGGACTAGGTTTTCCACTTCACCCATTTGTCCGGGGGCTCATGTTCTACTACGGCCTAAATTTCCATGATCTGGCCCCGAATTTCATCCTCAACATCTCGGCGTTCATCGTCGTGTGTGAGGCCTTTCTCTGGATCCAGCCCCACTTCGGCTTATGGCTGAAGACTTTTAATGTCAAGCCGAAGGTTGTGGGCGGCCACCAAGCGGAGTGCGGAGGCGCCATGGTTGGCAAGATGGCCAACGTCCTATGGCTCAAGGGCTCCTTTGTGGAGACCGTGAAGGGGTGGCAATCGGGGTGGTTCTACATCACCGAGCCGCGTGACCCTAAATGGGCAGCGGCCCCCGTATTTCGATCTGGTTTCCCTATGCGGCTAACCTCCTGGAAAGAGACGGGCCTGACATGGGGTAATTCGGAAGAGCTGATCGGACTCCAGACCTGCATCCAAACCCTAGTGAACAAGAATCTCAGGCTTGTTAATGTAATCCAGGTTATGCTCATCCGCCGGATCCTCCCATGCCAACAACGGGCCTTCAGCTTGTGGGAGTTCGATCTGGCACAGCACCGAACTTTGAGCAGGCTCTTCGACACTACGTACAAAGATGCCTGGAAGGCGCTGTTGAAGGGTGCCGAGGCTCCCGCATCTGCTACTGAAGATCACGGATTTAGCTCGCAGCGCCAAGCTATCGAGGTAAGCTATTTTACCCTTTACGGGATTCTTGTTGTTCATAGTTTGACTCTATGCGGGATCTAAACTCCCTTACCTTTGACAGGACTGGCGGAACACGTCCGGACAGGTTAACTGTCCGGCTCCTTTGCCAGAAGACCCAACGGACGCCCGTTTGATGGCGTTGCTGGTTCCGGCACCTCACGTGGTGCCGGAGAAGAAGGCCAAGAAGAAGGCCACGGGGACTCGAAGGAGTGCCCGGCGCCAGGTGTTGTCGGACTCATCGTCCGACGACTCTGAGGCAGAATCCTCCCGTGAAAACGAGGAGGAGGAAAAGGAAGTCTCTCCCCCAACGGGGAGAGAGAAGAAAAGGAAGGCCGCCCCGACTGGGGAGGCCGGAGGGTCCAAGAAAGGGAGGACCCTTCCTCCGGACTTCTCTACCAACGCCAATGACGGCGAAGAGGAGTGGCCATTGAGGGCCAAGCCCCTGGCGAGATCATAAGTGTCCGGATTCCGGAATAGTTCATAGCTTTTCATTTGTCGCATAGTGTCTTCTAACGCCGGATACAATCATGCAGCCCGCCCAAGGACGAGCTCGCCGCTTAGACAAGCGGCTCCATGGATTCGTCGGATGTGAATAGCACTTCACTTCCGGCCGCCTCCTCCCCCCGCGCCGCTGATGACGCCGAGGTGGGGTCCCAAAAGGGACCTGGCCAGGAGGATGTGGTCCAAGAGGCGCCGCAAGGCAACCTCCCGGACCCCAGGCGCGAAGGGGGCGAAACCCCCAAGGGCTCTGAGTCCGCCCCGGTGCCAGACCCCATACCGGAACCTTCAGTGGTTCCAAAGTCCGGCAGGCGGCCCCTTCGTAAGAGGGGCAAGACTGCAACGCCGGTGACCTCCGTCCAACCGGAGGCACCGGATAGCTTGCTGGAGGCGCTTAACGGCGCCGCCATCGATGAGGAGCACCGCACTGTTATGAGTGTGGTGATCCAGAAAGTTCAGTCCGCTAAGAGCGGGCTGACTGAAGCCTGTGCCAGCCTTCTAACAGGCTTTGAGGTAAGTTTTTTAAGATATGTAAGAATGTTACCACATAGACAGTAGCCCCTGATGCTTAGTTCGGTGTTCGGAAAGAAAAGCCCAGCTGAGGATCTAAAAAAGATATACGCAGGAGTCTAATGTAAGTATGTCAATATGGTAATGCAGGCTGCGCTGCTGACCTCTGCCGCATTGAGTGCGGAGGTCAATGTATTGAAGGAGAGCCTCGAGCGGTCCAAGAACGAGCTCGGCCTTGCCAAAAAGCAGCCCAAGGACAAGGAAGGTAAGGAATACCTTATGGGATTTTTAAAAAATGTGGTTGCAAAAAATGACAGGACTAACATGAATATTTCAGGGGCCACAAACGAGGTGGCAACCCTGAAGGAGGCGGTGTCCCGGGCCAAAAGCGATGCGGCCGCGGAGCGCACCGAGCGAGAGAAGCAGGAGGCGCGGGTGGCGGAGGTGCGGCAAGAGCTCCAGGCTCTCGTGGAAAAACACGAGAGTTTGGAGCGTGACTCGAAGACTCGAGAGTCCGAGCTCGCCTCGGCTCTTGAGAGTGCCAAAGCCGCTAAGGCCGAATCCCAAAAGGCCCTCCAGGAGATTGAGGCGATAAAGAAGATAGCGGCGGGTAAGGCATTCTTTATGCAAATCAAGCATGTAAAAGTGAATTATCTGTTACTTACCCGAATCCGGAGCTCTCCAGGAGCGTTCGCAGATCTACCCAGCAGCGTGTCCGATGCTGCCACTTTCTATCGAGCCAAGGAGGGGAACTCGACGGAGAAGGTGTTCTGGTCTCAGTATGCTGAGGCCGGACACCCGGTGCCCCTTAGCGACCAGCTGAAGCAGCTGGTCGAGCTCCACAAGGTGGCCGAACAGGCCATGAAGGGCTTCATAGTTCGGATGTGGCCTAAGGAAGCCATGCCTGGGAGCTACTTCAGGCTAGTGCGGCGGCTGGTGGACGCCTGTCCATGGATTGAAGTCATCAAGCGATCTGCCTGCATTGAAGGTGCCCGTCAGGCTCTTGCTCGTGCTAAAGTGCACTGGGGCAAGATGGACGCTGAGAAGCTTGTGACGGACGGGCCACCACCGGGCAAGGGGCATCGCAAGCCCGAGATGTACTATGAGGGCGTCCTGAAGGGTGCCTGCCTTATAGCAGGTGAATGCTCCAAAGATGTAATTTTTTAGTAGACTCGCATTTGTTATCCTGTACACTGAAAACTTGTTCATATGCGCTAAGCAACGCTTGTGAATTTAAAATATTACCTTCTGTGCGGCCGTTTATTAATTTTGAGAGATGGCGAGTCGTTGGCTTCAGCCTCCATGCCACGAGTGCTGGGGTGTTTGGGATAAACTTGAGCACTCTTGTTCCCATTCTTGGGTCCTTCGAGGGAGGCGCCCAACGCAACGAACCAGGCAACCGGACTATGATGCTTGAACACTCTCACTTAGCCATATAATTCTATAATTTTAAATTTCGATGAAGCCCCTAGTATTCGGAAGACCGAGTTCGGGGCGCTATCCACGCCTAGGTTGGACAATGCCAACTCCTCGCTCTAAGCGGCATAAGTCTTTAGGGACTCGAAAACCTCTCGAACAGCGACCGGCTCTCGCCCTATCATGACGGTCAGTTTTAGCTTTCTCCACTGAGGTGCTTAACCCAGCTCAACCGGGGCACAATCGCAGTGGTTCTCCTAGCGCTACCTTAGCCGATATAATGGAACATAAGGTACCAAAACATGGGAACCGGGCAAACCCAACTATTGACCCAAGACATGATTCGGAGCCGATACATATAGTGCTATAAGTTCGGGGTGCCGCACTTGTGAAAGTGTTTGGACTTATCACACCATATTTTGGGGTACATAAGCCCTTGGTGTATTTGCCGTACCAAAGTGTATGGTTGCACAATGTCATAACCGAACATATATATATATATATATATATATATATATATATATATATATATATAATAAAATAAAAAAAGGAATGCGAAAATAGGCAAAAGCTATGCATTGTTTATTTTGAGGGGTGCTGCAATGAAAGCAGAATGATACGAATAGTGCGATAAGCAAGGAATGGGACTTTTGACATGTCCCCCTCTAGGGGTAAGCTGCGGGATGGTATGTAAAATAGGTATACTGCTCGTGATGGAGACCACCTGGAATTTTGACATAGCTATCCGCTTCCCTGGCTGTTGTATCGTGTGTTCGGCGATTCTAGTGCCGGACAGGGCTTCTGTAGAACGGAGTCCTGAAAGTAAGAAGAAGATAAAAAAAGAATGACACAATCGGGGGCCCCTGGTGCGGTTGAGCCGCATTCTGGGCATGCCGTGGTCGTGCCCCTCTCCCTATGCCCATGGTATTTCCAGAGCATAGTTATGTACGCGTAGTACTGGTTTTGCAATTTCGCGAGGGCTGGGGTTGGGGCCGCATTGCTACGCGTGCTCGGGACTTGCCAGGCGGTCTTGTTGTAGGTTACTCCGGGTGCGCTTGACGGTGTCCGGTCGTTTAATGGCCGGACTCGAGAGTTGCCTTGAAAGGCTGCTTTGTACTTCCTCCGCGAGGGCCACCGTGTGTTCCTCCGTTCAGAGAGAGCGTTCGGTCATTGACCGTGATTACTCCTCGAGGGCCTGGCATCTTGAGCTTGAGGTATGCATAGTGCGGCACCGCATTGAACTTGGCAAATGCGGTTCGTCCGAGCAGTGCGTGATAGCCGCTGCGAAACGGGACTATGTCGAAGATTAATTCCTCACTTCGGAAGTTATCTGGGGATCCGAAGACCACCTCGAGTGTAACCGAGCGTGTACAATTGGCCTCGACACCCGGTATGACGCCTTTAAAGGTCGTCTTTGTGGGTTTAATCCTTGAGGGGTCTATGCCCATTTTGTGCACTGTATCCTGGTAAAGCAGGTTCAGGCTGCTGCCGCCGTCCATGAGGACTCTAGTGAGGTGAAATCCATCAATAATTGGGTCTAGAACCAATGTGGCGAATCCGCCGTGGCGGATGCTAGTGGGGTGGTCCCTTCAGTCAAAAGTGATCGGGCAGGAGAACCACGGGTTGAACTTTGGGGCGACTGGCTCCATCGCGTATATGTCCCTTAGTGCATGCTTCCGCTCCCTTTTAGGTATGTGGGTTGCGTATATCATGTTCACTGTCCGCACTTGTAGGGGGAAGCCCTTCTGTCCTCTATTGTTCGGCGGCCGGGGCTCCTCCTCATCATCGCTATGCAGCCCCTTGTCATTGTTTTCGGCATTTAATTTGCCTGCCTGTTTGAACACCCAACAATCCTTGTTTGTGTGGTTGGCTGGTTTTTCGGGGGTGCCATGTATCTGGCACGAGCGATCGAGTATTCGGTCCAAATTGGACGGGCCCTGGGTATTTCTTTTGAATGGCTTTTTCCGCTGACCGGGTTTAGAGCCTCTGAATCCGGCATTGACTGCCGTGTCCTCAGCATTATCGCCGTTAATGCGATGCTTGTGCTTGTTGCGACGCGACCTGCCATTGTTGTCCTTGGTATCCGAACTACCAGGGTTTTTGGTCAAGTTGTTACTACGAGCAAGCCAGCTGTCCTCTCCCGCGCAAAAGCGGGTCATGAGTGTGGTGAGGGCTGCCATGGATTTCGGCTTTTCCTGTCCTAGGTGCCGGGCGAGCCACTTGTCGCGGATGTTGTGTTTGAAGGCTGCTAGTGCCTCTGCATCCGGACAGTCGACAATTTGATTTTTCTTTGTTAGGAACCATGTCCAGAATTGTCTGGCCGATTCCTCTGGCTGCTGAATTATGTGGCTAAGGTCATCGGTGTCTGGTGGTCGCACATATGTGCCCTGGAAGTTGTCAAGGAATGCGGGTTCCAGGTCTTCCCAACAACCAATTGACTCTGCTGGCAAGCTGTTAAGCCAATGCCGAGCTGGTCCTTTGAGCTTGAGTGGGAGGTATTTGATGGCATGTAGATCATCACCGCGGGCCATGTGGATGTGCAGGAGACAGTCCTCGATCCAAACCGCAGGATCTGTTGTGCCATCGTATGATTCAATGTTTACAGGTTTGAAACCCTCAGAGATTTGATGATCCATTACTTCATATGTGAAGCATAATGGGTGTGCGGCGCCTCTGTACTGGGCTATATCGCGATGCAGCTCGAATGAGCTTTGTCTACTGTATTCGGCCCGGCCGGCATTGCTGTATCCGGCGTGGCGGTTATTATCATGTGTCGTGGGGCACCCCCGCGATCCGTAAATCGATCTTGTTTGCCTTGCCTTGTCCTCCAATATATCCCGCAGGTCTGGTGCATTTCCCCGTACCTTGGTACTTTTGGAGTGACGCCTGTGTGCGGCTTGAGTGGAGGGCCGAGAGGCCTCTCTGTCGCGGCCGCGAGGTGGCCGGTCGGCCGCGTCGTGCATTGGTGATGTAGGTTTTGGGTAGCTCTTGGAGGGGCGTTTGAGTTCATACTCTTCGACTGCAAGGACTTCAGTCCATCTGTCAGCTAGCAAGTCTTGGTCAGCTCTAAGCTGTTGCTGCTTTTTCTTGAGGCTGTTTGCCGTGGCCATAAGCCTGCGTTTGAAATGCTCTTGTTCGACGGGATCCTTAGGCATGACAAATTCGTCGTCGTCGAGGCTTGCCTAGTCTTCGGAGGGAGGCATATAATTATCGTCCTCGACCTCTCTGTCAGCCGCTCTATCATGCGGGCTGGCTTCCCCATCCTCCTGTGTTGAATCTTGCTGGATGAGGTTGTCTTCGGCGCTGTCCGGAGTGTTATTATCTCCTGTGCCGGAATCACCGTTTTTACTGTGGCGGGATTTAGAGCGGCACCGCTGACGGCGGCGCTTAGGCTGTTTCTTGGAGGGGTCATCCTCCGCTGTTCTATCGCCGTTCCCATCCTTTGGGATGTCCACCATATATATGCCATATGACGAGGTGGCCTTCCAGTGCCCTGTAGGCGCTGGTTCTTGGTCGTCTCCGGCATCGTCGTCCATACCGTCGATGTCTTCGGAGTCAAAGTCGAGCATGTCGGTTAAACCATCAACAGTGGCTATGAAGTGGGTGGTGGGTGGGCGTTGAATTTCTTCGTCGTCCGCATCCCAACCTTCCTGACCATAGTCTGGCCAGGGCTATCCTGATAAAGAGAGAGACTTTAGTGAACTCAGGATGTCGTCAAAAGGCGAGTGCTGAAAGATGTCCGCGGCAGTGAACTCCATAACTGGCGCCCAATCGGATTTGATTGGCAGGGGCGCGCAAGG
Organism: Triticum dicoccoides; assembly: GCF_002162155.2. Taxonomy (NCBI): domain Eukaryota; kingdom Viridiplantae; phylum Streptophyta; class Magnoliopsida; order Poales; family Poaceae; genus Triticum; species Triticum dicoccoides. The sequence continues at coordinate 278,511,078 of NC_041389.1, forward strand.
TTCGGAGTCCGGGGAGGAGTCCGGCACCTTGGAGTCACGTGCTTCGCAAAGGACAGGAATGGTGTTCGGCTCAATCGCCGTAGTGATCGCAGCCCCCGAGGCGGTGTCCAGCCACTCGTCCTCGATCGGCGAAGTCGGCTCCGAGCTAGGGGCCGAAGCGGACACTGGTGTGACCTCCAGGGCACTGTTCGGCGGCAGAGCTAAGTCATGCCCATCGAGACAGTGCGGCGCGCTTGGCTGTGGCTCGAATCCCTCGAAGATCGAGTCTCCGCGGACGTTGGCCGTGTAGTTCAAACTCCCAAATCTGGCCTGATGACCAGGGGCATAGCTTTCGATCTGCTCCAGATGGCCAAGTGAATTGGCCCGCAGTGCAAAGCCGCCGAATACGAAGATCTGTCCGGGGAGAAAAGTCTCACCCTGAACTGCGTCGATGTTGATGATCGAAGGAGCCATCGGGCCTAAAGACGACGGCACATAGGAACTCTCAATGAAAGCACCAATGTCGGTGTCAAAACCGGCGGATCTCGGGTAGGGGACAAGGGACACGATGTTTTTACCCAGGTTCGGGCCCTCTCGATGAAGGTAAAACCCTACTCCTGCTTGATTAATATTGATGATATGGGTAGTACAAGAGTAGATCTACCACGAGATCAGAGAGGCTAAACCCTAGAAGCTAGCCTATGGTATGATTGTTGTTCGTCCTACGGACTAAAACCCTTCGGTTTATATAGGCACCGAAGAGGGTTAGGGTTACACAGAGTCGGTTACAATGGTAGGAGATCTACATATCCGTATTGCCAAGCTTGCCTTCCACGCCAAGGAAAGTCCCATCCGGACACGGGACGAAGTCTTCAATTTTGTATCTTCATAGTCCAGGAGTCCGGCCAAAGATGATAGTTCGGTTATCTGGACACCCCCTAATCCAGGACTCCCTTAGTTTGACTTCGAAATCCACGGACAAATTCTTCAAATTTGCAAGATTTTGGAGAGGATTTGAGAGGGGGAGAGAGTGGGAGAGGGGGCAAACCTCGGGGAGGAGAGTGGGAGAGCGTGTGGTGTGGGGGTGGGGGACGGGGCCGCAGCCAAGTGGCTGGATAAGTCACAGTGCAGCGCCTACGCGCTAGGCGCTGCACTTTACAAGTGTGGCGCCTAGCACGGAGGCGCTGCACATTACATGTGTGGCGCCTAGCTCGTAGGCGTTGCACTGCTGGGTGCGGGCCCAGGGGCTGCCACGGTGGACTAGAGTGCAACGCCCCCGAGCTAGGCGCTGCAACGTAGGGTGTGGCGCCGTCGTGACGGGCGCTACACAAAAAGGTCATGGGTGTGAAATAGTTTCACGGGCAGTTCATTCCGTGAATTGATTTCGCCTAGAGGTCAAAATTGTCAAATTTGCCCCCCGACACCATGGGCGAACCCTACCCCCTCCCACTTCCCCCTTTCCCTCGCTCTCTCTCTTCTCCCTGCGTGAAACCGCTGTTGCCATCGCCATGTCCGCGACCACCGTGCTCCCCGTGCCGCGAGAAGACGCCCAGAAGAACCTCCACGGTCCACTTCGTCCACCCCGAGGACCGAATCGAGCGGGGACGACCCGTACACTCGCCATCGCCACCATCTTCATCTTGTACATCATCGTCGTCCGGCGTCGATTCCCGCAACTCCGGCCACCCCGACCCCCGTCGAGCCCGCTGCCAACCCCCTACGGCTCCCAGTGAGCCACGCTCTTCCCTTCTTCCCCCTCCGTTGCAGTGCTCCCCCACGACGCCCGCCGCCGCGCTCGCACCGGTCCCCTGGACGCGCCTCCTCCCCTGCTGGCCGCACGCACGCGCTCGTGCAGGCCTGACCGCCCCTGCCCGACGCGGCTCCCAACCTCTGCGTGCCCGCGCTGCCCGCACCCACGGCCGCACGCTGGTGCTGCCTCCCGTGCGCTCGGCCGCTGCCGTGCTGCCGCGCCGTTGCCGTCTTCTGCCACTGCTGCCCTGTTGTTGTGTGCCGCTAGGCACGCTCCCCTGCTGCCGCTACTTCCTACAACGCTGAAACCTGCTGCCAGCGTTCGCTGCTATGCCGCTATGCTTGCTGCTGCTTCTACTACTCCCTGCTACTGCTCCTCCTAGCCGCAGCCGCTCCTGCTATTTGCCGCTGCTGGCTGTTCCTTTGTTGGCCTCGGTTGTGGCCGTGGCCATGGCCAAGAGCCCCTGTGCTGTGCATGTGTGTGCATAGCCGGGTTGTGCCTCTGCCGGCTTGTACAAATTAGTTTAAGGTCTAATTAGTGCTAATTAGTATACTAGTTAAATTAGTTGCTAATCTAAGACATGTGTCCCCGCCTCCTTTATTTAGGATTGTTTATTTATCTGATTAGGTAAATAGTCTATGACATATTGGGCCACACATCCTTTTGAGCAGGCAAATTGACTGGGTCAACCCAACCCATGGCCCCACCTATAATACACACTGACTAGCACAGCCTCATGTGACAGAAGCATTTAGATATTTAATTTCGAATTAATAATAATTTCAGAATATTGTTTAAAACTTCAGAAATTCGTAGAAAATAATCTGTAACTCGGATGGAAATGTTTTCTACATGAAAGTTGCTCAGAATGACGAGACAAACCCGAATACGAGGCCTGTTTATCCGCCACACATCCCTAGCATAGAAAACATCAAACTTTTCCCCTTCGGTTCGTCCGTCCGAAAATGCCAAACTTCGGGAAAGCATTCCCGGATGTTACCCCCTTCGTCGGTAGTGCGTAGCACCGCGTTAGAACACATCTAGCTCTACCTATTCTCCTGTTATGCTCTTGCTTGCTATGTATTTACTGTTTCTCCCCCTCTTCTCTTCGGTAGACCCCGTGATGGCTGCCGATGCCACTGTGATCGACTACGTCACCGACGACCCCTCCTTCTCGTCTGAGCAACTAGGCAACCCCCCCCTTTGATCATCCCGATATCGCCCATTCCATTCTCTCATGCTTGCATTAGATTTTGCTACTGTTATTGTTTGCTCCTATTCTGATGCATAGCCTGCTTTTGTATCTGCTGTTGTACCTTACCTGCTTATCCTAAATTGCTTAGTATAGGTTGTTTAGTGATCCATCAGTGACCCACACCTTGTCCTTGTTGCCCCTGCTTCATCATTGAAGACCCGATCAACGGGATCGAAGACCAGGCCCCGGCACCGCACATCACTTTCCCCTTAGTTGCTCGACACTACTGGGTTATTATCGAGTGTCGAGGGTGAGACCTATACAGCACTTCTGATGTTAACCTGTAGAGTAGCTATACGGTCGTGGTCATCGAGGGTGATTTCCTCCTTAACCACTTCCGATATGTCTCTGTCGTGCAACCCCTCAAGTGTGAACTTCGAGGGTGGTTCCTCTTACGTTCACCTTGATGATTACATCGAGTGGAATCCGTCAATGGTGATTCCTCAGGTTTTCCCCTTGGTGTTAGACACACAGTTACTGTGGTTACTATGAATTTACACTGAACCATGTTACTAAAGATGGGTCGGCCCTGAGGGGTACCCCGCGTGAGCTTAATTGCGAGTGATGTGGAGTCGGGTTGACCTGGAGGGTGCCCGCGAGATAATTACGAGGCGTGGCCGGGCATTCCTAGCCCTTGCCGCCAGTCCTCGAGACGGGGCAACGGGGTCACATCTTTCGTGAGTCTTTGCTTGTTACCGCACGTTCCTAATCCACTACGATTTGGATATTTGATCCGAGGGGCCTCTGGCCTGATAGCACTAACCATCACGTGGGCATAGTATGGGCGTTCTGCGTCGTATGCATCAGCCGAAGCTTAATAGACGTCAGTGACTGAGCGGCGCGCGTCGGGTTGGACTGCGTAAGCACATACCTTGTTGAAGGAGGTAGCTAGGTCTGCTCACCGGCCGCGTACGCAACGTGCAGGAGTTCCCGGGGAGATTGCCCATGACCCCTGGGGGCATAGGTTTAGTCTGGTGTGCTGGCCTCTCTATTAAGTCTAGGTCGGGTTGCGACATATTGTTTGGCCGAGGCCGGGCATGACCCAGGAAAGTGTGTTCGGCCGGATCTAATCGAGCATGGTGGGTAAGTTGGTGCACCCCTGCAGGAAAGAAAACATCTATCGATAGCCTGTCCTACGGTAACAGACACTTGGAGTTGTATCCCGATCGATACAACTAGAACTAGATATTTGTGATGAGAACTGGATGGTGATGAGAAATGGATTGTGATGAGAACTGGATAGTATGGCTCTGGGATTGCTTTCTCGCAGGGGGTCGAAAAGGATCTCTGGCCGAGGTTGATAACATTGCTACTACTTTACTTTATGCTACTCTTATCTCTCTTCTGATGCTGCAAGATGTTTGGTGCTGCTTGAAGATGCTAGTCTTCGATAGGCTAGGCTTTCCCCTTCTCTTCTGGCATTTTGCAGTTCAGACCACAGATACATCCCATTTCATTGATACCGATGCATATGTAGTGTAGATCCTTGCTTGCGAGTACTTTCGATGAGTACTCATGGTTGCTTTGCTACCCCCTTTCCCCCCTTCTTTCTTCTTTCCTGTTGCCGCAACCAGATGGTGGGGCCCAGGACCCAGACGACCCCATTGACGACTAATACTACCCCGAGGGTGCCTACTACTACGTGGAGACCGCCGACGACCAAGAGTAGTTAGGAGGCTCCCAGGCAGGTGGCCTTGCCTCTTCGATCGTGTTGCTTTTGTGCTAGCCTTCTTAAGGTAAACTTGTCGAACTTATGTCTGTACTCAGATATTGTTGCTTTCGCTGACTGTTGTGTTTTCGAGCTTATGTATTCGAGCCCTCAAGGCCCGTGGCTTGTAATATAAAGATTGTATTATTCTATTTTGTGTCTTGAGTTGTGTTGTGATATCTTCCCGTGAGTCCTTGATCTTGATCATACACATTTGCGTGTATGATTAGTGTATGATTGAATCGAGGGTGTCACAAGTTTCTCTATCATACCCGAAGGAATTTCAAAGTAAACATTTTCAGTAGGTTCAGTAGGTTGAGGGTTAGCTAATTGTGGTTCCGGACGGGGTGAAGATACCCCGAACAAACCCCTCAAAGGATTTTTTTTCATAGTAACAAGTCACAGTAAATTTCAGCACACTATATAAATTTTTCCTTACCAAATTCCACCTACCAAAGGCGCTTCACTCCCCGGCAAGGGCGCCGGAAAAGAGTCTTGATGACCCACAAGTGTAGGGGATCTATCGTAGTCCTTTTGATAAGTAAGAGTGTCGAACCCAACGAGGAGCAGAAGGAAATGATAAGCGGTTTTCAGTAAGGTATTCTCTGCAAGCACTGAAATTATCGGTAACAGATAGTTTTGTGATAAGGTAATTTGTAACGGGTAACAAGTAATGAAAGTAAATAAGGTGCAGCAAGATGGACCAATCCTTTTTGTAGAAAAGGACAAGCCTGGACAAACTCTTATATAGAGAAAAGCGCTCCCGAGGACACATGGGAATTATCATCAAGCTAGTTTTCATCACGCTCATATGATTCCCGTTCATTACTTTGATAATTTGGTATGTGGGTGGACCAGTGCTTGGGTGCTGTCCTTTCTTGGACAAGCATCCCACTTATGATTAACCCCTATTGCAAGCATCCACAACTACAAAAGAAGTATTAAGGTAAACCTAACCATAGCACGAAACATATGGATCCAAATCAGCCCCTTATGAAGCAACTCATAAACTAGGGTTTAAGCTTCAGTCACTCTAGCAACCCATCATCTACTTATCACTTCCCAATGCCTTCCTCTAGGCCCAAACAATGGTGAAGTGTCATGTAGTCAACATTCACATAACACCACTAGAGGAAAGATAACATACATCCCATCAAAATATCGAACGAATACCAAATTGACATGACTACTAATAGCAAGACTTCTCCCATGTCCTCAGGAACAAACGTAACTACTCACAAAGTATATTCATGTTCATAATCAGAGGGGTATTAATATGCATATAGGATATGAACATATGATCTTCCACCAAATAAACCAACTAGCATCAATTACAAGGAGTAATCAACACTACTAGCAACGTACATGTACCAATCTGAGGCTTTGGGACAAAGATTGGATACAAGAGATGAACTAGGGTTTGAGAGGAGATGGTGCTGGTGAAGATGTTGCTGAAGATTGACCCCCTCCCGATGAGAGGATCGTTGGTGATGATTTCCCCCTCCCGGAGGGAAGTTTCCCCGGCAGAACAGCTCTGCCGGAGCCCTAGATTGGTTCTGCCAAGGTTCCGCCTCGTGGCGGCGGAGTTTCTTCCCAAAAGCTTGCTTATGATTTTTTCAAGGTAAAAGGCTTCATATAGCAGAAGATGGGCACCGAAGGCCTGCCAGGGGGCCCACAAGGCAGGGGGGCACGCCCAGGGGGTAGGGCGCGCCCCCACCCTTGTGGCCAGGGTGTGGGCCCCCTTTGGTATTTTCTTCGCTCAGTATTTTTTATAAATTCCAAAAATGACTTCTATGAAGTTTCAGGACTTTTGGAGTTGTGCAGAATAGGTCTCCAATATTTGCTCCTTTTCCAGCCCAGAATTCCAGCTGTCGGCATTCTCCCTATTCATGTAAACCTTGTAAAATAAGAGAGAATAGGCATAAGTATTGTGACATAATGTGTAATAAAAGCTCGTAATGCAGTAAATATCGATATAAAAGCATGATGCAAATTGGACATATCAAGGTGTCGTACGTTCAGTGCTTGATCGGTCAGAACGAGAAGAAGTTCGACTACATCAACTGCGTTGTCAAACGCTTCCGCTTTCGGTCTATGAGGGTACGTGGACACACTCTCCCCCTCTTGTTGCTATGCATCTAATAGATAGATCTTGCGTGAGCGTAGGAATTTTTTTGAAATTGCATGCTACGTTTTCCAACAATCATGACTATGCAAATAAGATTGCAAGGAAAAAGATAGATCTAATGAGAAAAAGGCGAACAAAAAAGATGGTGAATAAAACGGCAATTTTTTGTGAAGTGGGGGAGATGAAAACGAGAGACAAACGGAAAATAATCTAAATTGGAAGGAGATGAGATTTGTGATTAGGAACCTGATAGATGGTGATGATGTATCCCGGCAATGGCGCCAGAAATTCCTTTTGTATGCAGCTTGAAACTGTGTTTGTATTTCCCCAAAGAGGAAGGGATGATGTAGTACAGCTACGGCAGGTATTTCCCTCAGTTATAAAACCAAGGTATTAATCCAGTAGGAGAACCAAGAAACACTATGTAAATGGTAACTGCACACAAAGAACAAATCCTCGCAACCCAACGCATAAGAGGGGTTGTCAATCCTCCTCGGTAAAAAGATAGATCAGTTTGTATAAGTTTGGATAAATAGATCTCGCAAAAACAAGAAATAAAAGATGCAAAGAAAAAGTGCAGCAAGGTATTTTTGGGTTTTAGAATAATAGATCTGAAAACAAATGCGAATAAAAGTAGATCTGCAAGTAATATTATAAAGTATAGACATGGGGGCCGTAGATTTCACTAGTGGCTTCTCTCGAGAAAATAGCATACGATGGGGAAACAAATTATTGTTTGGCAATTTATAGAAGATCGAATAATTATGACGATATCCAAGGCAATGATCACTGTATAGGCATCATGTCCAAGATTAGTAGACCGACTCTGCCTGCATCTACTACTATTACTCCACACATCGACTGCTATCCAGCATGCATCTAGTGTATTAAGTTCATCCAGAAATGGAGTAATGCAATAAGAACGATGACATGATGTAGACAAGATCTATTCATGTAGGAATATACCCCATCTTGTTATCCTTAATAGCAATGATACGTGCGTGCCTCGCTGCCCCTTCTATCACTGGGAGAGGACACCTCAAGATCGAACCCATCACAAAGCACCTCTTCCCATGGCAAGAAAAATTGATCTAGTTGGCCTAACTGAACCAAAGATTTGAAGAAGAAATAGGACACTATAAATAATCATGCATATAAGAGATCAAAGAAGACTAAATAATATTCGTGGATATAGATCTGATCATAAACTCAAAGTTCATCGGATCCTAACAAAGACACCGCAAAAAAGAGTTACATCAAATAGATTTCCAAGATATCATTGTATTGAGAATCAAAAAGAAAGAAGAAGCCATCTAGCTAGTGCCCACAGACCCTTAGGTGTATGGTGGACTAATCACGCATCATTGGAGAGGCACTAATGAGGATGATGAACCCCTCCGTGATGGTGTTAGATTGGCTCTCATGGTTCTGGAACTTGCGGCGGCTGGAATTGTGTTTCGTCGACTCTCCCAGGGTTTCTGGAATATTTGGCAATTTATATTGTGAAGAGGCGATGCAGGAGACCTCCGTGGGGCCCACAAACCACTTGGGCGCGCCCAGGTGTCTTGTGGTCCCCATGGGGATCCCCTCTAGTGTTTTCTTCGCCCCCAAGGTGTCTTCTGGTCAAAAAAATATCCAAAAAGTTTCGATGCGTTTGGACTCCGTTTGGTACTGATATTCTGCGAAGTAAAAACAAGCAAAAACAGCAACTGGCACTGGGCACTATGTCAATAGGTCAGTCCCAAAAAATGATATAAAGTTTCTATAAAATGATTATAAAACATCCAAGAATGATAATATAACAGCATGGAACAATAAAAAATTATAGATATGTTGGAGACGTATCAAGTGCCTCAAAAGTTTCATTAGCCGCATCGCTCCAGACGAAGTGATCAGTCTTCTTCTTCATCTGATATAAGGGAATCGCCTTCTCACCAAGGCGTCTTATAAACCGGCTCAATGCTACGATACGACTCATTTGGCGCCGAACTTCATTGACACACGATGGCTTAGAGAGAGAGGTAATAGCTTCAATCTTCTCTGGGTTAGCCTCGATCCCCCTTTCGGACACCAGAAAGCCTAGAAATTTGCCTGCTCACACACCAAAGATACACTTGGCCGGGTTAAGCATCATCTTGTATACTCGGAGATTGTCAAAGGTTTCCTTCAGATCATCAAGAAGGTTTCCCTCTTCCTTGATTTAACCAAAATGTCATCCACATAAGCATGAACGTTGCGCCCAATCTGGCCGTGGAAGCCATTCTGAACACAATGTTGGTAAGTCGCATGTGCACTCTTAAGCCCAAAAGGCATAGACACATAACAAAAATCTCCAAAGGGTGTGATGAAGGTTGTCTTCTTCTGGTCCTCCACTGCCATCTTGATTTGATGATAACCAGAATAAGCATCTAGGAAACAGAGACTCTCACAACCCGCTGTGGCATCAATGATTTGGTCAATGCGAGGGAGAGCAAATGGATCAGCAAGACATGAATTGTTAAGATCTGTGTAATCAACACACATTCGCCAAGTGCCATTCTTCTTAAGCACAAGCACATGGTTAGCCAACCACTGAGGGTGGAACAACTCAATTATGAACCCGACAGCTAGGAGTCGGGCTACTTCTTCTCCAATAGCCTTATGCCTCTCCTCATTAAAATGACGGAGGAACTGGCGAACAGGTTTCATCTTAGGATCAACATTAAGGTGGTGCTCAGCGAATTCTCTCGGTAGACCCGTGATAACCCACAAGTATAGGGGATCATTTGTAGCCTTTTTTGATATATAAGAGTGTCGAACCCAACGAGGAGCTAAAGGCAGAACAAATATTCCCTCAAGTTCTGTCGACCACCGATACAAATCTATGCACACTTGACGTTTGCTTTACCTAGAACAAGTATGAAACTATTTTGCAATAATAAAACTATGAGTACTTTGCGAGAATAAAAATACGAATATATTTCAAGGTAATAAAAGTGGATAGCTTTTGTCAACAAGAAAGTCATTTGTCCCTAGGTAATCGATAACTAGACCGGTAATCATTCATGCAATTTTATATGAGGGAGAGGCATGAGCTAACATACTTTCTCTACTTGGATCATATGCACTTATGATTGGAACTCTAGCAAGCATCTGCAACTACCAAAGATCATTTAAGGTAAAACCCAACCATAGCATTAAGTATCAAGTCCTCTTTACTCCCATACGCAGTAGCCCACTTACTCGGATATGTGTATTCTGTCACTCACGCCACCACTATAAGCGAATTATGAACGTATTGCAACACCCTAAAGAGGGGACCCCTCATGTTTGCGCGAGATGGGGGGCACCATAGGACACACCATAAATAAAATATATAATCATACCAACTAAGATCACAATTAACCCACAGAACAAAAACAGATCTACTCAAACATCATATGATAGCCAAATATCGTTGGAAAATAATATATGGTGTTGAGCACCATGTTTAAGTAGAGATTATAGAGGAGAGAAGGGGTGTTACACCGCTGCATAGAGGGGGAAAAGTTGGTGTTGAAGGTAGCAAGATTGTTGATGTAGATCATCGTCATGATCCTTGCCCCGGCGGCACTCCGGCGCCACCGGGAGAGAGGGGGAGAGAGCCCCCTCCTTCTTCTTCTTTTTCCTTGTCCTCCCCCAAGATGAGAGGAGAGTTTCCCCTCTGTTCCATGGCCTCCATGGCGGCGGAGGGGCAGGAGCCTCTCTGGGATTGGATCTCCCTCTCTGTTCTCTTCTGTTTCGCGTCCCTGTTTTCTGGCCGAAAATCGTATCTTATATTCCTGGAGACCCGTAACTCTGATTGCGCTGAGATTTTAACACGATTTTTTTCTGGATATAAGATTCCTTGCCCCCAAAGTAGAGCCCCAAACGACGTACGAGGTGAGCACAACCCACCACCACACGACTGGCCCCTGGGCGCGCCCTGGTGTCTTGTGGGCATTGTGGGTCCCCGTTTGCGTTGATTCGAAGTCCCAAAAATCACATATATTCCAAACTAATTCCCATAAATTTTATTGCATTTGACTTCATTTGATATGGATATTCTGCGAAACAAAAGAACATGTGAAAAACAGGAACTGGCACTGGGCACTGGATCAATAGGTTAGTCTAATAAATCATATAAATTGTTGCCAAAAGTATACAAAAGTTGTATAATATTGGCATGGAACAATAAAAAATTATAGATATGACGGAGATGTATCAGCATCCCCAACCTTAATTCCTGCTCGTCCTCGAGTAGGTAAATGATAAAAAAAGAAAAAAAATTGATGTGGAATGCTACCTAGCGTAATCTTTGTCGGTGTACTAGAGTAGGGGTACCCTAGTATCCCGAACTTGTGCACGGGCAGTTGCAGCGCCCCGCGGCAAGGCTTGCCGGGTGACCGCCAAGGTCCTCCGTGGTTCCTCTGGAGCCATTCAAGAACAAAGTATTCAAGCCAAGGAGACAAGGCCCCGACAAGAGGAGCTTGCCGGGAAGGCCAACCAAGGCATCTCAAGGAACTTGCCGCGACGCGCCACGCGTCCCGGCAAAGCCCGGTGAGCGAGAAGCTTCCGGACATGACAAGACAACGACCGCGGCAAGGCGCTTGCCGCGGCAAGCGGCCACTCTGTGCCCACGCTCCAGCGCATCCACCAACGTGTCGCCCTGGGGCCTTTCCAGGCGCGCGTGGCGGAAGGCTGTGCAGCCAGCGGTGCGCGGTGGCATGCGATGCTGACAAGATCGCCATCGTGGCAAACGGTGGCGTCCCTGATGGTCCTTTTCTGCACTGTTTGGGCGACGCAGACGGGCATTTAATGCTTTTGTCCCCTACCGTCAGGGTTAGGTAGGATGCACTGTGCAGGTAGCTGTACCAACCACCTCTCTTTTTATGTTTTTACCCTTGTTTACGTTGCCACCTCTCGGTGACCCCTTGAGCATATAAAAGGAGGCCAATGCGCAACGTAGAAGGGGATTCGGCTCAGTTCGAAGCCAGAAAACACTCACGCTCGGTCTCGTTAGCTGCCCACGTGTACTGTAGCACTCAGCGCTCCCGAGCAAGAACACAATACAATCAGACAAGCAGCAGTAGGAGTGTTATCTCTCCGGAGAGCTCCGAAGCTGGGTAAACTGCTCGTGTGCTTCGCCTCGATCTGCTCTTCGTGCGACCTCCGCCCCCCGCCGAACCGAAAGGGGCTCGGTCCGCCGGTCCCATAGGTGTTCGTGGATCAGTTTCCCCGACATCTTTGGCGCACCAGGTAGGGGGCGTCGAGATTGTGTGAACCTGATCCGGCGTTCACACGAGCTAGATCTTCATCTTCTTCATCGACATGCCACCGAAGAAGAAGGCTTCGGAGGCAGGTGCTCCGTCCACGTCGATCCCACCACCACCGAAGCAAACGAGTGGTGGGGTAGACGCCGGCGGAAGAACAGACACCGACGAGGGAGCTCACGGTGCTGCCAGGCCCAAGAACAAGGCTGCGCAGACCTCGGCATCCGTACATGTTCCGCGCCCATCTCAGGAGGCGCAGGACCGACAGTGCCATGGTATTCGCAGTACCATACGCTTGTTGGACCAAGATCGAGTTGGTGGATCTCGGGACGCTCAGGACCAGCATGCACGCCAACGTGCTGGCACGAGCGAGACACGGTCGCCCGGACGGGATACTGCTCCTTCTAACATAGTTAGAAGTCCGAGCACATCCCGTTCCTCGCACCGTTCGTCACTGCCGCCCACCACTCCAGCAGAAGCTTTGGCGCGAGCTCAACTGCTCCTGGATTACCCTCCAACGTCAGACAAGATCGACGGATGGAGGGCCACCATTCAGAGTCTCATCAGCTTCGCCAACGGTGACACTCCGCGGCAGCCAAGTACATCGCTGCCGCGGCAGGGCTGCCAGGCGCGAACCAATGACGATGAAGCCGGTGGGGGTGCAACCACCATGCACTCTCCACCCCGAAGGCCAAGATCGCCGACTCGCCGGGTCCACCTCGACAGTGACTCCACCACATCATCGGATCCACGAGCTCGTCGCGATCAACGCCAAGTTCTTCACGAACGACAACAAGAAGACGCTCGTACTCGCATCGAGCGCCGAAGAGAAGCGCGGCGTCAATCTGACCAGCGCGCTGGGCCCTCTGTTGACATGCATGCGCCAGGGGAACCATGCAACTTGCCATATGCGGTACGTTGCCCTGCGTTCACTCGTGAGCTACGGCAAGTCCAGTGGCCCAGCAGGAAGAATTTCAAGCCAGACGTACCAAAGAAGTATGACGGCAAGACGCATCCATCGGAGTTCCTCAGCATCTACACCATTGCAGTGCAAGCTGCCGGGGGATGAGACGACAAGATCCTTGCCAACTACTTCCCACTGGTGCTCAAGCCCAACGTCAGATCCTGGCTCATGCACTTGCCGGATAACTCCATATCCTCCTGGGCAGATCTATGCCATCAGTTTGTCGGCGCCTTTACAGGCGGCCACAAGCCTCATGGCCAGGAGAGCGACCTTCATCTGCTCGGCCAGAAGGAAGGAGAGCCCCTGCGCAAGTACATTCAGAGATTCAGCCGCGTACAGCACAACATCCCAGATGTCCACCCTGCCGCGGTAATCAGCGTGTTCCATCAGAACGTGCGGAACCGCAGGATGCGAGAGGAGATGACGATGTGCAAGATCAGAGATGTCAGTGAGCTATATGCCCTGGCCGACAAGTGTGCACGTGCTGAGGAGGGGAGGAGACTCCCCGGAGAAAATACAGGAGAAGAAGGATCTGATAGTGAGGAGACTGCCCCAGCAAGGAAAAACCGGCGGCGGAACAACAGGAAAAAGAAAGGCAAAGATGTGCTAGTTGTTGAGCAGTCCGGCAATGGAGGTGGCGCCAAGAAAGCCAAAGCTGGTAGCTCCGGCAAGGAGAGTGCCGCAGGCACCGACTACCAGGCTGTGGCGGCCGCCGACAAGCAAGACGGCAACAACAAGCAGTATTGCAAGATCCACCGCACCAAGGGCCATGACCTCCAGAGCTGCAAGAAGGTCGAGCAGCTTGTTGAGCAGCAGAAAGCTGAATACGAGCGACGCGACAAGGAGAAGGCCCAGGAAGGTGCTGGAGGATCTGGCAGGAAACGCCCCGGCCGGGGAGGACACCGCGGCAAGGCCAAGCAGCGGCAAGGAGACAGACCTCCCCGCGGCCGCGACAAGGATGAGGATGACGACGACGATGAAGATATGGATGATGACGAGACTGATGAGCAGGAGTTCCAGAAAGCCACAGAGGTCCTGTGCGTTGACGGCGGTGCTTCTCTACATACTTCACACCGCCAGCTCAAGCAATGGGTGCGGGAAGTCAATGCAGCAGAACCACCCGTCGAGTCATGCAGGCCTCTGAAATGGTCCAGCACGCCTATCATCTTTGATATTGAGGACCACCCTGATCGCATAACTGCGGTCGGGTGCTTGCCGATGTTGGTGTCAACAACTATCCGCAACCTCAAGGTCACCAAGATGCTAGTTGATGGTGGGGCCGGCTTGAACTTGATCTCCTCCGTGGTACTCCAGAAACTCCAGATCCATGACAGCGAGCTCGAAGAGATCGGTACATTTCAAGGAATCAACCCGGGAAGGAGCAAGCCAAAGGGAAAGATCACGTTGCCGGTGACATTTGGCAGCGAGTTGAACTTCAGGACTGAAAGGGTCACTTTTGACGTTGTTGACTTCCCATTGCCCTACAACGGGATACTCGGCCGTCCAGCACTCGCCAAATTCATGGCAGCCTCTCATTATGCATACAACATACTGAAGATGCCAGGCCCGATAAGTGTCATCTCTGTCCTTGGCGACAAGAAGGATGCTCTTATCTGCGCCGACAAGATCTACCGGGAAGTAGCAGCCGCAACGGATCGCAAGTCACTTGCCGCTGAAGCTCCTGGGGGAAAGAAGAAGACCAAGTCCGGCAAGAGTTCTGATGCCCACTCCGGCAAGCGCACCTCTTCGGAGTGCTGCGCTACCATCGAGGACACACCATCGAGCTCCACCGGCAAGTGTAAGAAGACAATGGCAGCTCCGCCAGAGACCAAGAAGGTGTCCGCCAAGGAGGACGGCACTGGTGGAACCTTCACCATCAGTGCCACTCTCGACCCTAAATAGGAAAGCGCGCTCGTTGCTTTCCTGCGGGCGAATGTCCACGTGTTTGCGTGGCAACCGTCTGACATCCCCGATGTTCCCAGGAAAGTAATCGAGCACCATCTTGCCGTCTGTCCTCATGCGCGGCCCGTCAAGCAGAAAGTAAGGAAGCAGGAAGTGGAGCGCCAAGAATTCATTACAGAAGAAATCAAGAAGTTGGAAGCAGCAAGCCTTGTCAGAGGAGTGCTCCATCCTACGTGGTTGGCCAATCCTGTAGTCGTGCGCAAGGCCAACGGGAAATGGAGGCTTTGTATCGACTTCACTGATGTCAATAAAGCTTGTCCCAAAGACCCATTTCCCTTGCCGCGCATCGATCAGATTGTTGACTCCACGGCCGGATGTGATCTGCTCTCATTTCTTGATGCATACTCAGGATACCATCAGATCTTCATGGCGGAAGAGGATGAGGAGAAGACCGCATTCATCACTCCATGTGGCACACACTGTTTCGTACGGATGCCTTTCGGTTTAAAGAATGCTGGTTCAACATTTGCAAGGGTAGTCCATGACGCTTTTGAGCCACAAATACACAGAAATGTGGAAGCCTACATGGATGACATAGTGGTTTGAGCCACAAAAGCAAGGACAAGGCGACCCTGATTCAAGATTTAGACGAAACCTTTGCAAATCCGCGCAAGATCAACCTCAAGCTGAACCCCGAGAAGTGTGTGTTTGGAGTCCCCTTCGGCAAGCTTCTCGGGATCTTCGTGTCTCAGCGGGGAATTGAAGCCAACCCCGACAAGATCAAGGCCATAGAGCAGATTGAAGCACCAAAGCGCGTCAAGGATGTAGGAAGGCTTGCCGGTTGCATGGCTGCCCTCAGCAGGTTTATCTCTAGATCTGCTGAGCGCGCCCTGCCATTTTTCAAAATATTGAAAAAGGCAGGTCCAATGAAATGGACTCCGGAGGCGGAGGCTGCGCTGCAGGACTTAAAGAGATACCTGTCCTCCACTCCAACACTTGTCGCACCTAGGCCACAAGAGAAGTTGCTGCTATATATAGCGGCAACCAATCAAGTGGTTAGTGCTGCGTTAGTGGCGGAGAGGGAGGCAGATGATGAGCCAGCAACCACGGCAGATGCATCCAGCGACAAGCAGGGGGCTTCACCGGCAAGCTCTGGTCCCGACAAAGATGGATCTGCGCAGGCATGTGAGAAGCTGCAGAAGAGAATGGTGCAACGCCCAGTTTACTTTGTTAGTTCCCTTCTGCAGGGGGCTAGGTCAAGGTACTCTGGTGTGCAGAAATTGCTTTTCGGCCTTCTCATGGCCTCGAGAAAGCTGCGCCATTACTTCCAAGCACATGAGATCACAGTCGTCACTCGTTTTCTGCTGAAGAGGATACTGCAAAATCTAGAAGCAACAGGCAGGATTGTCGAGTGGGCACTGGAACTGTCAAGCTTTGGCCTAAAGTTTGAGAGCACTTCAACTATCCAAAGCAGGGCGTTGGTGGAGTTCATAGCAGAATGGACACCAACACAAGATGAAGAGATTCCAGAAACGAGCATCCCCGTCAAGGAAGCAAGCAAAGAGTGGCTGATGTACTTTGATGGTGCCTTCTCACTGCAAGGCGCCGGTGCGGGCGTGCTGCTTGTCACACCCACCGAAGAGCACCTCAAGTACATAGTCCAGATGCACTTTCCCAAGGAGCAAGCAACGAACAATACTGCAGAATAAGAAGGTTTGCTTGCCGGTCTCAGGATCGCAGCAGACCTTGGGATCAAGAAGCTCATTGTCAGGGGTGACTCACAGCTTGTCGTCCGCCAAGTGAACAAGAATTATCAGAGTCCGTTGATGGAAGCTTACGTTGATGAAGTGAGAAAGCTAGAAGAGCACTTTGACGGCCTACAAATGGAGCATGTTCCGAGAGCTCAGAACGACATTGCTGATGGCCTGTCGAAGTGCGCTGCACTTAAGTTACTTGTAGAACCAGGGATCTTTGTGCTCAAGCTGACTCAACCATCTGTAACACCATCAACTGGACAGAGCAAGAAGAGGAAGTTGATTTCTGGTGACTATTTCCCGGCAGAGCTCCCTGAAGCCGCCACCAAGAAAGTCCTCAAAATCAACACCAAGGGTGCTGAGGAGCAGTCTGCTCCGGCAAGCCCTAGGGTTTGTTCCGTTGAAGCAGACGCTCCCGACAAGTTTTGCTCCGGCAAGCTTGCCGGGGAACATCAAGCTCCGGCTAAGCCGCAGATTCTCGCCATAGAAGCGGATGTTCCCGCAGCAGCCGATGTGCCTTTAGTCCTTGTTGTCGAGCCACAAGCTCCAGCATGGGCACAGCAGATTGTCCATTTCCTTCAGACATGAGAACTTCCCGAAGAGCAAGAAGAAGCAGAAAGAGTAGCCCAGCAGTCAAGTATGTACCAGTTTGTCGATGACACACTGTACAGAAGAAGACTCAACGGTGTGAAATAGAAGTGTATTCATTGGGAAGACGGACAAAAGCTGTTGGCAGAGATACATGAAGGCATATGTGGTCACCACATTGGCGCGAGAGAAGTTGCCGGCAAAGCGTTCCGGCAAGGTTTCTTTTGGCCAACAGCCCTCCAGGATGCAACTGCACAAGTAACCAAGTGTGAAGCGTGCCAGTTCCATTCCAAGCAGATACACCAGCCAGCTCAAGCTCTCCAGACGATCCCTTTATCCTGGCCATTTTCGGTCTGGGGGCTCGACATCCTCGGCCCCTTTCCCCAAGCTGTCGGGGGCTTTGAGTACTTGTATGTCGCAATCGACAAGTTCACAAAGTGGCCGGAAGTGGAACCAGTGAGGAAGGTGACGGCACAGTCAGCAGTCAAGTTCTTCAGGTCGATTGTTTGCCGTTTCGGGATCCCTAATAGGATCATCACCGACAATGGCACGCAATTCACAAGCCGCACCTTCATGCAGTACGTCCAAGATCTTGGCGCCAAGGTCTACTTCGCTTCTGTTGCTCATCCGAGAAGCAACGGTCAAGCAGAGAGGGCGAATGCTGAAGTGCTGCGCGGGCTCAAGACCAGAACTTTTGACAGGCTGCACAAGTGCGGAAGGAACAGGATTGAGGAGCTGTCGGTGGTTCTTTGGTCGATCAGGACGACGCCAAATCGAGCCACTGGCCAGACGCCTTTTGCTCTAGTCTATGGAGCAGAGGCAGTTCTCCCCACGGAACTCGTATACGGATCACCTCGAGTGCTCGCTTATGATGAGCTTGAGCAAGAGCAGCTGAGACAAGATGACGCGCTGCTCCTTGAGGAGGACCGTCTTCAGGCTGTTGTACGAGCTGCTCGATACCAGCAAGCTTTGCGCCGCTACCATAGCCGCAAAGTTAATGCCAAAAGTTTCGAGGAAGGCGACCTTGTTCTTCAGCGCGTTCAGTCCGCCAAGAATTCCAACAAGTTGACGCCGAAGTGGGAAGGCCCTTACCGGGTGAAACGAGTCACTAGGCCTGGTGCTGTCTGCCTTGAGACCGAAGATGGCATTCCGGTGAGCAACTCCTGGAACATTGAGCATCTTCGTAAGTTTTACCCGTAGGACGCGGGTGCCGGAACCCGTTCCGGCGACCACCTTTTGTACAAGTCTTGCCGATGTTGCATGTAATCCTTTGTACAGAGCCGGGCGCAGATCCCGTGCATAAGTAAAGCTCATGTGCTCCGCACATCTTGTCAATTTCATGCTTTCTTTTTCTTTGCATGCGTTATCTGACACTTTGTGCAGCACCTACCCCCGGTAAGCAATAACGAGCCGTAAGGCTCCATATCTTTATTTTCTCTTCTTTCTTCTTCTCAAAAAGGAAAAGAAGATTCCCTCGCACACAAGTTTGCCGGGGGGAAAGGAGAAGATAATGATGTGGACCAGGCGTCGTTCGAGGGAGTTTCGCCTTACCGGAAAGCAAGCGACAGAAAAGCTAAGTTGCCAAAGTTTGAGCAATCAGTTTTTTTAAGTTATCTTCCTCGAACGACCGTGCTTTGTATGGAAAACCTATGCGCGGAGGAACCAACTCGTAGCTAGTTGCGTCCTTACTTTGTTTCGAGTCCGCTCAACAATTTAAGTGAGCTGCGACTAGTTGCGACAAGGTTTCTTGTCGGAAGCAGCACCGCCAGCAGGCTGCTGACATTCCGCACTCAGCGCTCGCGGCCCAGGTGCCTGCGCCGACAAGTTCCCTAAAAGCGTAGGGCAAAACATACAAAGGAAGGAATCCAGTAAAGGAAGTAACATAGCGATCGATACCAGAAATAGAGTCATATTACAAGATAGCTTGTCGCAGCTCTAATAGATTGTTCTCATAACATGAACATCAGCGACAAGGAAAAAGACAAAACGGGCAGCCTAATCTACGCGATCGCCCTCAACCCTCTTGATCCCGCTCACCTTGTCCACAATGGGTGCGACCAGAGCCTTGAGCGCTTCTAGATCGGCGTCCGGCGGCAGGGACCTGAGGATGTTGGTGAGGTTGAGGCTTGGGTTACGGAAGGCCACCTTCACCAGCACCTTCTGAAGAGCTCCTACGTAGATCTTGTCCGACTCGTCGGCTAGCTGCTTTGGGATCTTCTCCCGGAGTCACTGGAGGGCCGTCACCACGCCCTTGAAGAACAAGCTAAGCTTGGCGCTGGGTTGGAGGTGCTCATCGGAGGGATACCCGAGATCCTCCATCCCCAGCTGCGCCAGCTCCCCGTCGATGACTGCGGCAATATTCACTAGACCCTTGGTCCAGTGCTCCACAGTCTCCCTAAAAGTATCCTGGGCGGCAGCAGCACTCGCCAGCAGCGCCTTGTCGGCCTTGATCTTCTCCGACAAGGCCACCTCCCGCTCCCTGGCGCCGTCCAGCGTCTGAGTCAAAGTGGCCACCTTCAACTCGAGATCTGCATTGGAATCCTTGGCGGCGCTGAGCTCCTTGCTCCTCTCAGCGAGAAGACCCTGCAGCTCACCATGAGCGGCAGCGTCCTTCTCACGCTCATGCTTGAGCGTGGTAAGCTCCTCGCCGCTCGCCCTGAGATCGGCTTCCAGCTGCGCCACCTTTGTCTCCAGCTCCTTCTTGGCGGCCTCGACAGCTGCGGCAGCATCCTTTACCTCCTTGAGAGCTCCGCCAATTCCTTGCTCGCGCGCGGCAAGCTCCTCCTCATGGCTGTCAAGGTTGACCTTGCGCTGCGCCAACTCTCCTTCCTGCGCAAATAGATCCTCGGCGACAAGCCGTTGCTTCTCTTCAGCTTCAGCCTTCTCGAGGAGGAAGGCTTTCCGCTCCTCGAGAAGTTGCTCCCGCTCCTCTGCCAGGGATCGAGAGTTTCTTGCCTGAGACCCCGCAGCTCCTCCGCGAGCTTCTCGATGTCCACTCCCGCCTTTGCAACAAGTGCTTCTTGGGATGCTAACTTGGCTTTTCGGGCGTGGTAGAGCGACAGCAGCTTCCGCAGCAGCCACTCCTCTTCAGGCTCATCGCTGCTGCTGCTTGGCGCGTCGACCAACGTCAGCCCAGCGGAGGCGAGCACCTCCCCATCCAGCATTTCTCCCTCGATCGGTGCCCTGGAGCTTGACACCCAGGAAAGCTTGATGAAGATACCGTCGCCGTCCTTCAAGTAGGCGCCGGGCTGGGGCTCTTCGGAGCCTGGTGCTGCAGCAGCGGCGGAGGGATCGGCGGTCGGTGCAGCACCTGGCGCTCCTGCGGCCTCGGGGCCGTCAGTGCGATCGCTGGATTCCTCGCCAGCTTCTGCGGCGGCAGCTTTGGCGGCCTCTTCGCCGGCGGCATCATCAACACCGGCTTCTCCTTCGGTTTTCCATCGGCTCCGTGGCAGATGGATCTGCCGAACGGAAAAAGGAGAGAAGTCAAGCAAATATCCAAAAAGAAGATCAGAAGAAGAAGAACCAAAGGGAAGTTTTCAAGCAAGAAGATTACCTGTGCTAGGATCCGCAGTCGCGGTCTCAACCGCCGGAGGATCGCTGGTGCCGTCCCTTGCCGGAGAACTGTCCCTTGCCAGAGAGTTCTCCCTTGCCGGAGAGCGCTCCCTTGCCGGGGAATCCTCCCTTGGCGGTGTAGTCGAAGCAGATGGCGCTTCGGGAGCGGCTTCCGGGTCCTCCTGATGAGGCTGCTCTGCTCCTACACAAACCAGCAGTTGAATATCAGCAAAGGAAAGAGCAACCATGCGCGCCTGACAGCATGAAGTAAACTATATACTTACGTGGGGGGCTACGCTGGGGGCTGCTTTGAGGAATGGTTGCCGGGTCCGACAAGGTGTTCTCGGACATGTCCTCTCCCGTCGCGGTAGGTTCGTCCTCGATTTCAATCACCGGGACCTTGGCTCTCTTCGCCGCTCTCTGGGCCAGCATCCTGAAAAGGAATGGGTTCAGAGTGAAGCAAGTCAGATACAAGACAAAGCAACAAGATTGAAGAATTACAAGAACACCAAAGAATCTTACTCTTCTTCTTCCTCGTCGGAGCTGAGCGCGGAGAGATCGAAGTCCGGCTCACCTCCGGTGCGGCGAGGCGGAGGAGTAGGTTCCCTTGCCCGCTTGGCAGGGGCGGTAGCGGTGGACCGGGAAGATCCCGCTCCAGTTGCCGCAGCAGCGTGAGGCGCTCCCGCGGCAACAGTACTTGCCGCGGTAGAGCGTGTCGCACGGCTCGGCAGCTGTTGACTCGTTTGCCGCCCTGCTACGTCCCCGGCCTTGCGGAGACGCCTTCTTGGTGCAGCTGGGGGCTCCACTTCCGGCAAGTTGTCCGAAAGTTCGGGCCCGACAAGATCTCCCTCGCCGGGCTCGCTCGGCTCGTCTTCAGGCCCGGCAAGCTCTTCCTCGCCGGCAAACTCCTCGCGCTCGGCAAGGCTTGCCGCCTCTGCTGCCTCTGCCTCCTCCACGGTGAACCCGAACTCGCCCGCGGCAACTGCTGTCGCCACCTCTTCCAGCCTGGTGGCGATGCGCTGCATCTCATCATCAGTGGTGTTGCAGGTGAGGCTCTTCTGTTCATCAGCGCGGACCGGCACTTCTACCAAGTCATCGAAGAACGCCCGCACGACGTCATCCACAGGTTCTTGCCAAGTTGGGGCGATTCCGTGCGAATCGCACAACGGCATCATTGCGCGGATCCGGTCGAGCGAAGAATTGTTGCACAACAGAACAACACCCCTCGGCAACATGAAGGGATGCTGAGGATCGCGTTTGAACAGCTCCAGGAGCATCACATCCAGCTCCAGGACGGTGAAGTTGAAGTTGAGGCCCGGGCGCAGCCTCATGATATCCGCCGAGTTCTTGAACTCCCAGGCAGGTCTTCCCCTCTCCTGTAGGGGGGCGATGCAGCGGCGAAGAAAATCTGCGCCTACGGTGAGCCCGGCAAGCCTAAGGCGTAGGATCCGGGTGACGGCGATCTTCAATCTGTCGTCTTCCGGGGCCACGTTGCTCCAATCGTTGCCGCGCACTATTGGGGCTTGGCGCAGAGCAGTAAATGGCTGCGGGTTCTCCTCGACGATCCAGCACCACTCTGCTCTCCACTCCTCCCACTTGCTGCGGAGCTCTCCCTCCAGATAAGCTTCCTTCTTGCCGACTCTCGAGATCCAAGCGATCCCGCCGGCAAGAGGCTCCCCTCTCTCAACCCGGGGCATAAAGAAATGGCGGAAGAGAGCTACGTTTGGGTGGACTCCGACAAAGTTTTCGCACAGATGTGCGAAAACTGCCATGGTCAGAACGGCGTTGGGGGTGAAGTCAAGGAGGCGGAACCCGTAGGTGTTCATGATGTCACAGAAGAATTCAGAGAAAGGCGGGCAGAGCCCGCAGTAGAAGAACAGCGTGAAGAAGGGGTACCCGTTTGGAGCCAGTTCCGAAGCGGCAGCCGGGAGTACCCTTGTGCGCGGATGCGCTCGCGTCTCCATCGACCAGAAGAGCTAGTAGTACTCCCTCAGCTCCTTTGCGGCAAGCTGAGGGGGGAAGATGGCCCGCTCCTTCCACAGCGCCGCGAGCCGCTGCGCCTCGACCGATTTCACGCCCTTCCCCTTGTCGGCTTTCGGAGCCATGGCGGAGGTGGTGGGGGAGATCGACGGCGTTGGTGGTGCTGGTGGCAATGGGGGGCGGAGCGCTGCTCTCCTTCAGCTTCGGGAAGAAGGGGGGAGCGCCGGAAATTTGTGAAAATGGAGTAACAACCGGCGAGATGGGCGAACTGCCCCTGTTTCCCCTGCTTATAAAGAGGGAGGGGCGGACGTTTCGCCCTTCCGAATAAATAAACCACCCACGATCTCTCCCACGACGCCGCATTCGACGCGTGCCGTTGGGGGAGGGCGCGGTGGGTACGGAGTAAGATACGGCGTAACCCAGGCCGCGCGTGCCCGTGCCCTATTTTGGGCCTGGCCCAACAGCGCTCGGCACCGTGTGTGGCCCAGGCCCGGGGGCTCCTGTCGGTGTACTAGAGTAGGGGTACCCTAGTATCCCAAACTTGTGCACGGGCAGTTGCAGTGCCCCGCGGCAAGGTTTGCCGGGTGACCGCCAAGGTCCTCCGTGGTTCCTCTGGAGCCATTCAAGAACAAAGTATTCAAGCCAAGGAGACAAGGCCCTGGCAAGAGGAGCTTGCAGGGAAGGCCAACCAAGGCATCTCAAGGAACTTGCCGCGACGCGCCACGCATCCCGGCAAGGCCCGGTGAGCGACAAGCTTCCGGACGCGACAAGACAACGACCGTGGCAAGGCGCTTGCCGCGGCAAGCGGCCACTCTGTGCCCACGCTCCAGCGCATCCACCAACGTGTCGCCCTGGGGCCTTTCCAGGCACGCGTGGCAGAAGGCTGTGCAGCCAGCGGTGCGTGGTGGCATGCGATGCTGACAAGATCGCCATCGTGGCAAGCGGTGGCGTCCCGGACGGTCCTTTTCTGCACTGTTTGGGCGACGCAGACGGGCATTTAATGCTTTTGTCCCCTGCCGTCAGGGTTAGGTAGGATGCACTGTGCAGGTAGCTGTACCAACCACCTCTCTTTTTACGTTTTTACCCTTGTTTACGTTGCCACCTGTCAGTGACCCCTTGAGCATATAAAAGGAGGCCCATGCGCAATGTAGAAGGGGATTCGGCTCAGTTCGAAGCCAGAAAACACTCACGCTCGGTCTTGTTAGCTGCCCACGTGTACTGTAGCACTCAACGCTCCCGAGCAAGAACACAATACAATCAGACAAGCAGCAGTAGGAGTGTTATCTCTCCGGAGAGCTCCGAAGATGGGTAAACTGCTCGTGTGCTTCGCCTCGATCTGCTCTTCGTGCGACCTCCGCCCCCCGCCGAACCGAAAGGGGCTCGCTCCGCCAGTCCCATAGGTGTTCGTGGATCAGTTTCCCCGACAATCTTGATCGTATGTCTAATCATGGCATGAATATTAAGACATGAGTGATTCAAAGCAATAGTCTATAATTTGACATAAAGACATTAATACTCAGGCATCCAACAAACAATCATGTCTTTCAAAATATCAACGCTAAAGAAAGCTATCCCTACAAAATCATATAATCTTGTCATGCTCTATCCTCTCGACTTAAAGTATTTATCATGCACAACCCCGATGACAAGCAGAGCAATTGGTTCATACTTTTTAACGCGCTTCAGCTTTTTCAACCCTCACGCAATACATGAGCGCAAGCCATGGATATAACACTATAGGTGGAATAGAGTATGATGATAGGGGTAAATATAGAAAAGACAAAAAAATTAAGGAAGTCTCACATCAACGCAGCTAGCTAACCAACGGGCTATGGAGATGCCCATCAATTGATATCAATGTGAGGAGTAGGGATTGCCATGCAACGGATGCACTAAGAGCGATAAGTGTATGAAAGCTCAATATGAAAACTAAGTGGGTGTGCATCCAACTTTCTTGCTCATGAAGACCTTGGGCATTTGAGGAAGCCCATCATCGGAGTATACACGCCAAGTTCTATAATGAAAAATTCCCACTAGTATATGAAAGAGACTAAATAGGAGACTCTCTATATGAAAAACATGGTGCTACTTTGAAGCACAAGTGTGGTAAAGGATAGTAACAATGCCTCTTCTCTATTTTTTTCTTTTTTTTCTTTTTTTTCTTTTTTTTCCTTTTCTCTCTCTCTCTTTGTCCGGAGTCTCATCCCGACTTGGGGGAATCAGAGTATCCATCATCCATTCCTCACTGGGACAATGCTCTAATAATGAAAATTGATGATCATCACACTTCTAGTTGCTTACAACTCAATATTACAACTCGATACCTATAACAAAATATGATTCTATATGTGTACCAGGATGTGCAATGATCTAGCATAACAACGATATCAAAAAATGGACAAGCCATGTAAATATCATGCTGCTACCTCTTGAGCACTGCGTTGGTTTTCCCTTGAAGAGGAAACGATGATGCAGTAAAGTAGCGTAAGTATTTCCCTCAGTTTTTTAGAACCAAGGTATCAATCCAGTAGGAGGCCACGCCCAAGTCCCTCGCACCTACACAAACAAATATAAACCTCGCAACCAACGCAATAAAGGGGTTGTCAATCCCTTCACGGTCACTTACAAAAGTAAGATCTGATAGATATGATAAGATAATATTTTTGGTATGTTTATAATAAAGATGCAAAGTAAAATAAAAGGCAATGAAAATAGCTAAGTGTTAGAAGATTAATATGATGGAAAATAGACCCAGGGGCCATAGGTTTCACTAGTGGCTTCTGTAACACCCTCGATGCGGCTATAGCTCCCACGTGTCGAGGCACGACTTAGAGGCATAACCGCATTGAAAGCAATGTCGCAAGTCAGGCAATCATTACAACATCCCATGTAATATATAATAAAAGGGGGAGATACCATAGTTGGCTTACACTCGCCACGTCACATAAGAGTACATAAATAACATCCATCAAACAAACACTCATGGCCCGACTACGGCGCCAAAATAGAAAAGAACCCAACATGCGACAAGGCCCTGAATCGATCCCCAACTAGGCACCACTACTGATCATCGGGAAAGGAAACATAATAACGCTGAGAGTCCTCGTCAAACTCCCACTTGAGCTCGTACTCGTCGCCTGGAGCGGAATCACCTGGACCTGCATCTGGAGTTATAGTATCTGTGAGCCACAGGGACTCAGCAATCTCGCACCCTCGCGATCAAAACTATTTAAGCTCATAGGAATGGATAAGGAAAATATATGTGGTTCTGCAGCAAGCGACTAGCATATGTGGTGGCTAACTTATACGCAAAAGAGAGCGAGAAGAGAAGGCGAAGCACGAGCGAGAAGCTAAAGGAACATCCTCCGCAAGCATAACTCCAACACCGTGTCCACTTCCCGGACTCCGCCGAGAAGGGGCCATCACGGTAACACACACGGTTGATTCATTTTAATTAAGTTTAGTTCAAGTAATCTACAACCGGACATTAACAAATTCCCATCTGCCCATAACCGCGGGCACGGCTTTCGAAAGTTCAATCCCTGCAGGGGAGTCCCAACTTAGCCCATGACAAGCTCTCACGGTCAACGAAGGAATAGACCTCCACCCGGGACACACCGATCAGACTCGGTAACCCGGTACAACAAAACAATTCGACAGGTTAAAACAAGTCCAGCAACACCGCCCGAATGTGCCGACAAATCCCGATAGGAGCTGCACATATCTCTTTCTCAGGGCACACTCAGATGAGACTAGCTACGAGTAAAACCAACCCTCAAGTTTCCCCGAGGTGGCCCCGCAGGCAGCTCAGTTCGAACCAACACTCAGAGGGAGCACTGGCCCAAGGGGGCTAAAATACGATGACCCTCGGGCTCCGGAAACCCAAGGGAAAAAGAGGCTAGGTGGCAAATGGTAAAACCAATGTTGGGCATTGCTGGAAAAGCTTTAATCAAGGCGAACTATCAAGGGGTTCCCATTATAGCCCAACCGTGTAAGGGACGCAACAATCCGGGAACATAACGCCGATATGACGGAAACTAAGGCGGCAAGAGTGGAACAAAACACTAGGCGAGAGGCCGAGCCTTCCACCCTTTACCAAGTATATAGATGCATTAAGATAACATAGCAATATAATGATATCCCAACAAGTAAAATAAATGTTCCAACAAGGAACGGCTCCAATCTTCACCTGCAACTAACAACGCTATAAGAAGGGCTGAGCAAAGCGGTAACATAGCCAATCAACGGTTTGCTAGGACAATGGTGGGTTAGAGGTTCAATCATGCAATTGGGAGGCTGACAAGCAAATGGTAGGCATCGAAGCAGTGGCAAAGCAAAAGAGCGAGCAAACTAGCATAGCAAAGATAGTAGTGATTTCGAGGGTATGATCATCTTGCCTGCACAGTTGTCAGAGATGACTGGATCCTCACAAGCAAACTCAACGGGCTCCTCGGTAGCGAACTCGTCTCCCGGCTCTACCCAACAAGACAAACAAGCAACAAGGATACAATCAACCACAGGCAAGTCCAAGCAATATGATGAAATGACGATATGCCATGCGGGATGCGATGCGGGATGCAAAATACAAGATATGACAGGAAATGCATGAACCTGGCATCAACTTGGAAAACCAAGTGTGTCACTGGATAGAGGGGATGAAATCGATTGAAAACGATATAAAGATCATTGGAATCGGAGCTACGGTTTGGAAATGGCAAGCGTTTTAAGATACGACACCGGTCTGCGATTTGCAGCAAGTAGGCATCTAAATGCAACGAAATGAACATGCTACAGCCACCAAACATGATAACAAAATACATGGCAGTGATGTACACAAGATGGTTGACAAAACACTAGCACTGAGCCATAGGCAAATTCATCCATTAAGAGGTTCAAACAAGCATGGCTAAAACGCAAATGCAAAACAGATTCCAGACTTAGTGAAATTAACACTAGTCTGAAATTTCAGATCACGATGCTCTCTTCGGAGCAGCAAAACAACATGATAGAAAACCTGAACATGACAAGTAAGAACATGGCATGGAGCTACTCAACAAGCTTAACAAAACACTCAAAGTGACCTGGGGCCAAAAGGGTTCACAAAATACTCTACCGAGCTCACGAACATAGCTCGAACACAATCAGTTTTCAGACTTAGTGAAAACTGAGACATGCTGAAATTTAACTCACGAAGGCATGTAAACGAGCTCGATGCACTCACTACGGTGCAAGTCATGGCAAGGAAAGCATATAACCAGCAAGAAGGCACAATGTGCTAGCTACACATGGCAAGAACGAAGGCATAGCATGCATGGAACACTAACGGTAGCATCGGCAAAATCGCAAACAAGTTGACGACCTGCCCAGATTAACAACGAAGCAAAAGTTGAGCTCGATTGAGCCAACCTAGAGCACTCCACATATGCAAACAAAGACATGGATGGATAGACCATAACATAAATATCAAAACTCCCTTACTGATCATCCTCAAAAGTGGCACGGATCACTAGGAAACAAGCTGGACATATATCATCATGAACTAAAATATCCCAGACTTAGTGAAAATCACCAAGTCCCTGAAATCTGCAATCTCAGGTACCTCTCTTCGCAAGCTTGCACAAGACAACACACACATCCTAAAAATGCATGGGTGGCACCTCTGGAAAGAAGACAAAATGCTTGACAATTCATCCCAAAGGGGCACAGGCATATCATGCACGAATTAAACATGGCAAAAATGACAAAAGTGCATGATGAACTAACGGATCTGCAATTTAACTCACGAAGCCTCCTTCTAACAGCATTTTGGGTATCGAGATGACCTCAAACGCAAATGATGCAATGGAATGAAATGATGTACATGTCGAGGCGAAGATTCTGATATATCATATGCCCAAAACGGAGCTACGGTTGCGAAGATACAAGGAGTCAAAGTTGGCACGAAAATTAGGGTTTCGGGGGAGAGAGGTCAACCCAGATCTAGATCCAGCCGCACTGTAGCAGTGGCGCGACTCCCGAGGTTCACCGGCCCGACTTGGAGCTCGCCGGCGTCGGACTTGGCACGGAGGAAGGGCTCGCCGGCCGGGAGGGAGAGGGCGGCGGGACCGGTGAGTCGCCGGCGGGGAGGCGCGGACGGCGGCGGGGTC
>NC_041389.1:278540538-278549850 GCF_002162155.2 Triticum dicoccoides
GGGGAAGAAGAGATCCGAATGGAGGGGGTATAAATAGGCATAAGTGGAGCTAGGAGAGTCCAAATGAGGTGCGGTTTTCGCCCACACGATCGTGATCGAACGCTCTAGGACATGGAGCAGAGTTTGGTGGGTTTTGGGCCAAATTTGGGGGGTGTTGGGCTGCAACACACACGAGGCCTTTTCGGTCCCTCGGTTAACCGTTGGAGTATCAAACGAAGTCCAAATGACCCGAAACTTGACAGGCGGTCTACCGGTAGTAAACCAAGGCCGCTTGGCAAGTCTCGGTCTAATCCGGAAATGTTTAAACCCCACACACGAAAGAAGACTAGAAATGACCACCGGAGGAGAACGAAGCGCCGGAATGCAAAACGGACAACGGGGAAAATGCTCGAATGCATGAGATGAACATGTATGCAAATGCAATGCACGTGATGACATGATAAGAGATGCACGAAAAAGAAAAACAACACACGGAGACAAAGACCCAAACCCGAGAAATAAATATAACTTAGCGCCGGAGACGGCAAGAGTTGGATACAAATATGGAAATTATATCTGGGGCGTTACAACACTCCACCACTACGAAAAGATCTCGTCCCGAGATCTAGGACTGAAAGAACTCCGGGTACTCAGAACGGAGGTGATCCTCGCGTTCCCAGGTGGCTTCACGGTCGGAATGGTGAGACCACTTAACTTTGAGAAATTTGATTGACTTGTTGCGAGTCTTGCGTTCAGTCTCTTGAAGAATAGCAACTGGGTGCTCACGATAGGAGAGATCTTCTTGGAGCTCAATGTCCTCGAAGTTGACGGTGCGGTCAGGAGTCTTGAAGCACTTTCGTAGCTGAGAGACATGGAACACATCATGAACATTTGCAAAGTTTGAAGGAAGCTCGAGTTGATAGGCGAGGTCGCCTCTCTTGCTGACAATCTTGAAAGGTCCCACGTATCTAGGGGCAAGCTTCCCTTTGATACCGAAGCGACGAGTACCTTTCATGGGAGAGGCGCGGAGGTAAACATGATCTTCGATCTCGAAAGCCAATTCACGGTGCTTACTATCATAGTAGCACTTCTGGCGGGATTGAGCTGCTTTGAGGTTATCACGAATGACTTTGCACATTCTTCTGCTTCTGTGATTAAGTCATTACCCAGCAGCTGACGTTCACCGGTTTCCGACCAGTTGAGAGGGGTACGGCACTTCCTGCCATACAGAATTTCAAAGGGGGCCTTGCCCGAACTTGCTTGAAAGCTGTTGTTGTATGAGAATTCAGCATAAGGAAGACAGTCCTCCCACTTCATGCCGAAGGAGATCACACAAGCCCTGAGCATATCTTCGAGAATCTGATTGACACGCTCGACTTGACCGCTCGTTTGAGAATGGAAAGCTGTGCTGAAGCGGATGTTGGTGCCCATGGCCTTCTGAAAAGAATCCCAAAACTTGGAGGTAAAGATGCTGCCACGGTCTGAAGATATCACTTGAGGAATACCGTGCAGAGAGACAATGCGAGAGGTATAGAGTTCCGCCAATTGAGCTGCAGTGATCGACTCTTTGATAGGCAGAAAATGAGCCACTTTGGTGAGCTTGTCGATGACAACAAATATAGCATCATTGCCACGCTTGGACTTTGGAAACCCAGTCACGAAGTCCATTTCAATGTGGTCAAACTTCCATTCTAGAATGGCAAGAGGTTGGAGGAGACCTGCTGGCCTTTGGTGTTCTGCCTTCACTCTTCTGCAGACATCACACTCGTTCACGAATTGAGCGATCTCGCGCTTCATTCGAGTCCACCAATAAGTTTGCTTTAGATCCTGACACATCTTCGTACTACCAGGGTGGATGGAGAGGAGAGAGTTGTGAGCCTCGTTCATGATCACCTTACGAAGTTCACCTTTGGGCACAACAATTCGATCCTCGAAGAAGAGAGTGTCCTTGTCATCAAGTCGGTAGCACTTGTACTTGGACTGACTCTTTGCAATACCAATCTTCACCTTCTTCACCATAGCATCAAGAAGTTGGGCTTGGCGAATCTGGTCTTCTAAGGTAGGAGAGACTTGAAGGTTGGCGAGGAAACCTTGAGGAACAACTTGCAGATTAAGTTTGCGGAAAGCTTCACAAAGCTCGGGTTGATAAGGCTTGAGAATCAGACTGTTGCAATATGCTTTTCTGCTCAAAGCGTCAGCAATCACATTGGCCTTGCCTGGAGTATACTCGATACTCGGATTGTACTCTTGAATCATTTCGACCCATCGAGTCTGCCTGAGGTTGAGATTAGGCTGAGTGAAGATGTACTTGAGACTCTTGTGATCAGTGAAAAAGTCCACTTTCCTTCCCAATAGAAGATGTCTCCAAGTCAACAAAGCGTGCACAACTGCCGCCAACTCGAGATCATGAGTGGGGTAGTTCTTCTCATTAGGTTTCAACTGGCGAGAGGTATAAGCAACAACTTTCTTCTCTTGCATCAGTACAGCACCGAGACCTTGGAGAGAGGCATCACAAAAGACCTCGTACGGCTTGGTTTCATCAGGCGGAGTCAGAACTGGAGCAGTGATCAATTTCTCTTTCAAAGTGTTGAAAGCAATATCACACTCCGGAGACCAAACGTACTTGACGTGCTTCTGAAGAAGATTTGAGAGAGGCTTGGCGATCTTAGAAAAGTTTTCAACGAATCTTCTGCAATAGCTTGCGAGACCGAGGAAACTGCGGAGTTGCTTTATGTTCTGAGGAGGTTCCCAATTCACAATTGCAGACACCTTCTCAGGATTCACGGAAATGCCCTTGGCAGAGATGATATGACCAAGATAAAGAACCTCATCGAGCCAAAATTCACACTTGGAGAACTTGGCGTAGAACTAATGTTCTCTGAGCTTGTCAAGAACCAAACGCAAGTGCTTGGCATGATCTTCCTTGTTCTTCGAGAAAACCAGAATGTCGTCGAGATAGACCAAAACGAATTCATTGGTGTAGGGGCTGAAGATGAAGTTCATCATGCGAGAGAACGTCGGAGGAGCGTTGGCGAGGCCAAAAGACATGACGGTGTATTCATATGAACCAAAGCTTGTTCTGAACGTTGTCTTGGGAATATCTTGCTCACGAATACAAATCTGATGATAACCCATACGGAGATCGAGCTTGGAGAATACTTGAGCACCCTTGAGTTGTTCGAACAGCTCATTGATGTTGGGAAGTGGGTATTTGTTCTTGATGGTCTTCTTGTTCACTGGACGGTAATCAACACAAAGTCGACTCAATCCATCCTTCTTCTTCACAAAAAGAACACCACAACCCCACGGAGAAGTACTAGGCCGAATGAGACCCAATCTTTCTTGCTCATCGAATTGTTTCTTCAACTCCTTCAACTCTTCGGGGCCGAGCTTGTAAGGACGTTTGCACACAGGTTCCGTGCCAGGCTCAAGTTCAATAACGAATTCAACCGGCCGGTTTGGAGGCATCCCTGGAAGTTCTTCTGGAAAGACGTCTTGATACTCACAAATAACCGGAATCTGCGAAATAGCATCCAATTCACCCTTCTCATTGAGAGAAAACAACCGGATGGTATTATCCCGAGTGGCAAAGACAATGACATCCTCAGACGAATGAGTCAGTTGAATCTGCCTGGCTGCACAATCAAGCTGAGCTTTATGCTTAGAGAGCCAGTCCATCCCGAGAATAAGATCGATATCCGAGTTGCCAAGAACCATTGGAGAAGCAAGAAACTTGAAATCACCCATCAAGATTGAAATATCCGGCACCTCCATACTGGAACTCAGTCGCTTAGCTGGAGAGACGACTTGCATAGCTCTAGGTAATGCCTTAGTGCTAAAATTGTTCTCCGATGCAAATGGAAATGACATGAAGGAATGCGATGCACCAGAGTCAAAAAGAACTTTTGCAGGAATATCATTAACAGGAAGGTTACCCATGATCACATCTAATGAGTCCTCTGCCTGGGCTGCATTCATCAAATTGACCTTGGCATGCTTGGGATTATGCTTGACCACAGCTGTACTTGCCGATCTGACAGGAGGAGGAGGAGGAAGACGCCTCTGGTTGGTACACTTGTTGGCATAGTGACCCTTCTGTTGGCACTTGTTGCACGTGACCTCTGAAAGCGGACGGTGATACGGAGCACTCGATCTTGGCGCTTGAGACGAAGACTTGTTCTGAAAGCCTGGGTTGGGTGGGTGGGAGAAACCACTGCCACCTTTGCTCTTCTGCTGATACGGCTGACGGAACGGAGGAGGAGGAAGCCAATACTTCTGCTGCTTGACCACTTTAGTAGAGGAAGACGGAGTAACATCTCTGGCACGCTTCCTGGAAGCATCACACCTCATCTGAGCAGCCTCTTGCTTCAGTGCCATGTTGTAGAACTCATCGTATCTCAACGGCTCAAAGAGGACAAGAGCGAGCTGAATTTCCTCACGAAGACCACCCCTGAACTGATAGATCATGCTCTTCTCATCAGGAACATCCTGCTTGGCAAAACGGGCGAGCTTCTGGAACAACTTGTTGTAGTCATAGACAGACAAAGAGCCTTGCTTCAGATTGCGGAATTCCTGACGCTTACTCTCAACCACACTTTGAGGAATGTGATGAGCGCGGAAATCTTGATGGAAATCGTCCCAAGTGATAACACGTCCACCTCTGGAATCCTTGTACTGCTGGAACCACTCTGCAGCCTGATCTTTGAGCTGGAAAGAAGCGAACTTGACGAAATCTTCAGGCCTGACGTTGCTGCATTCAAAATGCTTGCCCAGATCCACTAGCCAATCGTCAGCATCGGTAGCCTCAACACAACCGCTGAACGTCTTTGGGCCATTAGCAAGGAACTGGTTCAGTGTAGCAAAGTGGTGCTGATTGTTGCCTTGATTCCCTTGACTGCCTTGATTCCGCTCTTGGAGGATTTGCATGATCAACTGTGTATTTGCATTAGTAGCGGCCATCACAGCTTGCCATGCTTCCGGAGGAGGCGGAGGTGGAGGCGGATCAGGATTCGGAGTCGTGCGCGTTGGAGGAGCCATCCTGAACAGGTTGACCACCATTAGCACATTGATAGACAACAATATAGAAGCTGAATCCAACGAAATGAAAATTGCAACATATAGTCTTCACATCCGAACAAAATGAACGAATGCATTCCTCTTCAAATGGTCACATATCCATAAATTGAGAAGCCACGTAGAATTAAGGTAGAGAAATAATTCAACAAGGTACGGATCAAGAACGAATAATCGGTAAGAAATCCCAATCTCAAACCAATATCCATGGAAGAAGAACTAGAGCTACTAGAATTCCCACCTATGAAACTCCCGAACCTTTCCGGTTATGCAATCAGGTGTTGGGGATACAGGGGAAGCACAATATCTCACCCAAACTAGCAAATCCTACATCCAGCTGTATCCATCCTTCAACACATAACCAGGAAAACTTCGGAAACCATCTACCTCAACCTTCGAAAAGCATCCGTTATACAAGTTATGGCGATACTCCCGAACTCCCGCCCCAGTACTGGGTGGCGTCGAGGTTATCTCACCAACGAACTGTATAAAAGAGATTTTCGATGTCGGCGAACATATCTCAAGTATACCAGAATTGCAACGATAAAATTGTGACGACAACACCTCGGAGCTCAACTCCCCGGGACACTGCCACAACCCCTAAAGACAGGAGGCACCAAGAACAATGTTCTCGTCACAAAACCATTGGAACAAAACCAAGATACTCGCGTGATCCTAAAAAAAATTTTAGTGAAATTTGAGAAGAGAAGAGTCAAAACTCTACGTCAGGATGCCTTACCAGAGCGATGAGGAGACTGGGAAGTAAAAAGAATTCCTAAGCTCTCCGATATATAATTCCTAAGGACTCAAAACATTTTTTCTAGACACAACTCGGCTGCTAAAAACGATCAAGCAATGGGGGCTCCTAAGGTCGGGGATGGCTCTGATACCAACTTGTAACGCCCTCGATGCGGCTATAGCTCCCACGTGTCGAGGCACGACTTAGAGGCATAACCGCATTGAAAGCAATGTCGCAAGTCAGGCAATCATTACAACATCCCATGTAATACATAATAAAAGGGGGAGATACCATAGTTGGCTTACACTCGCCACGTCACATCAGAGTACATAAATAACATCCATCAAACAAACACTCATGGCCCGACTACGGCGCCAAAATAGAAAAGAACCCAACATGCGACAAGGCCCTGAATCGATCCCCAACTAGGCACCACTACTGATCATCGGGAAAGGAAACATAATAACGCTGAGAGTCCTCGTCGAACTCCCACTTGAGCTCGTACTCGTCGCCTGGAGCGGAATCACCTGGACCTGCATCTGGAGTTATAGTATCTGTGAGCCACAGGGACTCAGCAATCTCGCACCCTCGCGATCAAAACTATTTAAGCTCATAGGAATGGATAAGGCAAATATATGTGGTTCTGCAGCAAGCGACTAGCATATGTGGTGGCTAACTTATACGCAAAAGAGAGCGAGAAGAGAAGGCGAAGCACGAGCGAGAAGCTAAAGGAACATCCTGCGCAAGCATAACTCCAACACCGTGTCCACTTCCCGGACTCCGCCGAGAAGGGGCCATCACGGTAACACACACGGTTGATTCATTTTAATTAAGTTTAGTTCAAGTAATCTATAACCAGACATTAACAAATTCCCATCTGCCCATAACCGCGGGCACGGCTTTCGAAAGTTCAATCCCTGCAGGGGAGTCCCAACTTAGCCCATGACAAGCTCTCACGGTCAACGAAGGAATAGACCTCCACCCGGGACACACCGATCAGACTCGGTAACCCGGTACAACAAAACAATTCGACAGGTTAAAACAAGTCCAGCAACACCGCCCGAATGTGCCGACAAATCCCGATAGGAGCTGCACATATCTCTTTCTCAGGGCACACTCAGATGAGACTAGCTACGAGTAAAACCAACCCTCAAGTTTCCCCGAGGTGGCCCCGCAGGCAGCTCAGTTCGAACCAACACTCAGAGGGAGCACTGGCCCAAGGGGGCTAAAATACGATGACCCTCGGGCTCCGGAAACCCAAGGGAAAAAGAGGCTAGGTGGCAAATGGTAAAACCAATGTTGGGCATTGCTGGAAAAGCTTTAATCAAGGCGAACTATCAAGGGGTTCCCATTATAGCCCAACCGTGTAAGGGACGCAACAATCCGGGAACATAACGCCGATATGATGGAAACTAGGGCGGCAAGAGTGGAACAAAACACTAGGCGAGAGGCCGAGCCTTCCACCCTTTACCAAGTATATAGATGCATTAAGATAACATAGCAATATAATGATATCCCAACAAGTAAAATAAATGTTCCAACAAGGAACGGCTCCAATCTTCACCTGCAACTAACAACGCTATAAGAAGGGCTGAGCAAAGCGGTAACATAGCCAATCAACGGTTTGCTAGGACAATGGTGGGTTAGAGGTTCAATCATGCAATTGGGAGGCTGACAAGCAAATGGTAGGCATCGAAGCAGTGGCAAAGCAAAAGAGCGAGCAAACTAGCATAGCAAAGATAGTAGTGATTTCGAGGGTATGATCATCTTGCCTGCACAGTTGTCAGAGATGACTGGATCCTCACAAGCAAACTCAACGGGCTCCTCGGTAGCGAACTCGTCTCCCGGCTCTACCCAACAAGAAAAACAAGCAACAAGGATACAATCAACCACAGGCAAGTCCAAGCAATATGATGAAATGACGATATGCCATGCGGGATGCGATGCGGGATGCAAAATGCAAGATATGACAGGAAATGCATGAACCTGGCATCAACTTGGAAAACCAAGTGTGTCACTGGATAGAGGGGATGAAATCGATTGAAAACGATATAAAGATCATTGGAATCGGAGCTACGGTTTGGAAATGGCAAGCGTTTTAAGATACGACACCGGTCTGCGATTTGCAGCAAGTAGGCATCTAAATGCAACGAAATGAACATGCTACAGCCACCAAACATGAAAACAAAATACATGGAAGTGATGTACACAAGATGGTTGACAAAACACTAGCACTGAGCCATAGGCAAATTCATCCATTAAGAGGTTCAAACAAGCATGGCTAAAACGCAAATGCAAAACAGATTCCAGACTTAGTGAAATTAACACTAGTCTGAAATTTCAGATCACGATGCTCTCTTCGGAGCAGCAAAACAACATGATAGAAAACCTGAACATGACAAGTAAGAACATGACATGGAGCTAATCAACAAGCTTAACAAAACACCCAAAGTGACCTGGGGCCAAAAGGGTTCACAAAATACTCTACCGAGCTCACGAACATAGCTCGAACACAATCAGTTTTCAGACTTAGTGAAAACTGAGACATGCTGAAATTTAACTCACGAAGGCATGTAAACGAGCTCGATGCAGTCACTATGGTGCAAGTCATGGCAAGGAAAGCATATAACCAGCAAGAAGGCACAATGTGCTAGCTACACATGGCAAGAACGAAGGCATAGCATGCATGGAACACTAACGGTAGCATCGGCAAAATCGCAAACAAGTTGACGACCTGCCCAGATTAACAACGAAGCAAACGTTGAGCTCGATTAAGTCAACCTAGAGCACTCCACATATGCAAACAAAGACATGGATGGATAGAGCATAACATAAATATCAGAACTCCCTTACTGATCATCCTCAAAAGAGGCACGGATCACTAGGAAACAAGCTGGACATATAGCATCATGAACTAAAATATCCCAGACTTAGTGAAAATCACCAAGTCCCTGAAATCTGCAATCTCAGGTACCTCTCTTCGCAAGCTTGCACAAGACAACACACACATCCTAAAAATGCATGGGTGGCACCTCTGGAAAGAAGACAAAATGCTTGACAATTCATCCCAAAGGGGCACAGGCATATCATGCACGAATTAAACATGGAAAAAATGACAAAAGTGCATGATGAACTAACGGATCTGCAATTTAACTCACGAAGCCTCCTTCTGACAGCATTTTGGGTATCAAGATGGCCTCAAACGCAAATGATCCAATGGAATGAAATGATGTACATGTCGAGTCGAAGATTTTGATATATCATATGCCCAAAACGGAGCTATGGTTGCGAAGATACAAGCAGTCAAAGATGGCACGAAAATTAGGGTTTCGGGGGAGAGAGGTCAACCCAGATCTAGATCCAGCCGCACTGTAGCAGTGGCGCGACTCCCGAGGTTCACCGGCCTGACTTGGAGCTCGCCAGCGTCGGACTTGGCACGGAGGAGGGGCTCGCCGGCCGGGAGGGAGAGGGCGGCGGGGCCGGTGAGTCGCCGGCGGGGAGGCGCGGACGGCGGCGGGGTC
>NC_041389.1:278550846-278592879 GCF_002162155.2 Triticum dicoccoides
GGGGAAGAAGAGATCCGAATGGAGGGGGTATAAATAGGCATAAGTGGAGCTAGGAGAGTCCAAATGAGGTGCGGTTTTCGCCCACACGATCGTGATCGAACGCTCTAGGACATGGAGCAGAGTTTGGTGGGTTTTGGGCCAAATTTGGGGGGTGTTGGGCTGCAACACACACGAGGCCTTTTCGGTCCCTCGGTTAACCGTTGGAGTATCAAACGAAGTCCAAATGACCCGAAACTTGACAGGCGGTCTACCGGTAGTAAACCAAGGCCGCTTGGCAAGTCTCGGTCTAATCCGGAAATGTTTAAACCCCACACACGAAAGAAGACTAGAAATGACCACCGGAGGAGAACGAAGCGCCGGAATGCAAAACGGACAACGGGGAAAATGCTCGAATGCATGAGATGAACATGTATGCAAATGCAATGCACGTGATGACATGATAAGAGATGCACGAAAAAGAAAAACAACACACGGAGACAAAGACCCAAACCCGAGAAATAAATATAACTTAGCGCCGGAGACGGCAAGAGTTGGATACAAATATGGAAATTATATCTGGGGCGTTACAACTTCTCTCAAGAGCATAAGTATTACGGTGGGTGAACAAATTACTGTTGAGCAATTGATAGAATTGAGCATAGTTATGAGAATATCTAGGTATGATCATGTATATAGGCATCACGTCCGTGACAAGTAGACCGACTCCTGCCTGCATCTACTAATACTACTCCACACATCGACCACTATCCAGCATGCATCTAGAGTATTAAGTTCAAAAGAACAGACTAATGCTTTAAGTAAGATGACATGATGTAGAGGGATAAACTCATGCAATATGATATAAACCCCATCTTGTTATCCTCGATGGCAACAATACAATACGTGCCTTGCTGCCCCTGCTGTCACTAAGAAAGCACACCGCAAGATTGAACCCAAAGCTAAGCACTTCTCCCATTGCAAGAAATATCAATCTAGTAGGACAAACCAAACTGATAATTCGAAGAGACTTGCAAAGATAACCAATCATACATAAAAGAATTCAGATGAGATTCAAATATTGTTCATAGATAAACTTGATCATAAACCCACAATTCATCGGTCTCAACAAACACACCGCAAAATAAGATTACATCGAATATATCTCCACGAGAATCATGGAGAACTTTGTATTGAGATCCAAAAAGAGAGAAGATCTGAAGCTCTGAGGTAAACTACTCACACATCATCGGAGAGACTATGGTGTTGATGTAGAAGCCCTCCATGATCGAATCCCCCTCCGACAGGACGCCGGAAAAGGCCCCAAGATGGGATCTCACAGGTACAGAATGTTCCGGCGGTGGAATTAGGTTTTCGTGGATGCTTCTGTTGGTTTGGGGGTACGTAGGTACATATAGGAGGAAGGAGTACATCGGTGGAGCAACGTGGGCCCCATGAGGGTGGAGGGCGCGCCTGGGGGGGTAGGCGCGCCCCCCTGCCTCGTGCTCTCCTGGTTGATGTCTGGACATGGACTCCAAGTCCTCTGGATCACGTTTGTTCCGAAAATCACGTTCCCGAAGGTTTCATTCCGTTTGATATTCTTCTTCTGCGAAACTCTAAAATAGGCAAAAAACAACAATTTGGGTTGGGCCTCTGGTTAATAGGTTAGTCCCAAAAATAATATAAAAGTGTAAAACAAAGCCCATTAATCATCCAAAACAGAATATAATATAGCACGAAGCAATAAAAATTATAGATACATTGGAGACGTATCAAACATCCCCAAGCTTAATTCCTGCTCGTCCTCGAGTAGGTAAATGATAAAAACAGAATTTTTGATGCGGAATGCTACTTGGCATAATTTTTTAATGTAACCCTCTTAATTGTGGTATGAATATTCAGATCCAAAAGATTCAAGATAAAAGTTTAATATTGACATAAAAGCAATAATACTTCAAGCATACTAACTAAGCAATTATGTCTTCTCAAAATAACATGGCCAAAGAAAGTTCATTCCTACAAAATCATATAGTTTAGTCATGCTCCATTTTCGTCACACAAGAATGCTCTCATCATGCACAACCCCGATGACAAGCCAAGCAATTGTTTCATACTTTAGTAATCTCAAACTTTTTCAACCTTTACGCAATACATGAGCGTGAGCCATGGATATAGCACTATGGGTGTAATAGAATATAATGATGGGGGTTATGTGGAGAAGACAAAAAAGGAGAAATTCTCAGATCAACACGGCTAATCAACGGGCTATGGAGATGCCCATCGATTGATGTTAATGCAATGAGTAGGGATTGCCATGCAACGGATGCACTAGAGCTATAAATGCATGAAAGCTCAACAAAAATAAACTAAGTGGGTGTGCATCCAACTTGCTTGCTCATGAAGACCTAGGGCATTTGAGGAAGCCCATTGTTGGAATATACAAGCCAAGTTAGATAATGAAAAATTCCCACTAGTATATGAAAGTGACAAAACAAGAGACTCTATCATGAAAATCATGGTGCTACTTTGAAGCACAAGTGCGGAAAAAGGGATAGTAGCATTGTCCCTTTTTCTTTTCTTTTCTTTTCTTTTTTTGGCCTTCTTTTTTTATTTGGCCTTTCTCTTTTTTTCTTTTTTTATTGGGACAATGCTCTATGAATGATGATCATCACACTTCTATTTATTTACAACTCGATACTAGAACAAGGTATGACTCTATATGAATGCCTCCAGCGGTATTACCGGGATAGGCAATGAATCAAGAGTGACATGTATGAAAAATTATGAACGGTGGCTTTGCCACAAATACGATGTCAGCTACATGATCATGCAAAGCAATATGACAATGATGAACGTGTCATGATGTCACATCCCTAGCTTCTGGTTTGCTCTGAGCTAGCTAGTCATGTGTTGCATCATGTTTAAATTTTGCCTAAAATTGAAATGGGGATGTTCAAACCCTAGCATTAAATCAACTCAACTAGGGTGAATTAAAATCTTTTCAATAAACCCAAAAGGTTCCTAAGAAAAGTTCATGATTTCTGGTTAAGGTGGAAACCTCTGCCAAAAATGATGAATATATTCTTAGGTCATTTTTGGATTTTTGAATTAAATCATATTATATTTGACTTTGGGCATTTAAATACTATAAATAATTTAAATGTTCAAATAAATGTTGGAAATTGTTAAGGGTCACTGAAATAATTCAGAAAGCACCCATAATTGTTTCCAGGATTTTATTAAATGATTTGGTATTTTAAATCAAATCAAAAACAAAATAACAGAAATAGAAAAGAAATAAAAGAGAGAGAGAGAAGGAAGTTACCTGGCGCCCACTTACCTGGCCCAGCACGGCCCAGCCCATCTCCACTCCCCCCCTGTCGTCTTCCTCTGCCAGTAGGCAGAGGCGAGGCGTGGCGCACGCCCGAGAGGCCTTGGCCACCTCCTGCTTCCCCCTGGCCACCTCCTGCTTCCTCCTCGACGCCCCGGAGACGCCACGCATCTCCTTGCCTCTCTCCCTCACTCTCCCGCGTCCTCATCCTCTCCCCTGGACCTCTCTCTCACTCGCCCGAATGGAGCCGCCGCCACCGACGAGCTCCCTCGCGGCCACCGCCACCCCCTAGCCTCGCCGATGCGCTCAAAGGCTCCGCCTCGACCCCCTCTTTCTCCCCACCGAGCCACAAGGTCCCGGACACGCTGCAACGCCGCCACCATCGCCGTTTCCATCGCCGGCCGCCGAGGATCTTCACCGTCGATTCGCCGCCGTCTCCGCTTCCCCGAGCTCGTCATCTACCCCATCCGAACCACCGTGAGCTCCTGCACGTTTTGCCCCTAACCCCGTGGCTTGCCGCTCGCCGTAGCCACCATTTCATAGCTGGCCGTAGCACGCCGCCGCCTGAGCTCGTCGCCGGCGTAGCTCCGGTGACCATTTGGTCACCCTGGCATGCCTAACTCGCTCCCCGCACCGCGTAGCGCCCCGCTAGCCGCTCACCTCGCTCGTTTGCGCACCGTAGCACTAACTCGCCCCAACCCCGAGCTCCGGCCGCCGCCTCGGGCTCCACTCCGGCGAACCCCGGCCACCCCCGCACCTCCCGTTGGTCCCCCTAGATGCGCACGGGCACGGGCTACCTCCTGGTGCCCTTGGAGCGTCGATCCGATGCCCCTAGCGCAAGTCCGGCGTCCCCCGCCGTGCTCTGTGGTCGTCGCCGGCTAAACTCCGGCGAGAGCTGACGTGGCCGGTCATTAGGGCCTAACCACCCCGCTAACCCAGGCCTAGAGCCACTGACATGTGGGCCCTAGTGCCCCTAATCTTTAATTAAACTAAACTAACCCCCCTGTCTAACCTGTGTCACTGACGTGTGGCCCCCACACGTCAGGTTTGACATGGACCTGGCCGTTGACTCGCTGACATCATGCTGGCGTCAGGCTGACGCAGTTAAATCATTTTCTGGAATTATTTTAATTCTAAATATTCAGGAAATTCCAGAAAATGTTCAAAACTTCAAAAATTCATAGTAATTCAACCGTAACTCCAAATTAAATAATTTATATATGAAAAATTATCAGAAAAATTCAAGGAATCCATCTGTACCATTTTCATGCATGTTAGAACAACTTATAGATGCTGTTTAGCACAAATCATATAAAGGGCATTTAAATAATCACATATGGAGTTTGAATTTGAATCTTGTATTCAAACCAACTTCATTTAATATGTTGCTAGTTGCATTAGCTCAAAACACATTCATTTTGCCATGTCATGATCATGCA
The DNA here is from genome assembly GCF_002162155.2 of Triticum dicoccoides. Taxonomy (NCBI): domain Eukaryota; kingdom Viridiplantae; phylum Streptophyta; class Magnoliopsida; order Poales; family Poaceae; genus Triticum; species Triticum dicoccoides. The sequence continues at coordinate 278,555,593 of NC_041389.1, forward strand.
TCATATTGTGCATTGCATTGATTGTGTTCCCTTTTGTGTTGCCAGTATTTGTCCCCTCTCGATAGACGTGATACCGATGATGTGATCGTTGACACTGATGAAGACTCAATGTTATCTTCAGAAGTGCCAGGCAAGCAAAAACCCCTTGTTCATTCCGATAAAATCCCACTCTCTCGCTCCTGCTCTCTTTTACTGCATTAGGACAACACCGATTCATTTGTTACTTGCTGCGGTAGCCGAACCCCTTTATCCTTTGCATGACCTGTCATTGCCACAGTAAATAGATGAAACCCACTAGCATGAGTAGGAGTTGTTTGAGCCCTGTTGTGCCTACTCATTCATGCTTGTTTGTCATGCCTGCTACTGCCTAGAGTTGAGTCAGGTCTGATTCATCGGGGATGAATCAGAGGTGTGTGAACATGTCCTACTGTGTGTGAGCTAAGTGTGTGAACACGATTTGGTAAAGGTAGCGGTGAGAGGCCATGTAGGAGTACATGGTGGGTTGTCTCATTGCAGCCGTCCTCAGGAACTGAGTTCTGTGTCTGTGATCCATGATTCAGCTACTACCACGCATTGGGCCCGAAACCAATGGACCCTCTCGGCTTCTTAATCACCCTTGTCCTCTGTCCAGGAGTTGCAAGTAGTTTCTGGTGTTTGTAGTATGCTGGAGGCCGTGCGCAGCGCTGACCGTAGGGGTGGGCTGTGATGCGGTAGGCACGTGGCCGGGTAAACCGGGCGCCCGTTTGGTGTCACGGAACCCTGTTCACATCGTTTGGGGCTGTGAGCGAAACTCCGGCCGGATCTCCTCATGGATGGAACCCGAATAGGCAATAAACCTGGACTAGAGACTTGAGTGTTTAGGCAGGCCGTGGCTGACACCCACGTTGGGCTTCCGCTTGAAGGTTGCCGAGTACATGTCGTGTAAACGGCGGTAGGTGGTGAGAGCGTGTGTGAAGAAGTACACCCCTGCAGGGTTAACATTATCTATTCGAATAGCCGTGTCCGCGGTAAAGGACTTCTGGGTTGCTTATATCAGTTCATAGACAAGTGAAAGTGGATACTCTAAAATACGCAAGATAAGCGTGAGTGCTATGGATGGCGTTCTCGTAGGGAGACGGGAGCGGATCCATAGTGGTGTATTGATATGGTGAATATGTGGACTCGTGTGCGCCACCTCAAAAGAGTTACTTGCAGTCGTAGTTCAGGATAGCCACCGAGTCAAATCTGGCTTGCTGCAGTTAAACCCCACCATCCCCTTTGTTGATAATGATGCATATGTAGATAGTTCTGATGTAAGTCTTGCTGGGTACATTTGTACTCACGTTTGCCTAGTTATGTTTTTGCAGAGAGATTTCGGTCTCGCTAGTAGTTCCGCGTGGACTTCGACGTTTAGCTTGTTACCTCAGCTACGATCTTGTGCCTCGGCAGGATCTGGTAGATAGTCAGGCTTCTCAGCCTTTTTCATTTATAGATGTCTGTACTCAGACATGATAGCTTCCGCATGTGCTTTGACTTGTATGCTCTGATTGTTGGGTCATAAGACCCATGTTTGTAATATCTCGCTCCTCGGAGCCTATTGGATAAATACTTGAGTCGTAGAGTCATGTTGTGATGCCATGTTGTGTTTGCACATATCGAGCATATTGTGTGTATGTTATTGAAATGCTTGGTATGTGTGGGATCTGACTATCTAGTTGTTTATCTTTAGTAGCCTCTCTTACCGGGAAATGTCTCCTAGTGTCTCCACTGAGCCATGGTAGCTTGCTACTGCTCCGGAACACTTAGGCTGGCCGGCATGTGTCCTTCTTCGTTCCTGTGTCTGTCCCTTCGGGGAAATGTCACGCATTGAATACCGGAGTCCTGTTAGCCCGCTACAGCCCGGTTTACCGGAGTCCTGCTAGCCCAGTGCTACAGCCCGGACCCACTTGCTGATGACCGACACGTTCGTTGCTGGGTCATGAATGCCTGTCCCTGTAAGTCTGTGCCACTTTGGGTTTACGACTAGCCATGTCAGCCCGGGCTCCTTATCATATGGATGCTAGCGACACTATCATATACGTGTGCCAAAAGGCGCAAACGGTCCCGGGCAAAAGTAAGACGACACCCGTGGGAATACCGTGCGTGAGGCCGCAAAGTGATATGAGGTGTTACATGCTAGACCTATGTGGCATCGAGTCGGGGTCCTGACAGCGTTGGCATCAGAGCCGGACTGCCTGTAGGTTCTCCAAGCCAAACTGGTCGATGTTGAGTCTAGAAATTCTTTAGTTATATGTAGGGGAATTGTTTGTGGGTTGGAACGTAAGGCTCTTTTTACTCCTTTATCTTATGACATTCTGATCTGAGTTAGTCTATTCTTCCACCGGGGGTTAAGGAATTAGGATCTTTCTCTCTATCAGGTTCACGTGTTACTAATCAGTAGTACCTTATAGGTTTGATGGATACAAGCCTAGTTCAGTTCTACTACCACATTATGTTGCTAGGATGGACCCAGAACTTAGATATGATGTTGTTGAGTGTGTATGAAATCCTTTGTCAAATGTCTCAAAATCCTTTTTGAGCATTTATAGCTGTTATCCTGTCGAAATTTTGCTAGAAATTCTAATGCCTTGCATTATGGTTGTGCTTTCAGATGGCCACTCGCGACCTCAATCAAGTGGTTCGCCTGACTCGATGCCTAGATGTACCCGGCCATACTGCCATGTTGTTCAGGGTAATGACTGAGGCTGGATACCGTTGGTATCCTGAGTACACGGTCGAAGAGCAATTTCAAGACTTTAATCAAAGCCAGTATCTCTGCACTGTCAGGATATTTCCATCTTATCCTGGATCCACCGAGCCCCTTCATTGCTCCTATGGACTCGGGGTTACTATCGAGATGGCTGTGCAGGATGCCGCCTACTCTATGATGACCATCATGCAAGTCAGGACTGGCCTATTTCGGGACTCTGATTTCCGGTATATGCCAGCGTCACTTCCGGGAGCACAAGGGTATCTCCAGGCTATCTATGCTGACCCCACTCAGGAGGATTCACGGACTCGCACCACTGCTGAGATGCTCGAGGATAAGGACCGTGAAAATCGGGCCTTGAGGCTAGAGCTTTTCAATACCCGTGCTGACCATTGGGCCACTTTGACTCGGTTTGCACCGGCTGTGCAAGCTGGATATTCGGATATGCGCGATCTCTATCCTGTGAGATCTGCTCTGCCAGACGTGATGGGTTGGCGTGATGTAGGAGGCATCACCCCACCTCGCGGTCCCCGCAGGCCACCGTCTGTTGGTCCAAGACCTCATCCTAGCCCCTATGGTCGGCAAGCTCCGCGAGATCGTTTGTTTCCGGATGATCATGTTGAGCTTCCAGGCTATGGAGGTGACTTCTACGAGGACTACTACGGATCGGTCTGAGTTAGTGGTAGTATCACTAGTTCGTACTAGCGGTGTCATCTATCATCCTGCGTGACTCGTGGGATATGACCTAGTTTGTACCGCCTTCCGGAGGTGTAGAAAAATAATGTATAGGAGCTTGGGATGCCTCCGATGAGATGTAATCCTCTCTTCACCGTAATAGTACCTTGTTTGGTCTTGTACTAAACCTTGTATGGTGTGTATGACGATGGAATAAAAGAAGCAGTTTCTGTATCTACCATGTCATACGGATGATCATCTTGCATTCCGAGCTATTCCTTACATTCTGTATTCTATGTCGGAATCTTATCATTCTGACTAAATCATTGTCTTGTTTACCTAGGATGGTCAATACGTGCAATAACCCTGTCTCCCAAGAGCAGGCCGAAGGCAGTGAAGTCGGGAATGCAAACCTGCCTCACCCTCCTTCCCTAGCCGAAGTTATGCTGGAAGCCGAGAGAAACAAGCGGGAGACCAACCGTTTGTTGGAGCGTATTGAACAGAACACCGCACACCATCAGAGAAATAACTTGGTGTCACTTAGTGATTTCATCAAGTTACATCCACCCACGTTCCACCACTCCGTCGAGCCTCTCGACGCTGATGACTGGCTTCGCAGTATTTCTCACAAACTGCATTCTGCGCTAGTAGCTGAGGCTGACAAGGTCACCTTTGCTGCATATCATCTTGAAGGCCCCGCCAGTCTCTGGTGGGAGAATTATGGAGCTATGCGCCCAGCGGACCATGTCACTACTTGGGCTGATTTCAGCGAGGCTTTCCGTGAACATCACATTCCGGAGGGTCTCATGGACCGTAAACATGAGGAATTTTGCAGTTTCACTCAAGGCCGACTCTCTGTGGGTGCTTACAGCAGGGAGTTCGGTAACCTCGCACGATATGCAACTGAGGAAGTTTCTACTGATGCCAAGAAGCAAGCAAGGTTCCATAAGGGACTTAGTCCTGAGCTTCACCGCGACCTCCGTCTGCATGAGTGCACATCTTTTCAGAAGCTTGTTAACAAGGCCATCAGTGCTGAGACTGGTCAGACTGATTATGACGCAACACGCAAGCATGGCCGTGACATGGGTTCCTCATCCGGTGCTGGTCCTCAGAAGCGCCGCGTGTGGGTGCCTAACACTGCCCTGCCACCCAGGTTCACACCGAGGCCATCCTTCCAGGTGCCTCGCCCCATTCAACAGTTTGCACCAGCCAAGCCCTATGGTGGTCCAACCAACAATGCTCCTCCACGCACCAGTTCCGTGACTTGCTTTAAGTGTGGGGAATCTGGCCACTATATGCGCGAGTGTCCCCAAACCAACCCCAACCAATCTGCTAAAGTTGTTGGCCGTGGCAAGCCGACAGGGAAAGTGTTCTACGCCAAGCCGGCCACCGCTGCACGTGGCCATGTCAACTGTATCTCTGCCGAAGAAGCTCAAGAGGATCCCAACGTCGTTCTCGGTACGCTCCTTGTTAATTGCCACCCGACATCTGTTCTTTTCGATACAGGAGCATCTCATTCTTTTATATCCGAGAGCTATGCTCGTTTGCATAACACCACATTCTGTGAGATGCCCACCTCTATGGTAATTCAAACTCCGGGATGCAAATAGCAAACCTCCAGGGTAAGTCATGGAAATGAAATCCAAGTCGACAGACTTGTTTTCCTTGCATCTTTGATAGCTCTTAAATCTTCAGATATTAATATCATCTTGGGTATGGACTGGATGTCAGCCCATCATGCCAAAATTGATTGCTTCTCTAGGACTGTTCAACTCACCCATCCTTCGGGGAAGATAGTCAATGTCTTGACCCGAATAGCCAAGCGACAGTTGTATTCTCTAAACGCCAGCCCTTTGCCAGACCTTGAGGACGTTCCGGTAGTCTGTGACTTCCCGGATGTCTTCCTAGAGGAATTGCCAGGTGTTCCACCTGACAGGGATGTTGAGTTCGTAATAGACCTCATTCCAGGAACCGTCCCGATTGCTAGAAGACCCTATAAGATGGCACCACTAGAACTAGCTGAGCTTAAGAAACAACTTGATGAGTCCTTGAAAAAGGGTTTCATCCGACCTAGTTCATCTCCGTGGGCTTGCCCCGTCCTCTTCGTCAAGAAGAAGGATGGTACGGACCAGATGGTTGTAGATTATCGACCTGTCAATTTGGTCACAATCAAGAACAAATATCCGCTCCCCAGGATCAACGACCTGTATGATTAGCTCGCTGGATCCTCAGTCTTCTCCAAAATGAATTTGAGGTTGGGCTACCATCAAATCAAAATCAGGAATGGGGACATTCCTAAAACGGCCTTTGTTACTCGTTATGGCCAATACGAGTACACCGTCATGTCTTTCGGTTTAACCAACGCTCCAGCCACCTTTTCTCGGTTAATGAACTCAATCTTCATGGAGTATTTGGATAAATTTGTCGTGGTTTATCTCGATGATATACTCATCTACTCCAAGAACGAGAAAGAACATGCCGGACATCTAAGGCTAGTGTTGAAGAAACTTCGAGAGCATCGTCTTTATGCCAAATTTTCTAAATGTGAATTTTGGTTGTCAGAAGTGACCTATCTGGGGCATGTAATATCTGGTAAAGGTATTGCTGTTAACCCTGAGCGAGTTCAAGCCGTCCTTAATTGGACTCCACCTGAATCGGTCAAGCAAGTTCGGAGTTTCCTTGGCCTAGCGAGCTATTGTCGTCGCTTTGTCGAGAACTTCTCCAAAGTTGCTAAACCTTTAACCGAACTCCTCAAGAAAGATAAAAAGTTCGAATGGACTCCACAATGTGAGCACAGCTTTCAGGAACTGAAAAGACGCATGACATCTGCTCCCTTACTGGTACCGCCAGATTTCAATAAGGACTTTGTTATCTACTGCGACGCCTCGCGACAAGGACTAGGTTGTATTCTCATGCAAGATCGACACGTAATTGCTTACGCTTCACGGCAATTGCACCCACATCAGGAGAATTATCCTACTCATGATCTAGAGCTTGCAGCTATGGTCTATGCACTTAAAACTTGGCGACATTACCTCCTCGGTAATCGTTGCGAAATTTTCACTGATCACCAAAGTCTGAAGTACATCTTCACCCAACCGGATTTGAATCTCAGGCAAAGACGTTGGGTCGAGTTGATCACAGATTTCGACTTAGGAATAACTTACACCCCAGGGAAAGCCAACGTTATGGCTGATGCGCTAAGTCGTAAATCTTATTGTAACAACCTGATGTTACAACAAAGTCAACCGCTTCTCCATGAGGAATTTCGGAAGCTTAACCTTCACATTGTTCCTCAAGGATTTCTTTCCACCTTGGTGGCGAAACCTACTCTTACGGATCAAATCATCGCTGCCCAAAAGCGAGATAAGGGAATATCTAAGATCAAGGAGAACATTGCTAGCGGAGGTGCTAGATGTTTCTCCACAAATGATCATGGTGTTGTGTACTTTGAGAACATTTTAGTGGTTCCCAAGAACCAGCATCTACGGTAGTTGATCCTTAAGGAGGCTCATGAATCTCCTCTCACCATTCATCCCGGTAGCACTAAGATGTATCAGGACCTACGCCAAAGGTTCTGGTGGACTAGGATGAAGAGAGAAATTGCTCAGTATATTGCTAACTGCGACGTCTGCCGTCGTGTAAAAGCAGAGCATCAATGGCCTGCGGGCACCCTTCAACCCCTAGCTATTCCTGAATGGAAATGGGATAAAATTGGTATGGACTTCATCACCGGTTTTCCCAGGACTAAGAGAGGGAATAATGCTATCTTCGTCGTTGTCGATCGTCTTTCCAAGGTAGCCCATTTCTTACCTGTTCGTGAGAGTATAACTACTAGTCAGTTAGCAGACTTGTACATCTCCCGAATAGTGTCTCTCCATGGTGTTCCTTTGGAAATTAACTCGGATCGAGGAAGTCTTTTCACCTCTCGATTTTGGGAAAGTTTCCAAAATGCTATGGGAACCCGCCTTTCCTTTAGCACCGCTTTTCACCCTCAATCAAGTGGTCAAGTAGAATGCGTCAACCAGATCCTAGAAGACATGCTTCGAGCCTCTGTTATCTCATTCGGAATGGAATGGGAGAAATGCCTTCCATTTGCCGAATTTGCTTACAACAACAGCTATCAATCTAGCTTGGGTAAAGCCCCTTTTGAAGTTCTCTATGGACGACGGTGTCGAACACCCCTTAATTGGTCAGAAACCGGGGAAAGACAATTCTTTGGCCCGGATATGATCCAGGAAGCAGAAGAGCAAGTTCGCATCATTCGTGAAAAGTTGAAAACAGCCCAATCTCGTCAAAAGAGTCAATATGACCGAAAACATAAGGCTATGACTTTCGAGGTTGATGAGAAGGCTTACCTTCGGGTTACTCCTCTGAAGGGAACCCATCGCTTCGGTATCAAGGGCAAATTGGCTCCTCGTTACATTGGACCTTTTCGCATTCTCGCAAAACGAGGGAAAGTTGCCTACCAATTGGAACTACCTCCACATCTCTCCAGAGTCCACGATGTCTTCCACGTTTCTCAACTCAGGCGTTGCTTCTCGGATCCTATCCGTGGAGTGGACCACGAAACGCTTGATCTCCAGGATAATCTCACGTATCGAGAGTACCCCGTTCGTATCCTCGATCAAGCTGAGCGTACCACTCGACGTCATAATATCAAGTTTCTCAAGGTTCAATGGTCACACCATTCTGAGGATGAAGCAACTTGGGAAAGGGAGGATCGTCTTCGACTCGAGTATCCCGCCTTCTTTCCGGAGGAACCCAAATCTCGGAACGAGATTCTTTTGAGTGGGGATGAGTTGTCACACCCTAGCTAGTTCATGCATTAGAGTGTTGCATCATGTCTATCCTTTCATCAGAAACCTGAAATGGGGATGACAGAACCCCCAGCCCCCTCTGAAACCAACTAGGGTTTACTAAAAACTTTTTCAATGAACCTGAAATGCCCTTCTAAAATGCCCATCATTTTTGTCTTGGTTCAGAACCTCTGTCAGAAGTGATGCACATTTTCCTAGGCCATCTTAGGGTCTTTGAATTAAATCATAGATATTTGAATTTGGGCATTTAAAATTATATAAAATATTTCAAATGCTCAAATATCTCCAAACTAAAATGTTTCATGTTGGAAATAATCCAACTATGGACCAGGAGTAGTTTGGTGATTTTAGGAGTTGCCTAAGTATTTTTAATAATTCAACAAAGTTGCAGAGGAATTAAAAAAACAGAAAACAGGGAAATAACAAAAAAACTTACCTGGCGCCCAGCACCCGGCCCACCTGCCGGCCCAACCCAGCGCCGCGCCAGCGAGCTGCTTGCCGGCCAGGCAGGCAGGCAGGTGCCCGACGGCAGCCGCAGCGTGCGCCACGCAGCTGGCCGTCGCCCTGCTTCACCTCCACGCCTCGTTGCTGGATGGATGAACTCCACGTCGAGCCGTGAACCTCCAGGACACCTCCATTCTCCCCCAACTCCTCTCTCTCGCGTTCCCCCGCCATGGCCGACGCCATCGCCGCCACCCCCTCGCCGTAGCCACGCCCTCCGTCAACCCCACGCCGTGCCGCCGTGTCCAGGAGCTCCGCCACCCTCCTCTCCTTCGAGCAAGCCGAGCCCCGAGCAGTCGCAAGGCCCGAGTCCACCGCATCGACCTCGACCGAACCGCCGTCGCCGGAGATCCCCTTCAACGCCGTCGTCGCTCCGGCCCGTCCCCGGCCGCACCAAGTGCTTCGTCGAACTCCCCGTGAGCTTAACCATCTTCCCCTCCCTTCTTTTCTTGCTCCTGAGCTGTGTAATGACCTCCCGGAGCTCAACCGCACCCGCCGCCGCGGAGCTCGTCGCCGACGTGCTCCCGGTCACCCTCCGGCCACAACTTGGTGTCCATCATGCTCACCACGTCACGTAGCACCTAACTAGCTACTCCCCGCACCTCACCGACCCCTCTAGTGTCAAGTTCGCCTTCGGCCGAACTCCGGTGGCCACCAAAGTCGTCGCCGGTGCCAACTCCGGCCACCCCGACGCCAACGGACTCCACCAAGAGCTGCGGCTCGTCCTCAGCTCCACTCCGATGGCCTCCGCGACTCGTTTGGTTGCCGGAACGGCCAAAACCACTTCCACCGCCGCGTCGGGCTCGCCGGCGGCTAAACGCCGGTGCAGCCGACCTGGCTTTGACCGCGGGTGGGCCCTGGTTGACTCCGATGAGTCAATGACAGGTGGGGCCCAGCCCTGTTAACTAAATAGGTTTAAGTTTTAATTAAACTTTAACTAAACTAATTACCCTGACACCCTGGACCCACAGTCAGGTTTGACCTGGACGTCTCCGTTGACCCTGACATCATTCTGACGCATGGCTGACGCAATAAATTAATTTCTGGATTTATTCTAATATAGGAAATTCCAGAATATAGTTTAAACTTCAAAAATTCATAACTTTTAATCTGTAACTCCAAATCAGACAAGTTATATATGAAAAATGATCAAAAAATCCAATCTATCCATCTGTACTATTTTCATGCATGATTAAACAAGTTAACTTGCTGTTTAATGCAGAACAAGATAAAACACTTTAAAGGGCCATGTATGAGTTTTAAATTTGAATCTTTGGTTCAAATTGGTTCAAACCCTTCTGGTCTTAGTTGCATTAGCCCAACACACTCATATTGCCATGTTTCATGCATACATCATATTGTCGCACATTGTTTGGTGATGGCTGTGTATCGGTGTTCTTTGCGGCAGGTTCTGCCTCCGAGGAGTACCGTGATTACCCTAGAGAAGAGCCATATCAGTGCATCGAACCATCAGGCAAGCAACCAACCATTTGATCATATCGATAGAATCCCATGTTCTCGCTCCTGCTCTCTTTTACTGCATTAAGACAACGCGTTTCAAACTGCTGTGTGCTACGGTAGTTGAACCCATTTCCTCTGCATGACCTGTCATTGCCACAGTAACTAGATGAAACCCACTAGGATGTGTAGGAGTTGTTTGAGCCATATGTATGTGTCGTTCCTACCTTGCTATGCCTGCTATGCTTAGAGTCGTGTCAGGTCTGGTTCATCCGGGTGATGGGCTAGAGTGAAATGATCATGTCGGTAATGAGAGTGATGTGGTGAATACGATTTGGTAAAGGTATCGATGAGAGGCCATGTAGGAGTACATGGTGGGTTGTTTCATTGAAGCCGACCTTAAGCACTGAGATCTGTATGTGTGATTTAAGATACAGCTACTACCATGCATTGGGCCCTGAAATATGACCCCGCTCGACTTCTTATTCACCCTAGTCCTCTGTCCAGGAGTTGCAAGTAGTTTCTGGTGTTTGTAGCCTACTGGAGGCCGTGGACAGCGCTGACCATAGGGGTGGGCTGTGATGCGGTAGGTACGTGGCATGGTGTACCGAATACCCGTTAGGTATCTCGGGAACCCTGTACACATCGTTCGGGGCCGTATGGGAAACCTCGGCCGGACTCCCTGCGGATGGAACCTGGATAGGCGATAAACCTGGACCAGAGACTTAGGTGTTTAGGTAGGTCGTGGTCTACACCCACGTCGGCTTTCGCTTGAAGTCTGCCGAGCACATGTCGTGTGCAGACGCTAAGTGGTGGAAACATGTATGAAGAAGTACACCCCTGCAGGGTTATCATGATCTATTCGAATAGCCACGTCCGCGGTAAAGGACTACTTGGTTGCCTATACAGTTCATAGACAAGTAAATGGAAACTACTAAAAGCCTCAAGATAAGTGTGAGTGCCGAGGATGGCTCTTCCGTAGGAAGACGGAGGTGGATCCTCGGTAGTGTATTGAAGTGGTGAGTAGTGGACTCGTGTGCGCAAAACCATTTCAAGTTGGAGTCTCGTAGGATAGCCTAGCCAAGAGTCAAAGCTGGCTTGCTGCAATAACTCCACCAACCCTTCTTGATAATGTGCATGTATGTAGGATCTGATGTAAGTCTTGCTGAGTACCTTTGTACTCATGTTGCTATAATTTACATTTTTACAGAAGACGCTGCAACCCCTTGTGATGGGTTCTTCGTATACGTTGACATCAATGAGTAGGCTAAGGCCCAGGTGGTGATCCTGAGCTTGTAAAGGACCACGTAGTATAGCTAGGCTTTCCAAGCCTCTTTTATTTTACTAGTTGTCTGTACTCAGACAAGTTACTTCCGCTGCTGGTTTGTATGACTGTATGACTTGAATGCTGGGTCGTGTGACCCGTACTTATGTGTATGTTATGTATGGCTCTTTGAGCCTTAAATAAAGTACTTGTGTCGTAGAGTCATGTTGTGATGCCTTGTTGTATTTGCACATATCGAGCATATTGTGTGTATGATTGAAATGCTTGGTATGTGTGGGATCTGACTATCTAGTTGTTTATCTTTAGTAGCCTCTCTTACCGGGAAATGTCTCCTAGTGTCTCCACTGAGCCATGGTAGCTTGCTACTGCTCCGGAACACTTAGGCTGGCCGGCATGTGTCCTTCTTCGTTCCTGTGTCTGTCCCTTCGGGGAAATGTCACGCATTGAGTACCGGAGTCCTGTTAGGCCGCTACAGCCCGGTTTACCGGAGTCCTGCTAGCCCAGTGCTACAGCCCGGACCCACTTGCTGATGACCGACACGTTCGTTGCTGGGTCATGAATGCCTGTCCCTGTAAGTCTGTGCCACTTTGGGTTTACGACTAGCCATGTCAGCCCGGGCTCCTTATCATATGGATGCTAGCGATACTATCATATACGTGTGCCAAAAGGCGCAAACGGTCCCGGGCAAAAGTAAGACGACACCCGTGGGAATACCGTGCGTGAGGCCGCAAAGTGATATGAGGTGTTACATGCTAGACCTATGTGGCATCGAGTCGGGGTCCTGACAAGAAAGAATTAAACGCAACTCTGAAGATTGGGAACTCGATGAAGGTAAAGTGCCAGGTATTAAGCTTCAGTATGATTGTGTTAAATCTTTTATGAATACCAATGCTTTTCAAAAGTTTAGCACTAAATATGGACTTGACTCTGAGATAGTAGCCTCTTTTTGTGAATCATTTGCTACTCATGTTGACCTCCCTAAGGAGAAGTGGTTTAAATATCATGCACCTATTAAAGAAGAAATTAAAGAATCGGTAATAACTAAAGATGAAACTATTATTTATAATGTTGATCCAGTTGTTCCTACTGCTTATATTGAAAACCCACCTTTCCCTGTTAGGATAAAGGAACATGCTAAGATTTCAACTGTGGTCAATAAAATTTATATAAGAGCACCTAAGCCTGCTGAACAAATTAAAGTAGAACCTAGCGTTGATATAGTTAAAGATCTCTTGGTAGAAGATATAGATGGGCATGTTATTTACTTCTGTGATGAAGCTACTAGAATTGCCAAACCAGATGAAAAGGATAAACATAGACCTGTTGTTGGCATGCCTGTTATCCTAGTCAAAATAGGAGATCACTGTTATCATGGTTTATGTGACTTAGGTGCTAGCGTGAGTGCTATTCCATTTACCTTATATCAAGAAATTATGAATGATATAGCACCCGCTGAAATAGAAGACGTAGATGTTATTATTAAACTAGCTAATAGAGACACCATCACACCACTTGGGATTGTTAGAGATGTTGATGTCTTGTGTGGGAAAATAAAATATCCTACTGATTTTCTTGTTCTTGGTTCCCCACAAGATGAGTTTTGTCCCATTATCTTCGGTAGACCTTTCTTAAACACCGTTAATGCTAAAATAGATTGTTAGAAAGAAACCATTGGTGTTAGTTTTGGTGATGAGTCTCGTGAGTTTAATATTTCCAAGTTCAATAGGAAGCATCATTAGAAAGGATTGCCTTGTAAGGATGAAATAATTGGTCTTGCTTCTATTGCCGTACCTCCTACTGATCCACTAGAACAATATTTGCTAGACCATGAAAATGATATGCATATGCATGAAAGAAATGAGATAGATATTTTTTTGAACAATGACCTCTGCTTAAACACAATTTGCCTATTGAAACTCTAGGAGGTCCTCCTCCACCTAAAGGTGATCCTATGTTTGAATTAAAACAACTGCGAGACACTTTGAAATATGCTAATCTTGATGGGAAAAAGATATATCCTGTTATTAGTAGTGCTAACCTTTCAGAACATGAAGAAGAAAGATTATTGAAAATTCTGAAGAAGCACCGAGCTGCTATTGGATATACGCTTGATGATCTTAAGGGCATTAGTCCCACTCTATTTTATCACAATATTAATATGGAACCTGATGCTAAAGCCGTTGTTGATCACCAATGACGTTTAAATCCTAAAATGAAGGAAGTGGTAAGAACTGAAATACTGAAGCTTCTGGAAGCAGGTATAATTTATTGTATAGCTGATAGTAGATGGGTAAATCCTGTTCATTGTGTCCCTAAGAAGGGAGGTATTATTGTTGTTCCTAATGATAAAAATGAACTTATTCCACAAAGAATTGTCACTGGTTATAGAATGGTAATTGATTTTCGAAAGTTAAATAAAGAAACTAGAAAAGATCATTGCCCTCTGCCTTTTATTGATCAAATGCTAGAAAGACTATCTAAGCATACACACTTTTGTTTTCTCGATGGATATTCTGTTTTTTCTCAAATACCTGTTTTGCCACCTGATCAAGAGAAAACCACCTTTACTTGTCCTTTTGGAACTTTATGCTTATAGGGGTATGCCTTTTGGCTTATGCAATGCACCTGCTACCTTTCAAAGATGTATGACTGCTATATTATCTGGTTTTTGTGAAAATATTGTTGAGGTTTTCATGGATGATTTTTCTATCTACGGAACTTCTTTTGATAATTGCTTAAGCAACCTTGATCGAGTTTTGCAGAGATGTGAGCAAACTAATCTTGTCTTGAATTGGGAGAAGTGCCACTTTATGGTTAATGAAGGTATTGTCTTGGGGCATAAAATTTCTGAACGAGGTATTGAAGTCGATAAAGCTAAAGTTGACGCAATTGAGAAAATGTCATGTCCTAGAGATATTAAAGGTATTCGTAGTTTCCTCGGTCATGCTGGTTTCTATAGGAGATTTATTAAAGACTTCTCTAAAATTTCTAGGCCTCTTACAAATCTTTTACAAAAGGATGTTCCATTTGTTTTTGATGATGATTGTGTAGAAGCCTTTGAAACACTTAAGAAAGCCTTAATTTCTGCACCTATTGTTCAACCACCTGATTGGAACTTGCCTTTTGAAATTATGTGTGATGCTAGTGATTATGATGTTGCTGCTGTCCTAGGACAAAGAGTTTATAAGGAATTAAATGTTATTCATTATGCTAGTAAAACTCTAGACAGTGCCCAAACAAAGTATGCTACTACTGAAAAAGAATTTTTAGTAGTGTTGTTTGCTTGTGATAAATTAGGATCTGACATTGTCGATTCTAAAGTGATTGTTCACACCTATCATGCTACTATACAATATCTTATGGAAAAGAAAGATGCTAAACCTAGACTCATTAGGTAGGTTCTCTTGCGACAAGAATTTGACTTGCATATCACTGATAGAAAAGGAGCTGAGAACCCCGTAGATGATAACTTGTCTAGGTTAAAGAATATTCTTGATGACCCACAACCTATTAATGATAGTTTTCCTGATGAGAAATCAGCTGCAATAAATGTTTCTCATAAAACTCCTTGGTATGCAGACTATGCTAATTACATTGTTGCTAAATACTTGCCACCTAGCTTCACATATCAACAAAAGAAAAATTCTTCTATGATTTAAGACATTACTTTTGGGATGACCCACATCTTTATAAAGGAGTAGATGGTATTATTAGACGTTGTGTACCTGAGCATGAACAGGGACAAATCCTACGGAAATGTCACTCTGAAGCTTATGGAGGGCATCATGCGGGAGACAGAACTGCTCACAAGGTATTGCAATCTGGCTTTTATTGGCCTACTCTCTTCAAGGATGCCCGTAAGTTTGTTTTATCTTGTGATGAATGTCAAAGAATTGGTAATATTGGTAAGCGTCAAAAAATGCCAATGAATTATTCACTTATTGTTGAACCATTTGATGTTTGGGGTTTTGATTACATGGGACCTTTTCCTTCCTCAAATGGGTATACCCTTATTTTGGTTGCTATTGATTATGTTACTAAGTGGGTAGAAGCTATCCCAACTAGTAGTGCTGATCACAACACCTCTATTAAAATTCTTAAGGAAGTTATCTTCCCAAGGTTTGGAGTCCCTAGATATTTAATGACTGATGGTGGTTCACACTTTATTCATGCTGCTTTCAATAAAATGCTTGCTAAAAACGGTGTTAACCATAGAATTGCATCACCCTATCATCCTCAGTCTAGTGGTGAAGTTGAACTTAGCAATAGAGAAATAAAATTAATTTTACAAAAAAAACTGTCAATAGGTCCCGAAAGAATCGGTCTAAGAAATTAGATGGTGCACTTTGGGCTTACAGAACAACATATAAAAATCCTATGGGTATGTCTCCTTATAAAATGGTTTATGGAAAAGCTTGTCATTTGCCTCTTGAGTTAGAACATAAAGCATATTGGGCAATTAAATAACTCAACTATGATTTTAAACTTGCCGGTGAAAAGAGGTTATTTGGTATTAGCTCACTAGATGAATGGAGAACCCAAGCCTATGAAAATGCCAAGTTATTTAAAGAAAAAGTTAGAAGATGGCATGATAAAAGAATCCAAAAGCATGAGTTCAAAGTTGGAGAAGATGTTCTTTTGTACAACTCTCGTTTCAGATTATTTCCAGGAAATTTCCTCTCCAAATGGGAAGGACCCTATGTTATCGAGGAGGTTTATCGATCTGGAGCCATCAAAATAAATAATGACGAAAGTACTGACCTGAAGGTTGTAAATGGGCAAAGAATAAAACATTATATCTCAGGTACACCCATTAATGTTGAAAGCAATATTATCCAAACTATGACACCAGAAGAACACATAAAGGAAACCTTCCGGAACACTCCAGAATCATGAAAATAGAGGAGGTACGTGATACGGTAAGTAAACGGACTCCGAAAAATCTGCAAAAAATATTTTCTGTCAGTTCTATATTAAAAATTAGGAAAATAAGAAACAACCAGGAAGGTAACCTTGTGGGCACAAGACACTAGGGCGCGCCTGGCGCCCAGGTGGGTTGTGCCCACCTCGGGTACCTTCTGGACTCCATTTTTCTACCGTTTGTGTGTTTCCCAAGATAAAAAATCTTTATATATGCCCCCCGAACCTATTGACCACCGTATAATGGAGAAATCTTCTGTTTTCTTTTCTTGCTGTTTTCTGTCGGATCCATCAAGGCCAGCATCATGTCTTGTTCCCCCACCAACAATGTAGAAGAGGATGCTTGGTTGATGAAGATTGAATTGAAGAGAGAAGAGCCCGAAGAAACTTTCAAGGAGGACAATAGCAAGGGAGGCTGTTGGAGATCAAACTCCGGCAGTAGTGCAGGCCTTGCCCGTGGAGAGTCCACCATACCAACCTATGGATACCTCACTCCCACTATGGATCTTACTCAATCCATACCAACCTATGGATCTTACTCAATCCATACCAACCTATGGATCCTCCAACCATACTATGAATACCTCACTCCCACTAAGATTGAAGCCTTTAGGATCGTTGAAACGGTTCATGTTCAAAACAAATATCTCACTCGTGAAAATGTTTTATTGCAAGAGCACATCATTACCCTTCGAAGCGCCATCCGAAGATTGGAGTATCTTTTGAGCCTGAAGGAGAAGAAGGATAAACCCTCTACTTCATCACCACCACCTCCTTCTTCATCACCAAAGGAAACTTGAGTATCACGTATGGGCACTCCCCTTGGCTTGTGCGAAGCTTGGGGGCTGCCCCGGTATAGTATCACCTTCACTATCTTTTGCCTTTACTTATCTTAGTTCCATCCTTAGTTATCTTTTGCTTTAGTTGAATAAAAGCTTAGTTCGATCCTTTCTTTTCAAGTGTTTGCTTAGTGATCTATCCTTGTAATCGTGTGCGAGATATATAATAAAGTTTAGTTTGAGTTTTTTTTCTTTACTTTCATGTTCAGTAAAAATAAAGGAAATAAATGAAAAACATCATATGCTAATCTTATGATAAGTAATGACATCACATAAGGAAGAGTATAAGTAGAAAATTTTATTGGAGATTTACAAACATAGCATTGGTCAATTATGCAATTCATGAAATAATTAATAAGGGAAGAGAATATTCACATGCAAATACACTATCTTGGACAACTTTTACGATTGTGAGACCCCATCAAAATATTATATGCCAAAATTGTTGACGTTGGACAAGGAAGACAACGTAATGATTTATGTTTGTTCATATTCACATAGAAGTTATATTGTCATAGATCCTTTAACATGTGGTGCTTGCCCCCAATCTTTGCTAGCCAAAAATTCCGCACAGAGTAGATATGCTACTTGTACATCCAAAAACCCTTAAACCCAAATCTTGTTTTGAGAGTCCACCATACCAACCTATGGATTGAGTAAGATCCTTCAAGTAAGTTGTTGTCAGTGCAATAAGGCAATAAAAGTTGCTTCAAAAAGTGTTGAATCATTTAGTGTAAGAGAAAATTGAGCGGTGTACGAACTTGTGATGGCAAAGAATAAAAGCGACAGACTACATAATAAAGGTTGCTATCATAAGGCAATACAATGTGATGTTCTTTTGCACTAAGAGATTGAGCATACAACCAAAAAGCGCATGGCAACCTCTGCTTCCCTCTGTGAAGGGCCTATCTTTTACTTTTATGTATTTACTTTTATGCAGGAATCAAAGTATTTCTCTCTTTTCCTTTTTATTTTCTCTTTTGGCAAGCACCATGTGGTGAGGAAAGATCTAGGCACATATATGTAGTTGGATATGAGTGGGCATGAGTTATTATTGTTGACATCACCCTTGAGGTGAATATGTTGGGAGGCAAAATTAAAAGCCCCTATCTTTCTATGTGTCTGGTTGAAACTTTTTGCTCATGTGTATGCGGTGAGTGTTAGCAATCATAGAAGACTATATGATGGTTGAGTATGTGGACTTGCCATAAGGCTCCGATACGTGACCCTTCTTGAAAATATGATGAATTGTAGTTGCAAAGTTGACTAGGAACATAGTTTGTTGGGTTTCAATAGAGTTTATGCTTTATACTTCGATGTTGTGATGAATTGTTACTTGTTCATGAGAAGTTATATGATAGAAGTTATATCATGACAGTTCTATGATAAAGTTTTGTGTTAAAGTTTGTTGCTATTATAATAATATACATGATGCTTCTATGTCTGCATTTTGTTTTTATCGACACCTCTCTCTCTAATCATGTGGACACATTTTTCGATTTTGGTTTTCGCTTGAGGACAGGCAAGGTCTAAGCTTCGGGGAGTTGATACGTCCATTTTGCATCATGTTTTCCTACTATTATTTATATTGTTTTTATGCATAATAATGCTTTTTGGAGTAATTCTAATGCCTTTTCTCTCATAATGTGCAAGGTTCACACAAGGAGGTAGAATACCGGCAGCTGGAATTCTGGACCTGAAAAAGCTACGTCAGGCCACCCTAGAATTCTGGACCTGAAAAAGCTACATCAGGCCACCTATTCTGCACAACTCCAAATGAGCTAAAACTTCACGGAGATTTTTATGGAATATATAAGAATTATTGGAGCAAATAACTACCAGAGGGGGGCCACCAGGTGGGCACAGCCCACCTGGGCGCGCTAGGGAGCCTAGGCGCACCCTAGTGGGTTGTGCCCTCCTCGGCCCACCTCTGGTGCCCCTCTTCTGGTATATAAGTCATTTTGACCTACAAAAAATAAGGAGAGGACTTTCGGGACGAAGCGCCACCGTCTCGAGGTGGAAATTGGGCAGGAGCACTTTTGCCCTCCGGCGGAGCGATTCCGCCGGGGGAACTTCCCTCCTGGAGGGGGAAATCATCGTCATCATCATCACCAACAACCCTCTCATCTTTGGGAGGGCAATCTCCATCAACAACTTCAACAACACCATCTCCTCTCAAACCCTAGTTCATCTCTTGTGTTCAATTTTGTGTTGGAACCTTAGATTGGTACTTGTGGGTTACTAGTAGTGTTGATTACATCTTGTAGTTGATTACTATATGGTTTATTTGGTGGAAGATTATATGCTCCGATCCATTATGATATTTAATACCTCTCTGATCTTGAGCATCAATGGTACGCGTTGGTGCTACACAAATAGTTTTTAACCCCTTTCCGCGACGGCATTTGGAACCATCACCAAGTGAGTGTGGGCGATAGGGGGTCCTTCCCACATGATATACACTGAACCTCGTGGCGAGATATGATCTGTTATTGCGGCCCGATCTTTCACGGTACTCCACCTTAAGTAGCAGTAACCTCTCGCCCGCGCACGCGATGTACACGAAGTAGAGGGTTTGAACCTTGCGGCTCAGCACGAGAGAAACAATCTGGACAACGGCACCTCACGCGCAAAAAAATTTCCTCACAGAAATCGCAACAAAGAGGTTTTCTAAAGATACCTCAAAAACTTGATACGGGTGTCTACCCCTAAAAACACATCTGTCTATTTCATATCAAAATATCACCTCCCATTACATGAGACGCATAACTTGGCTTTATAGTAGTAGCCGGCCTAGAAACAAACCTGAACTCACGTGGACTCTTACTTTTATCCTAACAAACAAAGAATTAACTAATTAAATATTCGGCAACCTGATAACAAACTAGTCTCCTTATTTTCTCGTGCAATATGCGTGTAGGTGGACCCCACCCAACAGCTTTTAAACACAACAGATACCATACAGAACACGTGTAAGATTGATCCTTCTCTTTCCTTCATAAAAACACAACGATAGATAACATCTCAATCTCCTTCCATTCAAACCAATTCTCCTTCCTTTCATCCCCAAAAGTATGTGCGTGCATTCCTTTGAAACAAAAGAATGCTTGACTGATCTCCCTGCCGCATTAGCACATAAATAAGGAGTATTATTTTTCCATACCGCATGTGAGGCTACGTCCGCATACTGATTCTCATGTAGCATGTCTCTTCCAGAATTTGCATGTGCCACGTCCTTTTCTTTTCTTTCTTCCATCCCAACAAGATCTCTGCCGATGCAATAATTATCATGCCTATTAGTTATGACCATATCACCACACGACCTAGAAACCGTTGGGGATAGGGAGCCAAGATGCATATACAATACTTCTACTCATTTCTGCTCACATTGCCATCGTAGTCGGTATTCTGTGGTGCTATGTTTACAATGCGCGGACCATCATAAATGGTTCACTATTATAGAACGTGTATGATAAGCATACAATCACACACATTCGCTCTTCCCAAACCGTATGCGATAACTAATTAAAAATATTAGCTAATCGTCGTATGAGTGTCGGACAGGATTACGAAATGCCGGACCGTCATAACATCGTCGTACACGGCAACTATCGCACACGCTATTCTGTGGTGCAATGTTTACGATGCATACTTCATCAGAAACAGATCATGGTTGCGAATCGTGTATGATAAGGCAACTAACACATACGTTTAGTTTGCCCGCACCGTTTGTGATATTGTCTGACATCGCACATGCTTTGCAAACGGAAACTATGCGCATGCTTGCAGACATTTCCTCTCTGTGAATCGTGTCAGATTATGGTGTATATCGCAAACGTTTGTGTTTTACCAACCGTGTTTGCCGTAACGACCTGGAGGGCCTAATTTCGCTGTAATTTAATTGCTGCTATTTCAAATTGTACCAGAGTTGCATTTGAATTTAAATGTATGTTGTAGCTTTATTCATATCCATCAGGTTCAAACAACCAATGTATTATTCGATTCATAGGTACATATGTTCAACAATTACATAAGAACCAAATAAAGAATGATGAACCACAGTTGTATACTTCTACTATTAAAGACGGTAAAGAAAGAGGCGAAATATATTCTGGTTGCTGAATAAGGTGAAGCGGAATGCCCATATTGTGCCCTCCTCCATGCAGAAGGCACGCACGACTCTAGTCCAACCCCTTGTGATGGACGACTGCCCATCCTTCACGGTCTTCATGAAAACATCTAGATAATCATCGTGTTCTGGTAGAAATACTTTAACCTTTGCATGCCCACCAATCATGTAGAGGTAATCTTGAGTAAACTGCTTTGGCAACCACTTCAAAGGAAAAAAGATCTAGACATTGTCATCTAACACAACTCATTATGGGCAGTAAAAACAAGGCTACAGAGTTCTTACTTACCATCCTGAAGTTCGCTGTTGTCTTGGATAAAGTGTAAACAAATAGTTTAATGGCCACCTTTTGACCCATTTTACTAACAATCTTTATCAGCTTCCTCACTTGATGCTGGTTCATTGACATCTCATTGCCCCATACGCAGAAAGGGGCGAAGCGCGGATCTTTTCCAATGACATGTGTACCTAAAAGCACCAAGTTAAGATTAGAAGCTAAACATCAATTGCACAATGCTGTAGTACAACACTCTTTTATAATATCTTATAACAAACAATATACTCACATATTAGATGAATTAACATCTTATATTATGGGCTGGAAGGAGTTTATTGCATTCTTACAAATTATCGACTGATTAACTGCTGCTGTATCCATGGGTTAGAGTTAGTTTGAGCTAGTTCGGGCTCAAATAGCCTAAAGTATATCCAAACATGAGGGCTAGTTTGAGCTAGTTGCATCTAACCCACCCAAAAAAATATCCAACCCAAGAGATGTTAATTGGAGCTAGTTCTCCTAGTGCATTTATTGTCAATCTAACCCTATCATCCAAACACCTCTTTGGATGGAGTTAGTTCAGGGTTAGTCATGAGCTAGAAACTAACTCTAACCTCTAGCTAAGTTGAGTATCCAAACAGGGCTGTGTTGTTGTTGTTGCTGCCGGTGCTCTTCTACGTACATCTAGACATCATCAGAACATTAAGGTAACACTCTTCCTTGTTGCTATGTAGCCTAGGATTGCATATTTAGACATTAAGTACAATGCATATTGCTATGTAGCCTCAGATATATTACATATGGCCCTAGTTAACCTAACGATAAATGGGTTACAGATATATCCAGTTAAAAGTCCGATTCACCGATTAGTCCCTTATCAGCCCCCGGCCTATATGGTACCAGCTACCGATATCCTGAATAGTGAGTATATATAAGCCATTGGATGAAACTAACCTTGATGGAAAACAGCAGTCGTTCCCAAAATTGTCCTGTGTAGGTACATCGAGAGGCATGTTAAGCACGACAGGCTAAACATCAACCAAAATTATCCACAAACAAAATAATCTCCAAAAGATAGATTCAGTGTGGAGGTTTAAGCACGCTAGTAAAGCAAAACAAGTGGAAAGGTGTGTTAACTGTAACAGGCCTAACATTTAACAACCAGCAAACATAGTCATTCAAACTGGTATTGTGCCGGTCTAAGTACACTGGTTATTATTAAGTAAAAATGGAAAGGCGTGTTAACTACAAGATGCAGCAACCAAATCTAGTCATTCATAGTGGTATTGTTGAAACTGGTACTGATGAAATTGAACTACACGGTTCATACTTGCACATATAGAACATCACGTTGTGAATAACTGGAATAAAGAAGGTATGCACACTACGAACAACCAAAGATAGCATTTGAAACTGGACATATGCAAACTACAAACAACCGAACAATCAGAAAACTTTAAAAGAGGCATATTGTCGGTGTACTAGAGTAGGGGTACCCTAGTATCCCGAACTTGTGCACGGGCAGTTGCAGCACCCCGCGGTAAGGCTTGCCGGGTGACCGCCAAGGTCCTCCGTGGTTCCCTTGGAGCCATTCAAGAACAAAGTATCCAAGCCAAGGAGACAAGGCCCCGGCAAGAGGAGCTTGCCGGGAAGGCCAACCAAGGCATCTCAAGGAACTTGCCGCGACGCGCCATGCGTCCCGGCAAGGCCCGGTGAGCGACAAGCTTCCGGACGCGACAAGACAACGACCGCGGCAAGGCGCTTGCCGCGGCAAGCAACCACCCTGTACCCACGCTCCAGCACATCCACCAACGTGTCGCCATGAGGCCTTTCCAGGCGCGCGTGGCGAGAGGCTGTGCAGCCAGCGGTGCGCGGTGGCATGCGACGCTGACAAGATTGCCATCGTGGCAGGCGGTGGCATCCCTGATGGTCCTTTCCTGCACTATTTGGGCGACACAGACGGGCATTTAATGCCTTTGTCCCCTGCCGTCAGGGTTAGGTAGGATGCACTGTGCAGGTAGCTGTACCAACCACCACTCCTTTTCCATTTTTACCCTCGTTTGCGTTGCCACCTGTCGGTGACCCCTTGAGCATATAAAAGGAGGCCCATGCACAACGTAGAAGGGGTTCGTTTGGTTCGATTCCAGAAACACACTCACGCTCGGTCTCGTTAGCAGCTCGTGTGTACTGTAGCACTCAGCGCTCCCGAGCAAGAACACAATACAATCAGACAAGCAGCAGTAGGAGTGTTATCTGTCTGGAGAGCTCCGAAGCTGGGTAAACTGCTCGTGTGCTTCGCCTCGATCCACTCTTCGTGCGGTCTCCGCCCCCCGCCGAACCGAAAGGGGCTCGGTCCGCCGGCCCCATAGGTGTTCGTGGATCAGTTTCCCCGACATCTTTGGCGCGCCAGGTAGGGGGCGTCGAGGTTGTGTGAACCTGATCCGGCGTTCACATGAGCTAGATCTTCATCTTCTTCATCAACATGCCACCGAAGAAGAAGGCTTCGGAGGCAGCTGTTCCGTCCACGTCGATCCCACCACCACCGGAGCAAACGAGTGGTGGGGTAGATGCCAGCGGAAGAACGGACATCGACGAGGGAGCTCACGGCGCTGCCAAGTCCAAGGACAAGGTTGTGCAGACCTCAGCGTCCGTACATGTTCCGCGCCCATCCCAGGACGCGCAGGACCGACAGCGCCATGGTATTCGCAGTACCATACGCTTGTTGGACCAAGATCGAGCTGGTGGATCTCAGGACGCTCAAGACCAGCATGCACGCCAATGTGCTGACACGAGCGAGACACGGTCGCCCGGACGGGATACTGCTCCTTCTAACATAGTTAGAAGTCCGAGCACATCTCGCTCCTCGCACCGTTCGCCACTGCCGCCCACCACTCCAGCAGAAGCTTTGGCGCGAGCTCAACTGCTCCTGGACTACCCTCCAACGGCGGACAAGACTGATCAATGGAGGGCCACCATTCAGAGTCTCATCAACTTCGCCAACGGCGACACTCCGCGGCAGCCGAGTACATCGCTGCCACGGTAGGACTGCCAGGCGCGAGCCGGTGGCGACGGAACCGGTGGGGGTGCGACCACCATGCACTCTCCACCCCGAAGGCCAAGATCGCTGACTCGCCGGGTCCACCTCGACAACGACTCCACCGCATCATCGGATCCACGAGCTCGTCGCGATCAACGCCAAGTTCTTCATGAACGACATCAAGAAGACGCTCGAACTCGTATCGAGCGCCAAAGAGAAGCGCGGCGTCAATCAGACCAGTGCACTGGGCCCTCTGTCGACATGCATGCGCCAGGGGAACCAGGTGACTTGCCGTACGCGGTAGGTTGCCCTGCATTCACTCGTGAGCTGCGGCAAGTCCAGTGGCCCAACAAGAAGAGTTTCAAGCCAGAGGTACCAGAGAAGTATGACGACAAGACGCATCCGTCGGAGTTCCTCAGCATCTACACCATCGCGGTGCAAGCTACCATGGGACGGGACGACAAGATCCTTGCCAACTACTTCCCGCTGGTGCTCAAACCCAACGTCAGATCCTGGCTCATGCACTTGCCGGACAACTCCATATCCTCTTGGGCCGATCTATGCCACCAGTTTGTCGGCACCTTTACAGGCAGCCACAAGCCTCATGGCCAAGAGAGCGATCTTCATCTGCTCACCCAGAAGGAAGGAGAGCCCCTGCGCAAATACATTCAGAGATTCAGCAGCGTACAACACAACATCCCAGATGTCCACCCTGCCGCGGTAATGAGCGCGTTCCATCAGAACATGCGAAACCGCAGGATGCGGGAGGAGATGGCGATGTGCAAAATCAGAGACGTCAGTGAGCTATATGCCCTGGCCGACAAGTGTGCACGTGCTGAGGAAGGGAGGAAACTCCCCGGAGAGAATACAGGAGCAGGAGGATCTGATAGTGAGGAGACTGGCCCGGCAAGGAAAAACCGGCGGCGGAACAACAGGAAGAAGAAAGGCAAAGATGTGCTAGTTGTTGAGCAGTCCGGCAACGGAGGTGGCGCCAAGAAAGCCAAAGTTGGTAGCTCCGGCAAGGAGATTGCCGCGGGCACCAACTACCAGGCTATGGCGGTCGCCGACAAGCAGGACGGCACCAACAAGCAGTACTGCAAGATCCACCGCACCAAGGGCCATGACCTCCAGAGCTGCAAAAAGGTCGAGCAGCTTGTCGAGCAGCAAAAGGCTGAATACGAGCGACGCAACAAGGAGAAGGCCCAGGAAGGTGCTAGAGGATCCGGCAAGAAACGCCCCGGCCGAGGAGGACGCCGCGGCAAGGCCAAGCAGCGGCAAGGAGACAGACCTCCCCGCGGCCACGACAAGGATGAAAATGACGACGACGATGAAGATATGGATGATGACGAGGCTAATGAGCAGGAGTTCCAAAAAGCCACAGAGGTCCTGTGCGTTGACGGCGGTACTTCTCTGCATACTTCACACCGCCAGCTCAAGCAGTGGGTGCGGGAAGTCAATGCAGCAGAACCACCCATCGAGTCACGCAAGCCACTGAAATGGTCTAGCACGCCTATCATCTTTGGTATTGAGGACCACCCTGATCGCATAACTGCGGTCGGATGCTTGCCGATGTTGGTTTCTCCAACTATCCGCAACCTCAAGGTCACTAAGATGCTAGTTGACGGCGGGGCCGGCTTGAACCTGATCTCCTCCGCGGTACTCCAGAAACTCCAGATCCCTGACAGCGAGCTCGAAGAGACCGGCACATTCCAAGGAATCAATCCGAGAAGGAGCAAGCCGAAGGGAAAGATCACGTTGCCGGTAACATTTGGCAGCAAGTTAAACTTTAGGACTGAGAGGGTCACTTTTGACGTTGCTGACTTTCCATTACCTTACAATGGGATACTCGGCCGTCCAGCACTCGCTAAGTTCATGGCAGCCTCTCACTATGCATACAACATGCTGAAGATGCCAGGCCCGATAAGTGTCATCTCTGTCCTTGGCGACAAGAAGGACGCTCTTACCTGCGCCGACAAGATCTACCGGGAAGCAGCAGCCGCAGCGGATCGCAGATCACTTGCCGCTGAAGCTCCCGGGGGGAAGAAAAAGACCAAGTCCGGCAAGAGTTCTGATACCCACTCCGGCAAGCGCACCTCTTCGGAGTGCTGCGCTACCGTCGAGGACGCACCATCGAGCTCCACCGGCAAGTGTAAGAAGACAATGGCAGCTCCACCAGAGACCAAGAAGGTGTCCGCCAAGGAGGACGACACTGATGGTACCTTCACCATCAGTGCCACTCTCAACCCTAAATAGGAAAGCGCGCTCGTTGCTTTCCTGCGGGCGAACGTCGACGTGTTTGCGTGGCAACCGTCTGACATCCCCGGTGTTCCCAGGAAAGTAATTGAGCACCACCTTGCCGTCTGTCCTTATGCGCGGCTCGTCAAGCAGAGAGTCAGGAAACAAGCAATGGAGCACCAAGAATTCATCGCAGAAGAAATCAAGAAGTTGGAAGCAGCAGGCCTTGTCAGAGGAGTGCTCCATCCTACGTGGTTGGCCAATCCTGTAGTCGTGCGCAAGGCAAATGGGAAATGGAGGCTTTGTATCAACTTTACCGATGTCAATAAAGCTTGTCCCAAAGACCCATTTCCCTTGCCGCGCATCGATCAGATTGTTGACTCCACGGCCGGATGTGACTTGCTTTCATTTCTTGATGCATACTCAGGATACCATCAGATCTTCATGGCAGAAGAGGATGAGGAGAAGACCGCATTCATCACCCCATGTGGCACATACTGTTTTGTATGGATGCCTTTCGGTTTAAAGAATGCTGGTTCAACATTTGCAAGGGTAGTCCACCACGTTTTTGAGCCGCAAATGCACAGAAATGTGGAAGCCTACATGGATGACATAGTGGTCAAAAGCAAGGACAAGGCGACTCTGATTCAAGATTTAGACGAAACCTTTGCAAATCTGCGCAAGATCAACCTCAAGCTTAACCCCGAGAAGTGTGTGTTTGGAGTCCCCTCCGGCAAGCTTCTCGGGTTCTTCGTGTCTCAGCGGGGAATTGAAGCCAATCCCGACAAGATCAAGGCCATCGAGCAGATTGAAGCACCAAAGCGCGTCAAGGATGTACGAAGGCTTGTCGGTTGCATGGCTGCTCTCAGCAGGTTTATCTCTAGATCTGCCGAGCGCGCCCTGCCGTTTTTCAAAATATTGAAAAAGGCAGGTCCAATGAAATGGACTCCGGAAGCGGAGGCTGCACTGCAGGACTTGAAGAGATACCTGTCCTCCACTCCAACACTTGTCGCACCTAAGCCACAAGAGAAGTTGCTGTCGTATATAGCGGCAACCAAACAAGTGGTTAGTGCTGCGTTAGTGGCGGAGAGGGAGGCGGATGATGAGCCAGCAACCACGGTAGATGCATCTAGCAACAAGCAAGGGGCTTCACCGGCAAGCTCTGGTCCCGACAAAGATGGATCTGCGCAGGCACATGAGAAGATGCAGAAAAGAATGGTGCAGCGCCCAGTTTACTTTGTCAGTTCCCTTCTGCAGGGGGCTAGGTCAAGGTACTCTGGAGTGCAGAAACTGCTTTTCGGCCTTCTCATGGCCTCGAGAAAGCTGCGCCATTACTTCCAAGCACATGAGATCACAGTCGTCACTCGTTTTCCGCTGAAGAGGATACTGCAAAATCCAGAGGCAACAGGCAGGATTGTCGAGTGGGCACTGGAACTGTCAAGCTTTGGCCTCAAGTTTGAGAGCACTTCAACTATCCAAAGCAGAGCATTGGCGGAGTTCATAGCAGAATGGACGCCAACACAAGATGAAGAAATTCCAGAAACAAGCATCCCCGTCAAGGAAGCAAGCAAAGAGTGGCTGATGTACTTTGACGGTGCCTTCTCGCTACAAGGCGCCGGTGCGGGCGTGCTACTTGTCGCACCCACCGGAGAGCACCTCAAGTACGTAGTCTAGATGCACTTTCCCAAGGAGCAGGCAACGAACAATACTGAAGAGTATGAAGGCTTGCTTGCCGGTCTCAGGATCGCAGCAGACCTTGGGATCAAGAAGCTCATTGTCAGGGGGGACTCACAGCTTGTCGTCCGCCAAGTAAACAAGAATTACCAGAGTCCGTTGATGAAGTGAGAAAGCTAGAAGAGCACTTTGACGGCCTACAGATGGAACATGTTCCAAGAGCTCAGAACGACGTTGCTGATGGCCTGTCGAAGTGCGCCGCACTTAAGTTACCTGTGGAACCAGGGATCTTTGTGCTCAAGCTGACTCAACCATCTGTAACGCCATCAACTAGACAGAGCAAGAAGAGGAAGTTGATTTCTGGTGACTATTTTCCGGCAGAGCTCCCCGAAGCCGCCGCCAAGAAGGTCATCAAGATCAACACCAAGGGTGCTGAGGAGTAGTCTGCTCCGGCAAGCCCTAGGGTTTGTTCCGTTGAAGCAGACGCTCTCGACAAGGTTTGCTCCGGAAAGCTTGCCGGGGAACATCAAGCTCCGGCTGAGCCACAGGTTCTCGCCGTAGAAGCGGATGTTCCCGCAGCAGCAGATATGCCTTTAGTCCTTGTTGTCGAGCCGCAAGCTCCAGCATGGGCACAGCAGATTGTCCGTTTCCTTCAGACAGGAGAACTTCCCGAAGAGCAAGAAGAAGTGGAAAAAGTAGCCCGGTAGTCAAGTATGTACCAGTTTGTCGACAACACACTGTACAGGAGAAGACTCAACGGTGTGAAATTGAAGTGCATTCATCGGGAAGATGGACAAAAGCTGTTGGTAGAGATACATGTAGGCATATGTGGTCACCACATTGGCGCAAGAGTACTTGCCGGCAAAGCTTTCCGGCAAGGTTTCTTTTGGCCGAGAGCCCTCCAGGATGCAACTGCACAAGTAACCAAGTGTGAAGCGTGCCAGTTCCATTCCAAACAGATACACCAGCCAGCTCAAGCTCTCCAGACGATCCCTTTATCCTGGCCATTTTCGTTCTGGGGGCTCGACATCCTCGGCCCCTTTCCCCGAGCTGTCGGGGGCTTTGAGTACTTGTACGTTGCAATCGACAAGTTCACAAAGTGGCCGGAAGTGGAAGCAGTGAGGAAGGTGACAGCACAGTCAGCAGTCAAGTTCTTCAGGTCGATTGTTTGCCGTTTCGGGATCCCTAACAGGATCATCACCGACAACGGCATGCAAATCACGAGCCGCACCTTCATGCAGTATGTCCAAGATCTTGGCGCCAAGGTCTACTTCACTTCTGTTGCTCATCCGAGAAGCAACGGTCAAGCGGAGAGGGCAAATGCTGAAGTGTTGCGCGGGCTCAAGACCAGGACTTTTGACAGGCTGCACAAGTGCGTAAAGAACTGGATTGAGGAGCTGCCAGTGGTTCTTTGGTCGATCAGGACGACGCCAAATCGAGCCACTGGCCAGACACCTTTTGCTCTAGTCTATGGAGCAGAGGCAGTTCTCCCCATGGAACTCGTATACGGGTCACCTCGAGTGCTCGCTTATGATGAGCTTGAGCAAGAGCAGTTGCGACAAGATGACGCGCTGCTCCTTGAGGAAGACCATCTTCAGGCCGTTGTACGAGCTGCTCGATACCAGCAAGCTTTGCGCTGCTACCATAGCCGCAAAGTTAATGCCAGAAGTTTCAAGGAAGGCGACCTTGTTCTTCGGCGCGTTCAGTCCGCCAAGAATTCCAACAAGTTGACGCCGAAGTGGGAAGGCCCTTACCGAGTGAAACGAGTCACTAGGCCTGGCGCTGTCTGCCTTGAGACCGAAGATGGCATTCCGGTGAGCAACTCCTGGAACATTGAGCATCTTCGTAAGTTTTACCCGTAGGGCGCGGTTGCCGGAACCCGTTCCGGCAACCACCTTTTGTACAAGTCTTGCCGATGTTGCATGTAATCCTTTGTACAGAGCCCGGCGCAGACCCCGTGCATAAGTAAAGCTCATGTGCTCCGCACATCTTGTCAATTTCATGCATTATACTTCTTCTTGCATGCGTTATCTGACACTTTGTGCAGCACCTACCCCCGGTAAGCAATAACGAGCCATAAGGCTCCATATCTTTATTTTCTCTTCTTTCTTTTTCTCAAAAAAGCAAAGGAAGGTTCCCTCGCCCACAAGTTTGCCGGGGGGAAAGGAGAAGATAATGGTGTGGACCAGGCATCGTTCAAGGAAGTTTCGTCTTACCGGAAAGCAAGCGACAGAAAAGCTAAGTTGCCAAAGTTTGAGCAATCAGTTTTTAAATTTTTAAGTTATCTTCCTCGAACGACCGTGCTTTGTATGGAAAACCTGTGCGCGGAGGAACCAAATCATAGCTAGTTGCGCCCTTACTTTGTTTCGAGTCCGCTCAACAACTTAAGTGAGCTGCGACTAGTTGCGACAAGGTTTCTTGTCGGAAGCGGCACCGCCAGCAGGCTGCTGACGTCCCGCACTCAGCGCTCGCGGCCCAGGTGCCTGCGCCGACAAGTTCCCCAAAAGCGTAGGGTAAAACATACAAAGGAAGGAATCAAGTAAAGGAAATAACATAGCAATCTCTACCCAAAATAGAGTTATATTACAAGATAGCTTGTCGCAGCTCTAACAGATTGTTCTCATAACATAACCAGCAGCGACAAGAAAAAGAGAAAACGGGCGGCCTAATCTACGCGATCGCCCTCAACCCTCCTGATCCCGCTCACCTTGTCCACAATGGGTGCGACAAGGGCCTGGAGCGCTTCCAGATCAGCATCCGGCGGCAGGGACTTGAGGACGTTGGTGAGGTTGAGGCCTGGGTTGCGGAAGGCCACCTTCACCAACACCTTCTGAAGAGCTCCCGCGCAGATCTTGCGCGACTCGTCGGCCAGCTGCTTTGGGATCTTCTCCCGGAGTCGCTGGAGGGCCGTCGCCACGCCCTTGAAGAACAGGCTGAGCTTGGCGCTGGGTTGGAGGTGCTCATCGGAGGGGTACCCGAGATCCTCCATCCCCAGCTGCGCCAGCTCCCCGTCGATGGCTGCGACAACATTCATGAGACCCTCGGTCCAGTGCTCCACAGTCTCCCTAAAAGTATCCTGGGCGGCAGCAGCACTCGCCAGCAGCGCCTCGTCGGCCTTGATCTTCTCCGACAAGGCCACCTCCCGCTCCCTGGCGTCGTCCAGCGTCTGAGTCAAGGTGGCCAGCTTCAACTCGAGATCTGCATTGGAATCCCTGGCGGCGCTGAGCTCCTTGCTCCTCTCAGCGAGAAGACCCTGTAGCTCACCATGAGCGGCAGCGTCCTTCTCGCGTTCATGCTTGAGCGCGGCAAGCTCCTCGCCGCTCGCCTTGAGATCGGCCTCCAGCTGCGCCACCTTCGTCTCCAGCTCCTTCTTGGCGGCCTCGGCAGCGGCGGCAGCATCCTTTGCCTCCTTGAGAGCCCCGCCAATTGCTTGCTCGCGTGTGGCAAGCTCCTCCTCGTGGCTGTCAAGATTAACCTTGCGCTGCGCCAACTCTCCTTCCTGCGCAAATAGATTTTCAGCGACAAGCCGTTGCTTCTCTTCAACTTCAGCCTTCTCGAGGAGGAAGGCTTTCCGCTCCTCGAGAAGTTGCTCCCGCTCCTCCTCCAGGGACCGGAGAGCTTCCTGCCTGAGACCCCGAAGCTCCTCCGCGCGCTTCTCGATATCCACTCCCGCCTTCGCGACAAGTGCTTCTCGGTGTGCCAGCTTGGCTTGTCGGGTGCGGTAGAGCGACAACAGCTTCCGCAGCAGCCGCTCCTCCTCAGGCTCGTCGCTGCTGCTGCTTGGCGCGTCAACCAGTGTCAGCCCAGCGGAGGCGAGCACCTCTCCGTCCAGGATTTCTTCTTTGACCGGCGCCCTGGAGCTTGACGCCCAGGGAAGCTTGATGAAGATGCCGTCGCCGGCCTTCAAGTAGGCGCCGGCTGGGGCTCTTCGGAGCCTGGCGCTGCAGCAGCGGCAGAGGGATCGGCGGTCGGCGCAGCGCCTGGCGCTCCTGCGGCCTCGGGGCCGTCAGTGCGATCGCCGGATCCTTTGCCAGCTTCTGCGGCGACAGCTTTGGCGTCCTCTTCGCCGGCGGGATCATCAGCGTCGGCCTCTCCTTCGGTGGCAACGGCGTCCTCGGCGTTGCTGCACGCGGTCTCCTCGTCGGCGACCTCGGTTTCCATTTGCTCCACGCAGATGGATCTGACGAACAGAAAGGGGAGAAAAGTCAAGCAAATATCCAAAAAGAAAATCAGAAGAAGAAGAACCCGAGGGAAGTTTTCAAGCAAGAGGATTACATGTACTAGGATCTGCAGTTGTGGTCTCAACCACCGGAGGATCGCTGGTGCTGTCCCTTGCCGGAGAACTGCCCCTTGCCGGAGAATTCTCCCTTGCTAGAGAACGCTCCCTTGCCGGGGAATCCTCCCTTGGCGGTGTAGTCGAAGCAGATAGCATTTCGGGAGCGGCTTCCGGGCACTCCTGGTGAGGCTGCTCTACTCCTACACAAATCAACAGTCAGATATCAGCAAAGAAAGAGCACCCATGCGCGCCGGACAGCAGGGAGTAAACCATATACTTACGCTGGGGGCTGCGCTGGGGGCTGCCATGGGGAGAAGTTGTCGGGTCCGGCAAGATGGTCTCGGACACGCCCTCTGCTGTCGCCGTGGGTTCGTCCTCGATGACAATCACCGGGACCTTGGCTCTCTTCGTTGCTCTCTAGGCCAGCGTCCTGAAAAGGAATGGGTTCAGAGTGAAGCAAATCAGATACAAGACAAAAACAGCAAGAATTGAAGAACTACAAGTACAGCGAAGAATCTTACTCTTCTTCTTCCTCGCCGTAGCTGAGTGCGGAGAGATCGAAGTCTGGCTCGCCTCCGGTGCGACGAGGCGGAGGAGTAGGTTCCCTTGCCCGCTTGGCAGGGGCAGTAGCGGTGGACCGGGAAGACCCCGCTCCAGTTGCCGCAGCGGTGTGAGGCGCTCCCGCGGCAATAGTGCTTGCCACGGTAGAGCGTGTCGCGCGGCTCGACGGCTGTTGACCCGTCTGCTGCCCCGCTACATCCACGGCCTTGCGGAGATGCCTTCTTGGTGGAGCTGGGGGCTCCGCTTGCAGCAAGCTATCTGAAGGTTCGGGCCCGACAAGCTCTCCCTCGCCGGGCTCGCTTGACTCTGCTTCAGGCCCGGCAAGCTCTTCCTCGGCGGCGAACTCCTCTCGCTCGACAAGGCTTGCCGCCTCTGCTGCCTCTACCTCCTCCACGGTGAATCCGAACTCGCCCGTGGCAGCGGCCACCGCCGCCTCTTCCAGCCTGGTGGTGATGCGCTGCATCTCCGCATCAGTGGTGTCGCGGGTGAGGCTCTTCTGTTCATCGGCGCGGACCGGCACTTCTACCAAGCCGTCAAAGAAATCCCGCACGACGTCGTCTGCAGGCTCTTGCCAAGTTGGAACGATTCCGTGCGAATCGCACAACGGCATCATTGCGCGGATGCGGTCGAGCGAGGAGTTGTTGCACAACGGAACGACGCCCCTCGGCAACATGAATGGATGTTGAGGATCACGCTTGAACAGCTCCAGGAGCATCGCGTCCAGCTCCAGGACGGTGAAGTTGAAGTTGAGGCCCGGGCGTAGCCTCATGATATCCGCCGAGTTTTGGAACTCCCAGGCGGGTCTCCTCCTCTCCTGCAGGGGGGCGATGCGGCGGCGAAGAAAATCTGCGCCAACGGCGCCTACAGTGAGCCCGGCAAGCCTGAGGCGTAGGATCCGGGTGACGGCAATTTTCAGCCTGTCGTCTTCCGGGGCCACGTTGCTCCAATCGTTACCACGCACTATTGGGGCTTGGCGCAGGGCAGTAAACGGCTGCGGGTTCTCCTCCACAATCTAGCACCACTCTGCTCTCCATTCCTCCCACTTGCTGCGGAGCTCTCCCTCCAGATAAGCTTCCTTCTTGCCAACTCTCGAGATCCAGGCGATTCCGCCGGCCAAAGGCTCTCCTCTCTCGACTCGGGGCATGAAGAAGTGGCGGAAAAGGGCTACGTTGGGATGGACTCTGACAAAGTTTTTGCAGAGATGTGCGAAAACTGCCATGGTCAGAACGACGTTAGGGGTGAAGTCAAGGAGGCGGAACCCATAGGTGTTCATGATGTCACAGAAAAATTCAGAGAAGGGCGGGCAGAGCTCGCAGTAGAAGAACAACGCGAAGAAAGGATAGACATTTGGAGCTAATTCCGAAGCGGCAGCTGGGAGTACCTTCGTGCACGGATGCACTCGCGTCTCCGTCGACCAGAAGAGGTAGTAGTACTCCCTCAGCTCCTTCGCGGCAAGCTGAGGGGGGAAGATGGCCCGCTCCTTTCGCAGCGCCGCGAGCCGCTGCGCCTCGGCCGATTTCACGCCCTTCCCCTTGTCGGCTTTCGGAGCCATGGCGGAGGTGGAGGGGGAGATCGACGGCGTTGGTGGTGCTGGTGGCAATGAGGGGCGGAGCGCTGCTCTCTTTCAGCTTCGGGAAGAAGGGGGGAGCGACGGAGATTTGTGAAATTGGAGCAACAACCGGCGAGATGGGCGAACTGCCCCTGTTTCCCCTGCTTATAAAGAGGGAGGGGGCGGACGTTTCGTCCTTTCGAATAAAGAAACCACCCACGATCTCTCCCACGACGCCGCATTCAACGCGTGCTGTTGGGGGAGGGCGCGGTGGATACGGAGTAAGATACGGCGTAACCCAGGCCGCGCGTGCCCGTGCCCTGTTTTGGGCCTAGCCCAACAGCGCTCGGCACTGTGTGTGGCCCAGGCCCAGGGGCTCCTGTCGGTGTACTAGAGTAGGGGTACCCTAGTATCCCGAACTTGTGCACGGGCAGTTTCAGCACCCCGCAGCAAGGCTTGCCGGGTGACCGCCAAGGTCCTTCGTGGTTCCCTTGGAGCCATTCAAGAACAAAGTATCCAAGCCAAGGAGACAAGGCCCCGGCAAGAGGAGCTTGCCGGGAAGGCCAACCAAGGCATCTCAAGGAACTTGCCACGACGCGCCATGCATCCCGGCAAGGCCCGGTGAGCGACAAGCTTCCGGACGCGACAAGACAACGACCGCGGCAAGGCGCTTGCCGTGGAAAGCAACCACCCTGTACCCACGCTCCAGCACATCCACCAACGTGTCGCCATGAGGCCTTTCCAAGCGCGCATGGCGAGAGGCTGTGCAACCAGCGGTGCGCGGTGGCATGCGATGCTGACAAGATTGCCATCGTGGCAGGCGGTGGCGTCCCTGACGGTCCTTTCCTGCACTGTTTGGGCGACGCACACGGGCATTTAATGCTTTGTCCCCTGCCGTCAGGGTTAGGTAGGATGCACTGTGCAGGTAGCTGTACCAACCACCACTCCTTTTCCATTTTTACCCTCTTCTGCGTTGCCACCTGTCGGTGACCCCTTGAGCATATAAAAGGAGGCCCATGCGCAACGTAGAAGGGGTTCGTTTGGTTCGATTCCAGAAACACACTCACGCTCGGTCTCGTTAGCAGCTCGTGTGTACTGTAGCACTTAGCGCTCCCGAGCAAGAACACAATACAATCAGACAAGCAGCAGTAGGAGTGTTATCTCTCTGGAGAGCTCCGAAGCTGGGTAAACTGCTCGTGTGCTTCGCCTCGATCCACTCTTCGTGCGGTCTCCGCCCCCCGCCAAACCGAAAGGGGCTCGGTCCGCCGGCCCCATAGGTGTTCGTGGATCAGTTTCCCCGACACATATGCTAGCTATAACAGGCTTAACAGCAAGCAAATATATGCATTCCTATCGGTATGTTTAAAACTAGATTGATGAAATGTACTGCACAATAAATAATTGCACATATAGAGCATCACATTGTGAACAACTGAAATAAACAAGGCATACGGCAAACAACCAAATATAACAATTAAAACTGGACATATACTCACTACACTACAAGAGGGACTCGGCAAAACAAATCATGGGTTTCCCCCTGTGAAGAGGCACAATAAAACTAATCATGAGTTTCCTCACTTCTCACAGATGGGCTCGTTCTCGTGAGAAGAGCGCGGACCCTGGATGTGCTCCATGTTGTCGTAGATGGGCTCGTTCCCCTTGGAAGAGCACGGCTGTAGGTGCCCTCCCTGATGTCGCAGACAGGCTCTTTTCCCTTAGAAGAGCAGATGGGCCCTTTCCCCTTCGAAGCGCCGGAGAGGGTGCCCTCCCCGTGGTCGCCATCGATGAGGTCTGACTTGGAACAGCGTCGTAGAACATGTCCTTTAGAAATGGCAAAAGGGGCTCGATGGCGATGTAGGATGGCAAATTGTTCACAGCGAGCTAGAGGAGACCAATGGCGGGGCCATGGATGAGTTCGACGGCGATTGAACCCGAGGGGTTGGGGGTGGGCCACTTAACCTGTGACATAGCCCGTCTCAAGCCGTCGTTGTCGATGACCTCGATGTTGTAGCCGACGTCCGAGACATACCCGCATACTCTAGCCCGCTGCTTGAGTGCCTGCCGCCAGTAATGGTCGCCAGCTTCCTCGGCGACATCAGGCGAAGAGACCGTGATAAACCTCATTTGGGCCAGTCGCTCCTCGAGCTCCATGGTAAGCATAGCCGGGCTTAGGCTGCAATGCTCTGGAGTGGGCGATGGGGATGGGGATGGGGATCTATGGGAAACGGGGTGTTTTGCAGTCGTCATCTAAGAAACTCAGGGCGGCCTGGGTATGGAGATCAGTGGGTAAGCTACACGGGAGAACCGACAGATGTTCACA
>NC_041389.1:278593284-278593867 GCF_002162155.2 Triticum dicoccoides
GTGTTGGTGTGTGTGTGTGGTGGAGGGGGGCGGGGGTGTGTTTGAGGAAATGACGCGGGTACTGAAAATTTTACTACGCGGGAATCAAATGCCGGGGCTATTGAAAATTTTGATGATGATGCATCGCGCACGGTCTATAGATAACAACCGTGTATTATGAAACAGAAAAACCGTCGAGGCGGGCATATATTTTCGAGGGATGCAGGCGGGATTGGGAACAAGAAACATCAAACACGGTCGAAACACAATAATGGTGTGCTATCAAACAGAAAAAGCTGCAGGCGGGTAGATATTTTTGAGAGGGGAAGCCTTGTGCCCTCGTGGTGCCCAATGTACTATGCGGATGTGTGCGTGACAGGGGCATCGGCTTGGCACACGGTTAGTTTGAGTGAACCGTGTCTGTTGCATCATCCGACTTGTCTAATGTTCATAAATTTGGTGAAAAATGACGCGGGAGAGGGTCAGAACACGAACACGCTTGCATGTGGACCACTATGTATGAAAAGGGTGGTTTGATGTTCAAATACCAAATGCAACTTTGATGTGGCACCTATCTCGCAAAGCACACGATATTTCTTGCCTT
>NC_041389.1:278594219-278711896 GCF_002162155.2 Triticum dicoccoides
TCTCCAATGTATCTATAATTTTTGATTGCTCCATGCTATATTATCTACTGTTTTGGACCATATTGGACTTTATTTTCCACTTTTATATTATTTTTTGGACTAACCTATTAACCGGAGGCCCAGCCCAGAATTGCTGTTTTTTGCCTATTTCAGCGTTTCGAAGAAACGGAATATCAAACGGAGTCCAAACGGAATGAAACCTTCGGGAACGTGATTTTCTCAACAGATATGATCCAAGAGACTTGGACCCTCCGTCAAGAAAGCCACAAGGCGGTCACGAGGGTGGAGGGTGCTCCCCTAGGGCGCGCCCCCTGCCTCGTGGGCCCCAAGAAGCTCCACCGACGTAGTCCTTCCTCCTATGTATACCTATGTACCCCCAAACGATCAGATACGGAGCCAAAAACCTAATTCCACCGTCGCAACCTTCTATACTCACGAGATCCCATCTTGGGGCCTGTTCTAGAGCTCCGCCGGAAGGGGAATCCACCATGGAGGGCTTCTACATCATCACCATAGCCCCTCCGATGAAGTGTGAGTAGTTTACCTCAGACCTTCGGGTCCATAGTTAGTAGCTAGATGGCTTCTTCTCTCTTTTTGGATCTCAATACAATGTTCTCCCCCTCTCTCGTGGAGATCTATTCGATGTAATCTTCTTTTGCGGTGTGTTTGTTGAGACCGATGAATTGTCGGTTTATGATCAAGTTTATCTATGAACAATATTTGAATCTTCTCTAAATTCTTTTATGTGTGATTGGTTATCTTTTCAAGTCTCTTCGAATTATCAGTTTGGTTTGGCCTACTAGATTGGTTTTCTTGCAATGGGAGAAGTGCTTAGCTTTGGGTTTAATCTTGCGGTGTCCTTTCCCAGTGATAATAGGGGCAGCAAGGCACGTATTGTATTGTTGCCATCGAGGATAACAAGATGGGGTTTTATCATATTGCATGAATTTATCCCTCTACATCATGTCATCTTGCTTAAGGCATTACTCTATTTTCTTTAACTTAATACTCTAGATGCATGCTGGATAGCGGTCAATGAGTGGAGTAATAGTAGTAAATGCAGGCAGGAGTCGGTCTACTTGTCTCGGACGTGATGCCTATATACATGATCATACCTAGATATTCTCATAACTATGCTCACTTCTGTCAATTGCTCAACAGTAATTTGTTCACCCACCGTAGAATACTTATGCTCTTGAGAGAAGCCACTAGTGAAATCTATGGCCCCCAGGTCTATTCTCATCATATCAATTTTTCATCACTTTATTATTGCTTTGCTTTTTTACTTTGCCTTTTTATTTTACCTTGCATCTTTATATC
Organism: Triticum dicoccoides; assembly: GCF_002162155.2. Lineage (NCBI taxonomy): Eukaryota > Viridiplantae > Streptophyta > Magnoliopsida > Poales > Poaceae > Triticum > Triticum dicoccoides. The sequence continues at coordinate 278,595,540 of NC_041389.1, forward strand.
AAAAATACCAAAAATATTATCTATCATCTCCATCATATCTCACTCTCGTAAGTGACTGTGAAGGGCTTGACAACCCCTAATTGTGTTGGTTGCGTTGAGCTATTTGTTTTGTGTAGGTACGAGGGACTCGCGCGTAGCCTCCTACTGGATTGATACCTTGGTTCTCAAAAACTGAGAGAAATATTTACTCTACTCTGCTACATCACCCTTTCCTCTTCAAGGAAATCCAACGCAGTGCTCAACAGGTAGCAGGAAGATTTCTGGCGCCGTTGCCGGGGAGTCTACGCAAAAGTTAACATACCAAGTACCCATCACAAACTCTTATCTCCTGCACTACATTATTTGCCATTTGCCTCTCGTTTTCCTCTCCCCCACTTCACCCTTGCCGTTTTATTCGCCCTCCCTTTTCCGTTTGTCTTTCTCTCGCTTGCTTGTCGTTATGGCTAGCCCTCTTTCTGCTCCTTTGTCCCCTGAGTTTGAGGTTCTTCACTTCAAACAAAGACAAGGAGAAAACTTAAAGGATGCTTGGTTTAGAATGATGGAATCTTATCGTAATTGCACCTTAGAAGTGAATTTCCGAATTTTGCTTCGCAACTTTTATGTTGGACTTAATATGTCTCATAGACAACTTTTGGATTGCGTTGCCAAAGGCAATTTTATTGAAATTGATCCCGGTATCGCGCACGAAACTATAGAAGGTATAGTAGGAACTTTCCGTCAAAAAAAGGGGCCCCATCATACCCCAGAGGAAACACAAGTTTTTTAGAAAATTTGCGAAGTAACTAAGATTTTACAAAAGTCTCTTGAACCTCTTAAGAGTGTTAGCGGGAATCTCCACCGCATGAATATGTTGATTACTCTTTGCAATAAGCGGTTGGATTCTTTAGATCTCAAGATTTCTGAATATGAAGGGAAACATAAAGAACCTCCCGGATTCGAGCATAACGTCGCTAAAAGAATTAAGAATCAAGATGGCAATACCTAGATCTATCCTTGCTTTTATGCCTAGCTAGGGGCGTTAAACGATAGCGCTTGTTGGGAGGCAACCCAATTTTATTTTAGTTTTTTGTTGTTGTTTCTATTTAGGAATAAATAACCATCTACCTTCTGTTTAGATGTGGTTTTATCTTTTAATTAGTGTTTGTGCAAGTTAAACCTATAGGATCTTCTTGGATGATAGTTATTTGATCTTGCTGTAATTTCCAGAAACTTTCTGTTCACGAAAACAATTGTTAGAAATCACCAGAACGTGATAAAATAGTGATTCCAATTGCTGATGATCAATAAACAAATGTCATAGGTCTTCCTATTTTGGCTGATTTTTTTGAGTTCCAAAAGTTTGCTTTAGTTACAGATTACTACAGACTGTTCTGTTTTTGACAGATTCTGTTTTTCGTGTGTTGTTTGCTTATTTTGATGAATCTATGGCTAGTAAAATAGTTTATAAACCATAGAGAAGTTGGAATACAGTAGGTTTAACACCAATATAAATAAAGAATGAGTTCATTACAGTACCTTGAAGTGGTCTTTTGTTTTCTTTCGCTAACGGAGCTTATGAGATTTCTGTTGAGTTTTGTGTTGTGAACTTTTCAAGTTTTGGGTGAAATCTTTTTGATAGATTATGGAACAAGGAGTGGCAAGAGCCTAAGCTTGGGGATGACCATGGCACCCCCAAGATAATCCAAGGACACCAAAAAGTCAAAGCTTGGGGATGCCCCGGAAGGCATCCCCTCTTTCGTCTACTTCCATCGGTAATTTTACTTGGAGCTATATTTTTATTCACCACATGATATGTGTTTTGCTTGGAGCATCTTGTATGATTTGAGTCTTTGCTTTTTAGTTTACCACAATCATCCTTGCTGTACTGTGACGCCCCCGATTCAATCATACACTAATCATACATGCAAACGTGTACGATCAAGATCAGGGACTCACGGAAGATATCACAACACAACTCTAAAATAAAAATAAGTCATACAAGCATCATAATACAAGCCCGGGGCCTCGAGGGCTCGAATACAAGTGCTCGATCATAGACGAGTCAGCGGAAGCAACAATATCTGAGTACAGACATAAGTTAAACAAGTTGCCTTAAGAAGGCTAGCACAAACTGGGATACAGATCGAAAGAGGCGCATGCCTCCTGCCTGGGATCCTCCTAAACTACTCCTGGTCGTCGCTAGCGGGCTGCATGTAGTAGTAGGCACCTCGGTGTAGTAGTCGTCGTTGACGGTGGCGTCTGGCTCCTGGGCTCCATCGTCTGGTCGCAGCAATCGGGTAAAGAAAGGGGAAAGGGGGAACAAGGCAACCGTGAGTACTCATCCAAAGTACTCGCAAGCAAGGAGCTACACTACATATGCATGGATATATGTGTAAAGGGCCATATCGGTGGACTAAACTGCAGAATGCTAGAATAAGAGGGGGATAGCTAATCCTGTCGAAGACTACGCTTCTGGCAGCCTCCGTCTTGCAGCATGTAGAAGAGAGTAGACTGAAGTCCTCCAAGTAGCATCGCATAGCATAATCCTACCCGGCAATCCTCTCCTCGTAGCCCTGTTAGAGAGCGACCACCGGGTTGTATCTGGCACTTGGAAGGGTGTGTTTTATTAAGTATCCGGTTCTAGTTGTCATAAGGTCAAGGTACAACTCCAAGTCGTCCTATTACCGAAGATCACGGCTATTCAAATAGATTAACTTCCCTGCAGGGGTGCACCACATAGCCCAACACGCTTGATCCCATTTTGCCGGATACACTTTTCTGGGTCATGTCCGGCTGCGGAAGATCAACACGTCGCAGTCCCACCTAGGCACAACAGAGAGGTCAGCACGCCGGTCTAAACCTAAGCGCATAGGGGTCTGGGCCCATCGCCCTTAGCACACTTGCATGTTGCGAACGCGGCCGAAAGCAGAACTAGCCCCCTTAATACAAGAGCAGGCTTACGTTCCAATCCGGCGTGCGCCGCTTAGCCGAATGGGCCGGCCTGCTGGGCCGAAGCCCAGTGGGGCCTTTCTTTCTTTTTCCTTTTTTTGTTTGTTTCCTATTTTCTTTTCTTTTTTTAATTTACTTTCTTTTCTGTTTAAATCATTTTAAACCATTTAGCCATTTTATAAAAATGTGTTTGTTGCACCATAATTACCTTTGTAATATTCGGCAACCACCGAACATTTTTGTTTTAATTTTTGAAAACTTTTATTGTTACCATTAATTTGAATTTGAATTTCGAACGGTTTCGAATTATTGCGAGGATAGCAACAGTAACCGAGGTGTCATGGCATCATTAGCAGAGAATTACTGTAGCTTAATTATCCGGGCGTCACAATTCTCCTCCACTACAAGAAATCTCGTCCCGAGATTTAAGAGGGTAGTAAGGGGGAAAGTTCTGGTTACGATATTCTAACATAGCCCATTGATTAGCCTCGTTGATGTGAGATCTTCTCCTTTTTGTCTTCTCCACATAACCCCCATCATCATATTCTATTCCACCCATAGTGCTATATCCATGGCTCCCGCTCATGTATTGCGTGAAGGTTTATAAGTTTGAGATTATTAAAGTATGAAACAATTGCTTGGCTTGTCATCGGGGTTGTGCATGATGAGAGAATTCTTGTGTGACGAAAATGGAGCATGACTAAACTATATGATTTTGTAGGGATGAACTTTCTTTAGCCATGTTATTTTGAAAGGACATAATTGCTTAGTTAGTATGCTTGAAGTATTATTATTTTTATGTCAATATGAACTTTTGTCTTGAATCTTTCGGATCTGAATATTCATACCACAATTAAGAAGAATTACATTGAAATTATGCCAAGTAGCACTTCGCATCAAAAATTCTCTTTTTATCATTTACCTACTCGAGGACGAGCAGGAATTAAGCTTGGGGATGCCTGATACGTCTCCAACGTATCTATAATTTTTGATTGCTCCATGCTATATTATCTACTGTATTGGACCATATTGGGATTTATTTTCCACTTTTATATTATTTTTTGGACTAACCTATTAACCGGAGGCCCAGCCCAAAATTGCTGTCTTTTACCTATTTCAGTGTTTCGAAGAAATGGAATATCCAACGGAGTCCAAACGGAATGAATCCTTTGGGAACGTGATTTTCTCAACAGATATGATCCAGGAGACTTGGACCCTCCGCCAAGAAAACCACGAGGGTGGAGGGCGCCCCCCACCTAGGGCGCACCCCCTGCCTCGTGGGCCCCTCGAAGCTCCACCGACGTACTCCTTCCTCCTATATATACCTACGTACCCCCAAACGATCAGATACGGAGCCAAAAACCTAATTCCACCGCCGCAACCTTCTGTGCCCACGAGATCACATCTTGGGGCCTGTTCCGGAGCTCCGCCGGAAGGGGAATCCACCATGGAGGGTTTCTACATCATCACCATAGCCCCTCCGATGAAGTGTGAGTAGTTTACCTCAGACCTTCGGGTCCATAGTTAGTAGCTAGATGGCTTCTTCTCTCTTTTAGGATCTCAATACAATGTTCTCCCCCTCTCTCGTGGAGATCTATTCGATGTAATCTTCTTTTGCAGTGTGTTTGTTGAGACCAATGAATTGTGGGTTTATGACCAAGTTTATCTATTAACAATATTTGAATCTTCTTTGAATTCTTTTATGTGTGATTGGTTATCTTTGCAAGTCTCTTCGAATTATCAGTTTGGTTTGGCCTACTAGATTGGTTTTTCTTGCAATGGGAGAAGTGCTTAGCTTTGGGTTCAATCTTGCGGTGTCCTTTCCCAGTGATAGTAGGGGCAGCAAGGCACGTATTATATTGTTGCCATCGAGGATAACAAGATGGGGTTTTATCATATTGCATGAATTTATCCCTCTACATCATGTCATCTTGCTTAAGGCGTTACTCTGTTTTCTTGAACTTAATACTCTAGATGCATGCTGGATAGCGGTCGATGAGTGGAGTAATAGTAGTAGATGCAGGCAGGAGTCGGTCTACTTGTCTCGGATGTGATGCCTATATACATGATCATACCTAGATATTCTCATAACTATGCTCAATTCTGTCAATTGCTCAAAAGTAACTTGTTCACCCACCGTAGAATACTTATGCTCTTGAGAGAAGCCACTAGTGAAATCTATGGCCCCCGGGTCTATTGTCATCATATCAATCTTTCATCACTTTATTATTGCTTTGCTTTTTTACTTTGCCTTTTTATTTTACCTTGCATCTCTATATCAAAAATACCAAAAATATTATCTATCATCTCTATCAGATCTCACTCTCGTAAGTGACCGTGAAGGGCTTGACAACCCCTAATTGCGTTAGTTGCGTTGAGCTATTTGTTTTGTGTAGGTACGAGGGACTCGCGTGTAGCCTCCTACTGGATTGATACCTTGGTTCTCAAAAACTGAGGGAAATACTTACTCTACTCTGCTGCATCACCCTTACCTCTTCAAGGAAATCCAACGCAGTGCTCAAGAGGTAGCAGTTCACCTAGCAAAGTGTGAAATAGCTAGAAGCCCCCCCTCGTGTCGGCACGAAGGGAATCCTAAGCTATGAATGCATGCCCCCCCCCAACCGAGGTTCACCTAACAAAGTGCAAAGTAGCAGCCCCCCCCCCCACACACACTTTCAGTCGGCGGGACAAAGAGGCATCTCACCAAGATGGATCGTAAAACGGACCAAGAATAATCCACCTTGGTCGTACAACCTCTCTCTCGTTGTTGGTCAAAGTGATGGTCGTCCATGCGACCCCAAATATGGGCTACCTCGCCAATAGTCACGCAAGTAGCTAGTCCCCGAAGACAACCACTGCATGCATGTGGCCCAAACATATATATGTAAGATGTGTGTTTTTAAATACACAATGGAACAACTTTGATGTGGCATCGTGATTTCGAACTAGAAATCCCCACACTGAGTGAGGGTTATTAGGATGATGATGCATATGTATGTTACACCACACTTCAAGCCGACGACGGGGATTCATGCATGCATGTGTGCATAGTATATGCTCTCAAACTTAATTAGGTCTCAATATCACCATGACCTATACTATGATAACACGAACCAAAGGAAGAATTCGCCATGGTAACCAATCTTGTTGTCGGTCAAGGTGATCATGGATGTCCATGCGGGCCCATGAATATATAGGCTTGTCGCCGATAACCACACAAGGGATTGTACCATTCGAAGACAACCTGTCGTGGAATTGTCACGACAGATGTCCTAGTGTGAGGACTTAGCCGTGAGGCCAACGCATCTATGTGGTAGCTTGAGAGGGGTTGAGCGGAATCGAGAAACACAACACAAGTCAAGGTTTTAGACAGCTTCGAGCCCCGGAAACATCATCCGGTAACAACCCTACATGCTATTTGTGGCTAGGTCTCATTATCATCATGAGGGAGTCGCCGTAAACCGACTCTCCTAGTTATGTCTAGCCCTTAAGATTATTTCCCCCCTCTTGGGGTGCCCTGCCCCTCCTTATATAAGTTGAAGGGGTGGGTTACATGTAGAGTCCAACTCGGATTAAGACTTAAACTATTCTGACTTCTCTTCATGGGCTTCTTAACGTCTTGGGCTTCATAACATCTCGGGCTTATAAACCCCAGGCGACTCTGTCTGCTAGGTTATGACTGTCTGCCGGGTTATGACTGTCTGCCGGGTTATGATTGTCTGCCGGGTTATGATTGTCTGCTGGGTTATGATTGTCTACCGGGTTATGATTGTCTGCCGCTTTACCATCTGTCTTAACATCTGTCGGGTTATCATCTGACTTAACACGTGCCGGGTTATCATCTGACTTAACACTTGCCGGGTTATCATCTGACTTAACACCTGCCGGGTTATCATCTGACTTAACACCTGCCGGGTTATCATCTAACTTAACACCTGCCGGGTTATCAAGTCCCAGCCGAGTTATAACTCCGGTCGGGTCATACTGCGGGGTATATCCCCGACATTAGCCCCCAGTTTAATTTGGATTTATCCATGTTAAACTGATCTTGATCATCCTTAAGTCCTTGTCATTTCCTTCTTCTAGAAAATCCGGGTCAACAGGCCAGCTTCCTAATCAATTTGCTGACATTGGTTTGTCACAGAGAAATATTGTGAAGAATAATTCATTTGATTCAGCTCCCAATGCTTAACAAAAATATTGGTCCTTGAAATACTCATCTGATCTTCAGCCGACTTAAGGATGTAGAACTTGCCGATTTATCATTGCCAAAATTTCCGGTTTATAAATATTGATGGCACCGGGTTTTAGTTGTATTTAACATCAAGCTTGAATATATACCTCTTATACGCCTATCACTTGTAGCCCCCAAGTCTTAAGAAGGTAGCGTAGCAACGACTTAAGACTTGCTTCAATATAAATGTCACCACCTTGAAGAAATCCAGGTTGTTCCTCTCAGTCACTAGTTATAAACTGAATATCCCATATATGAAGCCCCCAAGTGCCGGGTTGTCATGCTTGCAGCAACTTGGGACTTGAAACTACCTTATGTTCATAAAAATTTCAACCAGTGTAGCCCCCAAGGGTCGCCTCATTATGATGTGATGAGTCAAGTCTTCAATAAGGCTAGTAAAAATGACTTTGCATTAGCCCCCAAGTGTCATGGTGCATGCTTGCAGCGACATGAGACTTGCATATTTGATGTAATATCTACTTGAATAATGTAGCCCCCAAGTGCCGAGTCGTAAGCTTGCAGCGACTCAGGACTATTCCTTCTATTGTATAAATAATTATATCCATTGTCCAGATAATAATAACCATTGCGCTGAAGCGACTTTGAAAACCTCAATCATAATACTGGTTATTGATAACCATAATAAAAATCCAACCATGTTGGCTATTAAAGATTTGAATAACATAACCCGGTTTGAAAACCGGTTCCTGTGATATTTGATCACACTGTTGGTTTACCAAGCTAGTGTAGTAAGGGTGATAACCCAAAATTTGAGCACTGGTAATTATCATATATTGTTGGCTTATAAATAAAGCCAGACCGGGTTAATAAACACCAGATATTATCGTATCTCATACTGGCGACTTATAGCCAAAAGCCAGGCCAGGTTAATAAACATCGGATAGTATCTCATCTCATACTGGCGACTTATAGTCAAAAGCCAGGCCGGGTTAATAAACACCGGATAGTACCTCATCTCATACTGGCGACTTATAGTCAAAAGCCAGGCCGGTTTTAATAAACACCGGTGATTTACAATAAAACTTTATAAGTCTTATCAAATTAACCTCAAAAAGAAAGAATCTGCGAAAAACATACAAGAAGCGAGGCTTTTCATGGGTTGCCAGGCCCAAAACGAGGCTTTTCATGGGCTGCCAGGCCACTGAGTTAAACCATTTTACAAACCTTATAAGATGGACTCACATTAACCAATCGTCATTTTAACTTTGACAAGTTCAGGGTCTGTATAAGATTGACTTGTCAAACGTTCGACGGGTCTTTCCAGGATTACCAGGGCAGAGTGACTTACTTAAAAGGGCAGGATAACCCGGGTTTTTAGGTGAATATATCTGGCTTCCAAGCCTGGCTTTTATAGCCTATTACAAGGTTATAGACTCTTTGTTCCTTAGAACAAAAGAGCCCCCAAGCAATATTTCGAGTTGTGCTCAATGGGCGCCTATGTTTGAGTTGTGCTTTTGCAACAGACTCTCTTTGGTCCCTTTAACCTGGGTAGTAAGCCCCCAAGTGTTTTTGTAAACATGGCGTATAAGCCGGATCAAAGGGTAATCATGGCTTAGCTCAATAAGCCGGAAGCCCCCAAGTGATATATTTCTGAGCTGTGCTCCCGGGTGCCTATGTTTGAGTTGTGCTGTGCAACAAACTCTCTTTGGTCCCTGTAATATTTTTCTGAGAACTCGAACTTGCGAGAGATTATTCTTTTTGAACTAGAAATTCTTAAACCGGATATTGAGAGCTTGAAAGTTTTGTGGGAGATAGCTTTCCCTTGAGCCAGATTCTAAACCAGAATCCTTCTTTTTAAGCCGGAAATTTTCTGACGGCCTTTAAATTTCACCAATATGGTGGTTTAGGGTCCTGCATTAGATAACTTTGCAAGCCGGAGTAATTGCTTTTTTAAAGAAAGCAATATATAATATAAAAATATATTGGATGGATTTCACCTGATACGTTAGGCCAGAAATGATCCATCGCGGAGTTGATCATCACCATGGTGAAGGTATGTATCCATCGAGCATCACGACATGAACAAGCACTAGTGCAAATGTGATGTTGGCGCGCACCCCTTACGCGATTCCTTTTTTGCAATGAATAATGGTCCTGCGGAAAATATGATAGACTAGAGTAATTGTTCTCAAACAATTTAATATGTACTAATAAAAACATAGAAAGGATAGCGCCTGGTTCGTTTAAATGATGGATGATCCATATATAACGCCATTTTTAAGCCACTATCTCCGTTTGAGGCAAGGCGACGGCTGAATAGACACAGCAGAACCGGAGCTGGATGACTCTGAATAGATCCTTCGAGTTGTGTTGACCAATCCACATTTTTTTCAATCGAATCCCCAACTCTTCTTTCAGACGGCAGCCAGCACGCAAGGGTGCCGTATCTTTAGAGGCAAATCAAGCGGGGGCGACTCACGGCGGCGCAAGCGTTTTGACGAAGGTTTGGCGTAGACCAACCCACAACTTTGAGCGTTTTTTGCGATAACACGGCAGGGCACACGGCTGCAACAATAGACAGACCTGGCCGGCAATTTAAAATGAAGATGAGTTTCGGCGGCGGCTCGAGGGAAATGGTGTAATCCGGCGCGGTAAGTGATACGTCCATTTTGCATCATGCTTTTATATCGATATTTATTGCATTATGGGCTGTTATTACACATTATGTCACAATACTTATGCCTATTCTCTCTTATTTTACAAGGTTTACATAAGGAGGGAGAATGCCGCCAGCTGGAATTCTGGGCTGGAAAAGGAGCAAATATTAGAGACCTATTCTGCACAACTCCAAAAGTCCTGAAACTCCACGAAAGTTATTTTTGGAAATAATAAAAAATATTGAGCGGAAGAAGTACGTTAGGGGGACCCCACCTGGCCACGAGGGTGGGGGGCGCGCCCTACCCCCAGGGCGCAACCCCTGCCTCGTGGGCCCCCTGTTGGCCCTCAGGTGCCCATCTTCTGGTATATGAAGTCTTTCGTCTGAAGAAAAATCATAAGCAAGCTTTCGGGACGAGACTCCGCCGCCACGAGGTGGAACCTTGGCGAAACCAATCTAGGGCTCCAGCAGAGCTGTTCTGCCAGGGACACTTCCCTCCGAGAGGGGGAAATCATCGCCATCGTCATCACCAACGCTCCTCTCATCGGGAGAGGGCAATCTCCATCAACATCTTCACCAACACCATCTCCCCTCAAACCCTAGTTCATCTCTTGTATCCAATTCTTGTCTCGAAGTCTGGGAATGGTACCTGTAGGTTGCTAGTAGTGTTGATTACTCCTTGTAGTTGATGCTAGTTGATTTATTTGGTGGAAGATCATATGTTCAAATCCTTTATGCATATTAATACCCCTATGATTATGAACATGAATATGCTTTGTGAGTAGTTACGTTTGTTCCTGAGGACATGGGAGAAGTCTTGCTATTAGTAGTCATGTGAATTTGGTATTCGTTCGATATTTTGATGAGATGTATGTTGTCTATCCTCTAGTGGTGTTATGTGAACGTCGACTACATAACACTTCACCATTATTTGGGCCTAGAGGAAGGCATTGGGAAGTAATAAGTAGATGATGGGTTGCTAGAGTGATAGAAACTTAAAACCCTAGTTTATGCGTTGCTTCGTAAGGGGCTGATTTGGATCCACATGTTTCATGCTATGGTTAGGTTTACCTTAATACTTTTGTTGTAGTTGCGGATGATGCTTGTCCAAGTAAGGGCAGCACCCAAGCATTGGTCCACCCACATATCAAATTATAAAAGTACCAAACGCGAATCATATGAACATGATGAAAACTAGCTTGACGATAATTCCCATGTCCTCGGGAGCGCTTTTCCCTATATAAGAGTTTGTCCAGGCTTGTCCTTTGCTACAAAAAGGATTGGGCCACCTTGTTGCACTTTATTTACTTTTGTTACTTGTTGCTTGTTACAAATTATCTTATCACAAAACTATCTGTTACCTATTATTTCAGTGCTTGCAGAGAATACCTTGCTGAAAACCGCTTATCATTTCCTTCTGCTCCTCGTTGGGTTCAACACTCTTACTTATCGAAAGGACTGCGATAGATCCCCTATACTTTTGGGTCATCAAGACTCTTTTCTGGTGCCGTTGCCGGGGAGTGAAGCGCCTTTGGTAGGTGGAATTTGGTAAGGAAAAATTTATATAGTGTGCTGAAATTTACTGTCACTCGTTACTATGGAAAGTAATCCTCTGAGGGGCTTGTTCGGGGTATATTCACCCCGACCAGTAGAGCAAAGAGTTGCTCCTCAACCTACCGAACCTACTTAAAATGAAGATTTCCACTTTTAGATTCCTTCGGGTATGTTAGAAAAACTACTAGCTAATCCTTTTGCAGGAGACGGAACAAAGCATCCTGATGAGCACCTAATCTATGTGAATGAAGTTTGTGGATTATTTAAGCTTGCAGGTATACCCGGTGATGTTATTAAGAAGAAGTTCTTCCCTTTATCTTTGAAGGGAGATGCATCGACATGGTATAGACTATGTGATGATACGGGAGCATGGAACTAGAAACGATTGAAATTGGAATTTCATCAGAAATTTTATCCTATGCATCTTGTTCATCGTGATCGCAATTATATATACAATTTTTTCCTCACAAAGGAGAAAGCATCGCTCAATCTTGGGGGAGGCTTAAATAAATGTTATATTCATGCCCCAATCATGATCTTCCAAGAGAAATAATTATTCAAAGTTTTTATGCTCGGCTTTCTGAAAACAATCGCACCATGCTCGATACTTCTTGTGCTGGCTCTTTTATGATGAAGACTATTGAATTCAAATGGGATTTATTGGATAGAATTAAACGCAACTCTGAAGATTGGGATCTCGATGAAGGTAAGGAGTCGGGTATGACACCTAAGTTTGATTGTGTTAAATCTTTTATGGATACTGATGTTTTCCGTAAGTTTAGCACTAAATATGGACTTGACTCTGAGATAGTAGCCTCTTTCTGTGAATCTTTTGCTACTTATGTTGATCTCCCTAAGGAGAAGTGGTTTAAATATCATCCTCCCATAGAAGTAAAAGTAGCTGCACCTATTAAATTTGAAGAAAAGACTATCACTTATAATGATCCTATTGTTCCCACTTCTTATGTTGAGAAACCACCTTTCCCTGTTAGGATAAACGATCATGCTAAAGCTTCAACTGTGGTTCGTTAAAGCAATATTAGAACTTATACACCTCCTGAGAAAGTTAAAGTTGAACCTTATATTGTTATTGTTAAAGATCTCTTGGCTGATAATATTGATGGGCATGTTATTTATTTCTGCGGTGAAACTGCTAGAATTGCCAAACCTTGTGTTAAAGATAAACATAGACATGTGGTAGGCATGCCTATTATTTCTGTTAAAATAGGAGATCATTGTTATCGTGGCTTGTGTGATATGGGTGCTAGTGTTAGTGCAATACCTTATGACTTATACAAAGAAATTATGCATGATATTGCACCTGCTGAGATAGAAGATATTGATGTCACAATTAAACTTGCCAATAGAGATACTATTTCACCAATGGGAATTGTAAGAGATGTTGAAGTCTTGTGTGGGAAAACTAAATATCCTGCTGATTTTCTTGTTCTTGGTTCCCCACAAGATAGCTTTTGTCCCATTATTTTTGGTAGACCCTTCTTGAACATAGTTAATGCTAGGATAGACTGCGAAAAGGATGTTGTTACTATAGGCTTGGGTGATATGTCTCATGAGTTTAATTTCTGTAAATTTAGTAGACAACACCGTGAAGAAGAATTGCGTAGTAAGGATGAAATTATTGGTCTTGCTTCTATTGTCGTACCTCCTAGTGATCCTTTAGAACAATATTTGCTAGACCATGAAAATGATATGTTTATGAATGAAATAAGGGAAATAGATGAAGTATTCTTTAAACAGGGACCTATCCTGAAACACAATTTGCATGTTGAAATCCTAGGGGATCCTCCTCCACCCAAGGGTGATCCCGTGTTTGAGCTTAAACCGTTGCCTGATACTCTTAAATATGCTTATCTTGATGAGAAAAAGATATATCCTGTTATTATTAGTGCTAACCTTTCAGAGCATGAAGAAGAGAGATTATTGAGAACTCTGAGGAAGCACCGTGCTGCTATTGGATATACTCTTGATGATCTTAAGGGCATTACTCCCACTCTATGTCAACATAAAATAAATTTGGAGGACGATGCCAAACCAGTTCGTGATCATCAATGACGGCTGAATCCTAAATTGAAAGAAGTGGTATGAAAGGAAATACTAAAGCTCCTTGAGGCGACTATAATTTATCCCGTTGTTGATAGTCAGTGGGTAAGTCATGTCCATTGTGTCCCTAAGAAGGGAGGTATTACTGTCGTTCCTAATGATAAAGATGAATTGATTCCGCAAAGAATTATTACAGGTTAGAGGATGGTAATTGATTTCCGCAAATTAAATAAAGCTACTAAAAAGGATCATTACCCCTTACCTTTTATCGACCAAATGCTAGAAAGATTATCTAAACATACACATTTTTGCTTTCTAGATGGTTATTCTGGTTTCTCTCAAATACATGTGTCAGCCAATGATCAATCAAAGACTACTTTTACTTGCCCTTTTGGTACTTTTGCTTATAGACGTATGCCTTTTGGTTTATGTAATGCACCTGCTACCTTTCAAAGATGCATGATGGCTATATTCTCTGACTTTTGTGAAAATATTTGTGAGGTTGGACGACTTCTCCGTTTATGGATCTTCTTTTGATGATTGCTTGAGCAACCTTGATCGAGTTTTGTAGAGATGTGAAGAAACTAATCTTGTCTTGAATTGGGAAAAGTGCCACTTTATGGTTAATGAAGGTATTGTCCATGGAAATAAGGTTTCTGAAAGAGGTATTGAAGTTGATAAAGCCAAGGTTGATGCTATTGAAAAGATGCTATGTCCCAAGGACATCAAAGGTATAAAAATCTTCCTTGGTCATGCCGGTTTTTATAGGAGGTTCATTAAGGACTTCTCAAAAAATTCTCGGCCTCTAACTAATTTATTACAAAAAGATATACCATTTGTCTTTGATGATGACTGTGTAGAAGCATTTGAAATACTTAAGAAAGCATTGATCTCTGCACCTATTGTTCAGCCACCTGATTGAAATTTACCCTTTAAAATTATGTGTGATGCTAGTGATTATGCTGTAGGTGTTGTTCTAGGGCAAAGAGTTGATAAGAAATTAAATGTTATCCAATATGCTAGCAAAACTCTCGACAATGCTCAAAGAAATTATGCAACTACTGAAAAAGAATTCTTAGCAGTTGTATTTGCATGTGATAAGTTCAGACCTTATATTGTTGATTCTAAAGTAACTATTCACACTGATCATGCTGCTATTAAATATCTTATGGAAAAGAAAGATGCTAAACCTAGACTTATTAGATGGGTTTTCTTGCTACAAGAATTTGATCTGCATATTATTGATAGAAAGGGAGCTGAGAACCCCGTTGCAGACAATTTGTCTAGGTTAGAAAATGTTCTTGATGACCCACTACCTATTGATGATAGCTTTCCTGATGAGCAATTAAATGTCATAAATACTTCTCGTACTGCTCCATGGTATGCTGATTATGATAATTACATTGTTGTTAAATTTATACCACCTAGTTTCACATACCAGCAAAAGAAAAGGTTTTTCTATGACTTGAGACATTACTTTTGGGATGACCCACATCTTTATAAAGAAGGAGTAGATGGTGTTATTAGACATTGTGTACCTAAGCATGACCAGGAACAAATCCTACACAAGTGTCACTCCGAGGCTTATGGAGGACACCACGCTGGAGATAGAACTGCACATAAGGTATTGCAATCCGGTTTTTATTGGCCTACTCTCTTCAAGGATGCTCGTAAGCTTGTCTTATCTTTTGATGAATGTCAAAGAATTGGTAATATTAGTAGACGTCAATAAATGCCTGTGAATTATTCACTTGTTATTGAACCATTTGATGTTTGGGGCTTTGATTATATGGGACCTTTTCCCGCCTCTAATGGATATACACATACTTTAGTTGTTGTTGATTACGTTACTAAGTGGGTAGAAGCTATTCCAACTAGTAGTGCTGATCATAACACTTCTATTAAAATGCTCAAAGAAGTTATTTTTCTGAGGTTTGGAGTCCCTAGATATTTAATGACTGATGGTGGTTCACACTTTATTCATGGTGCTTTTCGTAAAATGCTGGCTAAGTATGATGTTAATCATAGAATTGCATCTCCTTATCACCCACAGTCTAGTGGTCAAGTAGAACTGAGTAATAGAGAACTCAAATTAATTTATCAAAAGACTGTTAATAGATCTAGAAAGAATTGGTCCAAGAAACTTGATGATGCATTATGGGCCTATAGAACTGCATATAAAAATCCTATGGGTATGTCTCAGTATAAAATGGTTTATGGAAAAGCATGTCAATTACCTCTTGAATTAGAACATAAGGCTTATTGGGCTATTAAAGAGCTCAATTATGATTTCAAACTTGCTGGTGAGAAGAGATTATTTGGTATTAGCTCGCTTGATGAATGGAGAACCCAAGCCTATGAAAATGCCAAGTTGTTTAAAGAAAAGGTTAAAAGATGGCATGACAAAAGGATACAAAAGCATGAGTTTAATGTAGGTGATTATGTATTGCTATACAACTCTCATTTAAGATTTTTTGCAGGAAAACTTCTCTCTAAATGGGAAGGCCCCTATGTTATCGAGGAGGTCTATCGTTCCGGTGCCATAAAAATCAACAACTTCGAAGGCACAAATCCGAAGGTGGTGAACGATCAAAGAATCAAACATTATGTCTCAGGTAATCCTATAAATGTTGAAACCAATGTTATTGAAACCGTAACCCCGGAGGAATACATAAGGGACACTTTCCGGAATGTTTCAGACTCCGAAAAGGAGTAGGTATGTGGTACGGTAAGTAAGCCGACTCCAAAACAATTTTTATGGCAATATTTCTCTGTTTTGGAATATTTAGAAAAATAGAAAAAATAAGAAGCAGTCCGGGAAGGACACGAGGCCTCCACGAGGGTGGAGGGCGCGCCCTATCCTACTGGGCGTGCCCCCCTACCTCGTGGGCACCTCGTGTGCTCTCCGGACTCTGTTTTCTTACACGATACGTATTTTGGTCGGTAAAAATTCATTATTTATTCTCCCGAAGGTTTTGACTCCTGTATCACGCAATTGTCCTTTTGTTCTTGTTTCGGGTTGTTTTCTATCAGGGTTGTCAAGGCCAGGTATCATGTCGTCCCCCTCCTCCAACAATGGTGATGACGATGCTTGGCTAATGAAGATAGAGCTGAAGAGGGAAGAACCTGTGGAGATCAACAAGGATGAAGGGATCAAGAAGGCCACGGAGGACCAAGTTCCGGCTGCAGGAGACACCCTTCAACTTGATCACAATCTTCTTACCCCAACTGAGATCAAAGCTTTCAAGATGATTGCGTTAGCTCGTATACAAAACAAGTATCTCACCAGTGAAAATATTTTGTTGAAGGAGCATATTGACGCACTCAAGGGCATTATCCGCAAGTTGGAGGATCTCTTACGCTCGATGTGCGATTACCCATCATCAACAACTCCACCTTATTCACCAGCAAAGGAGACATAATCACATGGGTATGGGCACTCCCCTTGGCAACTGCCAAGCTTGGGGGAGGTGCCCCGGTATCGTATCACCATCACACTCCTATCTTTACCATTTTTCTTAGTTCGGTCCTTTTAGTAGTATCTTGATCTAGTAGAATAAAGTTTTGGTATGATCTAGTTTCCAGTTTTGCTTTATGATCTCTATGTAATCGAGTCCATGAGCTATATATAATAAAGATTAGTGTTGAGTCAAGGGCTTGATTATTTTGCCATGATCGTGAGTGAATAAAAGAAAAGAGAAAAGAATAAAAAGGAATAAAATATCATATTGATCTTATTGAGAGTAATGACTTCACATAGAAAGAGTATGATGTTTAAAAATTGTTGAGAGTTGACAAACATAGCTTTGGTCATCGTTGCATTTAATAGGAAGTAATAAAGAAAGATAGGTTTCACATATAAATATACTATCTTGGACATCTTTTATGATTGGGAGCACTCATTAAAATATGACATGCTAAAGAGTTGATGTTGGACGAGGAAGACAACGTAATGAGTTATGTTTTCTTATATCTGAGATAAAGTATATTTTCATGAATCTTCCAACATGTTGAGCTTGCCTTTCCCTCTCCTGCTAGCCAAATTCTTTGCACCAAGTAGAGATACTACTTGTGCTTCCAAAAATCCTTAAACCTGTTTTTCCATGAGAGTCCACCATATCTACCTATGGATTGAGTAAGATCCTTCAAGTAAGTTGTCATCGGTGCAAGAAATAAAAATTGCTCTCTAAATATGTATGATTGATTGGTGTGGAGGAAATAAGCTTTATACGATCTTGTGATGTGGAAGAAATAAAAGCAACGGACTGCATAATAAAGGTTCATATCACAAGTGGCAATATAAAGTGACGTTCTTTCGCATTAAGATTTTGTGCATCCAACCCTGAAAGCGCATGGCAACCTCTACTTCCCTCTGCGAAGGGCCTATCTTTTACTATTATCTTCTACCTTATGCAAGAGTCATGGTGATCTTCACCTTTCCTTTTTATATTTATCCTTTGGCAAGCACAGGATGTTGGAAAGATCCAGATCAATATATCTAATTGGATGTGGGTTAGCATGAGTTATTATTGTTGACATTACCACTGAGGTAAAAGGTTGGGAGGCGAAACTATAAGCCCCTATCTTTCTCTGTGTCCGGTTGAAACTCTGTAACCACAAGTATTGCATGAGTGTTAGCAATTATGAAAGACTAAATGATAGTTGAGTATGTGGACTTGCTAGAAAGCTCTGACATAGACTCTTTCTGATGTTATGATAAATTGCAATTGCTTCAATGACTGAGATTATAGTTTGTTGGTTCTCAATAAAGTTTCTGATTCATACTTTGCATTGTGAATAGATTATTACTTGAGCATAAGAAATCATATGAAAATATCCATATATGTTGCTGTTATGAGAATAATCATGATGCCCTCATGTCTGTATTTTATTTTATCGACACCTCTACCTCTAAACATGTGGACATATTTATCGTTATCGGCTTATGCTTGAGGACACGTGAGGTCTAAGCTTGGGGGAGTTGAAATGTCCATTTTGCATCATGCTTTTATATCAATATTTATTGCATTATGTGCTGTTATTACACATAATGTCACAATACTTATTCCTATTCTCTCTTATTTTACAAGGTTTACATGAGGGAGAATGCCGCCAGCTGGAATTCTGGGCCGGAAAAGGAGCAAATATTAGAGACCTATTCTACACAACTCCAAAAGTCCTGAAACTCCACGAAAGTTATTTTTGGAAATAATAAAAAATATTGAGCGGAAGAAGTACGTCAGGGGGGCCCCACCTGGCCACGAGGGTGGGGGGCGCGCCCTACCCCCCAGGGCGTGCCCCCTGCCTCGTGGGCCCCCTGTTAGCCCTCCGGTGCCCATCTTCTGGTATATGAAGTCCTTCTCCGAATAAAAATCATAAGCAAGATTTCGGGACGAGACTCCACCGCCACGAGGCGGAACCTTGGCAGAACCAATCTAGGGCTCCGGCAGAGCTGTTCTGCCGGGGACACTTCCCTCCGGGAGGGGGAAATCATCGTCATCGTCATCACCAACGCTCCTCTCATCGGGAGAGGGCAATCTCCATCAACATCTTCACCAGCACCTTCTCCTCTCATACCCTAGTTCATCTCTTGTATCCAATTCTTGTCTCCAAGTCTAGGATTGGTACCTGTAGGTTGTTAGTAGTGTTGATTACTGCTTGTAGTTGATGCTAGTTGGTTTATTTGGTGGAAGATCATATGTTCAAATCCTTTATGCATATTAATACCCCTCTGATTATGAACATGAATATGCTTTGTGAGTAGTTACGTTTGTTCCTGAGGACATGGGAGAAGTCTTGCTATTAGTAGTCATGTGAATTTGGTATTCGTTCGATATTTTGATGAGATGTATGTTGTCTATCCTCTAGTGGTGTTATGTGAACGTCGACTACATAACACTTCACCATTATTTGGGCCTAGAGGAAGGCATTGGGAAGTAATAAGTAGATGATGGTTTGCTAGAGTGAAAGAAGCTTAAACCCTAGTTTATGTGTTGATTCGTAAGGGGCTGATTTGGATCCACATGTTTCATGCTATGGTTAGGTTTACCTTAATACTTTTGTTGTAGTTGCGGATGCTTGCAATAGAGGTTAATCATAAGTGGGATGCTTGTCCAAGTAAGGGAAGCACCCAGGCACCGGTCCACCCACATATCAAATTATCAAAGTACCGAACGTGAATCATGTGAACATGATGAAAACTAGCTTGAGGATAATTCCCATGTGTCCTCGGAGCGCTTTTCCCTATATAAGAGTTTGTCCGGGCTTGTCCTTTTCTACAAAAAGGATTGAGCCACCTTGATGCACTTTATTTACTTTTGTTACTTGTTGCTCGTTACAAATTATCTTATCACAAAACTATCTGTTACCTATTATTTCAGTGCTTGCAGAGAATACCTTGCTGAAAACCGATAATCATTTCCTTCTGCTCCTCGTTGGGTTCGACACTCTTACTTATCAAAAGGACTACGATAGATCCCCTATACTTGTGGGTCATCAGTGAGCAGGGCATGTAGTGGCAACGGTGGCTCAGGGGCCAGTTCAAAGCGTCCTCAGCAAGGCGGAGAACGGCAGAAAACAGCAAGAGCGACTGTACGGGTCGACTTGACCCAACGGCGGTTCAACGCCGGGGCTGCGGCTCCACGGAGGCGGAGGCGGATTGATGTGTGGGAAACCCAGTAGGGCACAGCGGTGAGGCAGAGGCGATTCAAGACCGGCCGGTTCAGGGCGCTGGAGGCCGAGCGTGGGGGCGACTTGGGGTACAACAGCAAAGGAGGCGGCCAAGGCGAGGCCAGCGAGGTGACGAGGGGTGACCCAATGATAGCGCGGGAGATGGCGATGGCGGTTTAGGCATGATCTTGGCGCTAGGAAACGGGACACGACGACAGAGTTGACCAGACGGAACCACGACGAGTCAATGCAAAGACGGACCGGGCCTGGTCACAGCCAGTAGGCGGCTTGGAGCAACAGAAACTCAAGGCCGCAGAGGCGGTGGCTCAACAGTCTCCGCAGCGGAGCTAGCAAGCCATCAAGGTAGACCGCGATGAAAACGGTGGTTTACGAGCGGCAACGACAGCTTGACAGTGGGAGACAGGGCGGCTCAAGCCAGGCGCAGCAGCAAAAATGGCACCCGCGAGGCGCGCCCGTGTCCATCCCCTCTTTTCGGGTCATGGCCAGCTTGGATGAATCCACGCCCGAGTCATGCTTGTATCTACTTCCAGGTCGTGGTTGGCGAGTCACCGATGGTGACAAAGTAGAGGAGGAGGAGGCGGATCAGCAAGGCTCGCGCGAAGGAGGAACCAGTCGCAGGGGCGAGACGGGGCCGGCAACGGTGGCACAGGCGCTCAACGGTGAAGGCGCCCTACGGCTCCCTGACGGCGGCTCACCCACGGCAGGTTATGGTAGCGGATCACCCGGAGGCGAAAAATACAGAGGAAATGATGGCGACTTGACAACACGGGGGCGTTCTCCGACGGCGGCGACTCAGTATGCGTCGCTGTAGAGGTGGAATCCTCGAGGTTGGGTCGATGGTGACAATTTTGGATGCAGAGGTAAGTCGACGACGGCTTGACACAGTGGTGATGGTGACCCGATGGATTCCCGAGCCGCCCGTCCGTGGAGACCGAGTCTGTGAATAAATCCGTCTCCGGATCATGGTAGTTTTGACTTGCCCATGTCCGAGTTTCTTTCTGAGTACTCCTGGATAATCCGTCTGATGATAGCGGATCGATCTTCCTGATGAACACGGTGACTTGAAGCGGAGGCGGAGTCACTTGGCGAAACCGGCTCGGAGAAAAGGCCGCTCGGCGGAAGGTCATGGCGGCAATTTGGCAGCGAACAACCAAGGTTGCCTGCTGGTCCATTTTCCGAGTCGCAGTTAATTTGTCCATCCACGTCCGAGTCTTCTTCCAGCTCATGGACCCCACTCCTTTTGTTTCTTTCTTTGAAAAAAACCCTGATGATGATCCATCAACAGCTCTTGCACTTTTCTGACTCGGATGGATGTAGTAATCTGATCTAGTAGCACTCAAGTAGCACTAGTCTTGATCACGTACTAGTTGATTTTCCGGTATTTGACTATCCTTCACGTCAGGTTAACAAGGTAGCAGCAGACTGTTGATTCCCACGGCCTGGGGGCAGTAGTAGAACTTGGAGGATTAGGCTGTAGCCTCGGATGACTTGCACATGTATAGAACTCTTGTTGGTCTCGGCCTAGGCAGTGTTCCAAACATTGATCTGGCTTCGGATCGCTATACTTATAGATCCCAAATATGAACTGATGACATTTGAAGTTGATGCAAGTCCTTTCAAACCAGCTCATCCAGAAAATTGCAGACTTCCCGATCCCTGGAAGAAATCCCTCCAAGAACTCAACACCACCGTGCGCAGGCCCCACGGTGGGCGCCAACTGTCGTGGAATTGTCACGACAGATGTCCTAGTGTGAGGACTTAGTCATGAGGCCAATGCATCTATGTGGTAGCTTGAGAGGGGTTGAGCGGAATCGAGAAGCACAACACAAGACAAGGGTTTAGACAGCTTCGAGCCCCGGGAAACATCATCTGGTAACAAACCTACATGTAGTTTGTCGCTATGTCTCATTATCATCATGAGGGAGTCGCCGTAAACCGGCTCTCCTAGTTATGTCTAGCCCTTAAGATTATTTCCCCCCTCTTGGGGTGCCCTTCCCCTCCTTATATAAGTTGAAGGGACGGGTTACATGTAGAGTCCAACTCGGATTAAGACTTAAACTATTCTGGCTTCTCTTCATGGGCTTCTTAACGTCTTGGGCATCATAACGTCTCAGGCTTATAAACCCCAGGCGACTCTGTCTGCTGGGTTATGACTGTCTGCTGGGTTATGATTGACTACCGGGTTATGATTGTCTGCCGGGTTATGATTGTCTGTCGGTTTACCATCTGTCTTAACATCTGTCGGGTTATCATCTGACTTAACATCTGCCGGGTTATCATCTGACATAACACCTGTGAGGTTATCATCTGATTTAACACCTTCCAGGTTATCATCTGACTTAACACATGCCGGGTTATCAAGTCCCAGTCGGGTTATAACTCCGGTCGGGTCATACCGCGGGGTATATCCCTGACACAACCACTACATTCATATGTATGGAGGTGATACGTGCATGCATGTTTGAATACCATTTCATAACATTGATGTCGCGTGTGCGTTGAAAATCATACAGTCCCCACACAGAGCGAGATCAGTTCATGACCTGTCGTTGTACTAGCCACTTCGACTCGATGGGAGGGATTCATGCGTACACATGCATGTGTGTGTGCTCAGAATGTATCATGTCATCCCAGAGCATGACCTATGTATATACCGTATTACAAGCAAGAAAATAATCCCTCCTAAGTTAAATTAACCTCTCTCGTTGTCAGGCAAAAAGTGGTGATGGACCAAGCGGGCCCACATATGGAAAGCGTCGATATCGCTGATAACCGCTTAAGTGGGTGTGAGAGGACAACCATCATCGCTTTGCATGTGGGCTAAACATATGTTGAATATCCAAAATGCACAACTTTGATGTGCCACATGCCTAAAAAACCATGAACCCCCCACACAGAGCGAGGTTCATGGAGCATACTACATATGATGGTCCCCTTCCCCCTCTTCGACGCATACTATATGCTCCTACCATAATACAACCCAAAAAGAATCCTCCTCGATGGTGAAATTAATTAACCTCTCCCGATGTAGGTCAAAGTGATGCATGCATCGACGATGGCCTCGTGGGCCCAAAGATGGAAGCGTCACACGTGAGTGTCCTAGTTAGGATAACCACCACCTGCATGCATGTGGGCCAAAGAGGTGTTGTGTGATGTTTGAATAGCCAATTTCACAACTATAATGTGGCACGTGCCTTGCAAATCGAAAAGTCCCGACACTGAGTGAGGTGTACTTGTTCACGGACGCGTACGTATAGTATATATGCTAGTCCCCTCCCACCTCTTCGACACGTGCTATATACCACCATAACACAAACAAAAAATATTATACATTACTGGTCAACTTAACGTCACTGCCGGCTGTTCGTCACAGTGATGGACGACGACTTCGCGGGCCCACAGAAAGCGTCACACGCGAGTATCGAGTGTCGTGTAGGACAACCATCGAATGCATGTGGCCAAAACATGTATGTATGAAAGGGTTGTGTAATGTTTTAAATAACGAATTCACGACTCTGATGTGGCACCTGCCTAACAAGATGGCCAACCCACACGATGGCTCACAACTCGTAGTGTACTACGAGCCACCCGCCACCCCCCCAGACGCACACACCCACACACACACCGCGAATCCACCGCAACTACGATGCATGTTAAATTATCCCGCGGTGAACATATGTTACCAAAGGAGGGACGTTTTAATATAAAAAACAGAGATCATTAAGACATTTTAGTACATTAATTGATCAATTTTCTATGGGTATAATGTGCAGAAATCAAATTTGAACTACATGCACACGTGATAGTGCACCTAAATGGATTTCAAAAACACGTGTCTCACTGGGTGCATGTTTTACTACCCGTGCAAGAAATTTCAAACATTGAGAATCTTGATTTTTAAATTCTAGTACATCCAAAACTTATTTGAAGTTCATGAAACTTATTGTGTTGTCATATGGACACCAATACAAAGTGGCATTGTACTTTATTTTGGTCAAATTTGAGACCAGTTTTGATGTAATCTTTATCTAATTACAAACGGGGGATTATTAATAATTGGGAACCAATATCACAAACAAATTATTTATTTGAACCGTGAGTGTTAGACCAACAATGGATATGTGCCATGCTTTGGTTAAGCAATAAAGCGGTAGCATTAATCATCCAAATAGAAAAACAATATATGTGTCGCCACGTGACCCGTGTGCCGTGCGAGCAGGCGTGAGTTGACGGGACACATGCGAGCACTCCGTCGTGCAGGCAGACCGAGAGGCATGCATGCAGGTGTTTGAATTCACGGAGGCGTGCTCCCTGCGCAGTGTCATTGGGAGGCATGCAAGTAGCTGTGTGAAACGACGATAGGCATGCCAGCAGTCCGATGCGTAGGCTCACCGGGAGGCGAGCCAGCGGTTTGACCGCCGCCCGCCTCTCTCCCACTACTCCATATTAATGGTGCGCTCGAGCGGCCGCCCCCCCCATCCTCGTTGCACAAACAATCCTCTCTCTCTCCGCTTGCATCCTCGACGCCGCTCTCAGTCCTCAAATCCATTAGTGTATGAGGATGTCGCCAAAGTGCCCCATTGGAGGGAGTGGCGACACCGGGGCTGCTGAAGCACAGGAGCACGGCGTGGAGATGGAGATAGAGGTTGCCGTCACCGGTGGCGAGTTATCGCTGCACCCTGACATCATCGACGACATCGAGCTTCCACGGCCGGAGGCGGAGTTCCACACCGACTCTGGTGACAACTCGGGCAACGACCCCGACAACGACTCCAACAACCACTCCGGCGACGACTCGACAACGACGGACAACTGGTTAGTCATCTATATCCATTTATGTGTCAAATAGATCCTAGGGTTTCTCTGGTTACTCCTGCCTCCCCCTTTTTGGAATAGAAATCCTATGGTTATGTTCTCCCAATCCATGAAATCTGAGTAAGTTTCGTTAGATCCGTGTAGTGTATTCATTGTTCAAATGGTACAAGTGATAAGTGATTAGTTGTTTCATCTGTGCAAATGATTTCTGCTAGTAATCCGACTAGGGATAGTGTTCGTGCTAATAATTCCTAGCCAGGACTTGACAATTGATTTTGAATGACCTACATATGTTTGTGCCATTATTTTCTTCAAGATTGGTCTGTACATTGACGACTTTGCTTAAAATCGAACCATAACTTTGGATATGTATAAATAAATAACCATAAATTCCTAATCCTACTTCACGGCATGTAAACATTGATTTGATGCGAAATTTGTTTTACTATTTCTATAGGTGTTGTCTGATGATGTGGATAGCGAGGATGAAGATGGCCAGAGGAGGTACAAGAGGCAAATCCCGAGGGAGCTTTATGCGGGAAAGCATAACAGGCGTATTAGGACCTGGAACGGCGGCTATCGATGCCCATTTTGCAACCACAAGCTTCATGATGCGTATCTAAGTGTTATGACGCATGCAAGAGGACAGGCCGTTGGCTCCTTCAAGTAGAAGTATTCTCGCAGGGTGGCGCATGACGCGTACGCCGAGTACCTGGAGAAGCTCCAGGATCGTGCTGGCCTGTGAGATGAGATGTGGGATCGAACTATGTACGCTTCAGTATGCTTATTAATGACGGATGAACTATGTACTTCTGGTTGAACTATGCTTGTGTACGTGTGCGCTATCTATGTCTGAGTATGTTTAATCTATGTTTACTTATGTCTAACCATGGGATGGATGCAATCAGTTCGGTTGATGGAATCTACCTCCGTCTTGGTTTAATGGTCCCCTTTGTAATTTGTGTTAAATTTTGACCAAAGGTTTAACTGACAAAATGTTAGTGCAGGTCAGCCAAAATTATATCATTGGATGGGTATTTTAGCATCAACGATACAATTTTTGGTGACATGCATAAACATTTCTTAGTTAAATATTTGGTCAAAAATTGGTAAAAATTATAAAGGGGACCTATAAACTAGGACGAAAGTAGTACATCACAAAAACCTTCACCCCGCCCGCCACCCCCTCCGGTCCCCATTCACACCTGCAGAAGCTCCTCCGCCTCTATGCATGGCACCGCCTATCACGGCGGTAACCACTTAGCTCGCCGCCTGCCGCCGCCGCCAGGCTGCCGGCAAAGCCCACCGCATTTTTCCACTTCCGCTTGCCGCCGCCTATCGCCATCGAGTTTCTCGACGCTGCTCGAGGTCGACCCAGCTCCGCTCGGTTGGGGAATCTGCCATACTGAGGGTTCTTTCTCATGGACAACAAGGTAACTAATTTAATGAGATATTATCTCATCTCTTATCCCAGTTCATCTGCCTCCTTTAATCACCCGGCCGAAATCGCCGTGAATTCATTTTTATTCGAGCTAATTTGAGGGTTTTCTTCCATTCATAGAATGTACAGTGCGCGGACACATCAGGACTTTGTGACCTCCGCCAGACATTCCATCTCACCATACCAGATGACTTGAGGATGCGCGCGGTATGTTCAATCTCACCCTAAATCGGTTGGCATGGCCTACTTTCCTGAACATATTCTAAACATTGCTACATTTGGATAAAAGGTGCCACATGCACCATATACGTCAAAGGGGATTTCCCCCTCTTCTTTCTATATTAGGCAAATTAATGATGTATTGTTCTTTTGATTACTCTCATATTTCCATGACATCATGTTTACCCTATCTGTTTACACTGGTACGCTTCGGTGCTATACAAATGGTTTTTAACCCCTTTCCGCGAAGCATTCAGAACCTTCACGAAGTGAGTGGCGGCGATAGGGAGTCCTTCCCACACGACCCAGAAACCGTCGGGGATAGGGAGCGAAGATGCATATATAGTACTCCTACACGTTTGTGCTCGCATTGCCGTCGCAGTCGATATTCTGTGGTGCTATGTTTACGGTGCGCGACCTATCACAAACGGTTCACTATTATTGAATGTGTATGATAAGCATACAATCACACACATTTGCTCGTCCCAAACTGTATGCGGTAACTAATTAAGAAGATTAGCTAATCGTTGTACGAGTGTCTGATAGGATTATGAAACGTCAGACCGTCATAACATCGTCGTACACGACAACTATCACACACGCTATTCTGTGATGCAACGTTTACGATGCATACTTCATCAGAAACAGTTCATGGTTGTGAATCATG
The DNA here is from genome assembly GCF_002162155.2 of Triticum dicoccoides. NCBI lineage: Eukaryota > Viridiplantae > Streptophyta > Magnoliopsida > Poales > Poaceae > Triticum > Triticum dicoccoides. The sequence goes on from NC_041389.1 coordinate 278,622,766, forward strand.
TACGATAAGGCAACTATCACAAACATTTAGTTTGCCCGGACCGTTTGTGATATTGTCTGACATTGCACACGCTTTGCAAACAGCAACTATGTGCATGCTTGCACACGTTTCCTCTCTGTGAACCATCTCGGATTATGGTGTATATCGCAAACGTCTGTGTTTTACCAACCGTGTGTGCCGTAACGACCTGGAGAGCGTAATTTCACCATAGTTAAATTGCTACTATTTCAAATTGTACCGGATTTGAATTTGAATTTGAATGTATGCTATAGCTTTATACATATCCATTAGGTTCAAACAACCAATGCATTATTTGATTCATAGGTACATATGTTCAAGAATTACATAAGAACCAAATAAAGAATGATGAACCACAGTTGCATACTTGTACTATTAAAGACGGTAAAGAAAGAGGCAAAATACATTCTGGTTGCTGAACAAGGTGAAGCGGAATGCCCATATTGTGCCCTCCTCCATGCAGAAGGCACGCACGACTCTAGTCCAACCCTTTGTGAGGGCCGAACGCCCATCCTTCATGGTCTTCATGAAAACATCTAGATAATCATCGTGTTCTGGTAGAAATACTTTAACCTTTGCATGCCCACCAATCATGTAGAGGTAATCTTGAGTAAACTGGAAAAAGATTCAGACATTGTCATCTAACACAACTCATTATGGGCGGTAAAAAGAAGGCTGCAAAGTTCTTACTTACCATCCCGCAGTTCACTGTTGTCTTGGATAAAGTGTAAACAAATAGTTTAATTGCCATCTTTGGACCCATTTTACTAACAATCTTTATCAGATTCCTTACTTGATGTTGGTTCATCGATATCTCATTGCCCCATACACAGAAAGGGTCGAAGCGCGGATCTTTACCAAAGACATATGCACCTAAAAGCACCAAGTTAATATTAGAAGCTAAAAAGCAATTGCACAATGATGTAGTATAACACTCTTTTATAATATCTTATAACATCCAATATACTCACATATTAGATGAATTAACATCTTATATTATGGGTCGGAAGGAGTTTATTACATTCTTACAAATTATCTGCTGATTAACTGCTGCTGTATCCATGGGTTACGGTTAGTTTGAGCCCGAACTAGCTCAAACTAACTGTAACCCATGGATACAACAGCAGTTAATCAGCCGATAATTTGTAAGAATGCAATAAACTCCTTCCAGCCCATAATATAAGATGTTAATTCATCTAATATGTGAGTATATTGGATGTTATAAGATATTATAAAAGAGTGTTGTACTACATCATTGTGCACTCAAATAGCCCTAAAGTATATCAAAACATGAGGGCTAGTTTGAGCTAGTTGCATCTATAACCCACCCAAAAAAACTATCCAACCAAGAGGTGCTAACTGGAGCTAGTGCTCCTAGTGCATTTATTGTCAATCTAACCCTGCCATCCAAACAACTCTTTGGATGGAGTTAGTTCAGGGTTAGTCATGAGCTAGAAACTAACTCTAACCTCTAGTTAAGTTGAGTATCCAAACATGGTTATGTTGTTGTTGTTGCTGCTGCTCTTTTACGTATATCCAGACATCTCAGAACATTAAGGAAACACTCTTCCTTGTTGTTATGTAGCCTAGGATTGCATATTTACACATTAAGTGCAGTGCATGTTGCTATGTAGCCTCAGAAATATTACATATGGCCCTACTTAATCTAACGATAAATGGCTTATAGATATATTCAGTTAAAAGTCCAATTCACCGATTAGTCCCTTATCAGCCCCCGGCCTATATGGTACCAGCTACCGATATCCTGAACAGTGAGTATATATAAGCCATGGGATGAAACTAACCTCGATGGAAAACAGCAGTCGTTCCCAAAATTGTCCTGTGTAGGTACATCGAGAGGCATGTTAAGCACAACAGGCTAAACATCAACCAAAATTATCCACAAACAAAATAATCTCCAAAAGATAGCTTTAGTGTGCAGGTTTAAGCATGCTAGTAAAGCAAAACAAGTGGAAAGATGTGTTAACTGCAACAGGCCTAACATTTAACCACAAGCAAACATAGTCATTCAAACTAGTATTGTGCTGGTCTAAGTACACTGGTTATTGTTAAATAAAAATGGAAATGCGTGTTAACTACAAGATGCAGCAACCAAATCTAGTCATTCATAGTGGTATTGTTGAAACTGGTACTGATGAAATTGAACTACACAGTTCATACTTGCACATATAGAACATCACATTGTGAATAACTGGAATAAACTAGAAGAATGCCCGTGCGTTGCAACGGGGCCACATTAACTTTAAAAGTTCAATATCAATTATGTTAATATTACATTTAATATTCTCATACATATTAAGTGACATTGACGACCTTTTTTACCATCAAATCCTCACACACACACCCTCTCCCTCCCTCTTCCTCACTCTCTCTCCCCCTCTCCCTCACTCGGGAGGTGGGATGAAAATAAACCTGGAACGGAGACTACCAACTGATACATTAAGAGTAGAGATCATTTAGTTGATAAGAATAAATAGAAAACAGTGTTAAAAAAGAAAAACAGATTAGAATACATTGAAAAACCAAAAGGACAATGTAAAAGGGGATTCGCCCTGCCCCCCCCCCTTGCCACCGAATCGGCTCAGCGGTCCAGTCCCCGCGCGGTCGTCTTCTCCTGTTCCCCGAGCCACGTCACTACAGAGTCGGGCTCCCGCCCGACCACCTTGCTGGCATCGAAGGGGAATGGATAAGGGTGACGCCCTTCCTTCCCTGCCCCCATGGCCTCACTCTTCCTCGGCGCCCCTCCCAAATCCACTTCTCCTCCTCGCTCGCTCGATCCCGTCGATCTGGACGAAGTCAGATGCCACGGCCACCATGACCGACCCCGTCCACATGGCCACTGCCCTCCCTGCGGGCTAGGAGCTTGTCGAGGAGCTCCGAACGCCTTTGCTACTTTGTCTGCGCCAACGAGATCAAGTCCAGCACCCCCGCATCAACGTCGCTGCCGTCTTCCTCAACCTTGGGCCACCGCGACAGTGCCGTTCGATCCGCGCCGCCCCGAGCTCCCATGTCTTCCCCTAGGGCGCCAATGACACCGCCATTGACACCGCCATGATATCCTATTGCCTTTCCCTTGTTTCCCCTCTCATTTTCCCTCGTTAGGTATTTCGCCGTGGCCGAGAACCGCCGTCTGCCATGGCCATTGCAGGGGTAGCCACCGAGCTCCTCGGATTGACCCCGTGGCACATGCCCGCTCCTATGCACGCCCATGCCCGAGCATGCCGCTCTTCGTCCGCGCCCGCGGGGCTACTCCCTCTCCATGCCCACGCCCGTGCTACACCGCGTCGGTCACGCCCGCCGCTGCCATCGCGCTCGCCACAGCCACCGCACCACTATGCCCTGCACGACACACACCCTGGCCGCGTGCCACACTCTCGCTGGCTGCGCTCGCCCCGTCTGCTGCCGCCTATCCCTTCGCTCGCCCCACTGTCGCGCCCCTACCTCGCGCCGCCTCCAGTCGTGGCCATCTTCTGCCGGCCGCCCCCTCAGCCACGCCGGCCGCATCTCAGCCCTCCACCGTCGGCCGTTTGCCTCGCCTGGTGCGTGTTGCTTCTTGCTGCTATGCGCTGCTCTACCGCTGGTACGCTGTTGCGCCATGCCCTCGACACCGCCGTGGACAAATGTGGCAGAGGGATTGTTAATGGAGTATGAGAAGGAGGTGGCGGAGAAGGTGGGGAGAGGCAGGAGGTCTGGGGTAGTGTCACCTGGCTGTGGTGGAGGTGTTTATGCGAGAAGGAACCGGAGTGGAAGGAGAGGTCATAATTGGAAAGAATCGCAAAAAAATCATAACCCGGAGATCTCAGTTCAAAAAATGCTAATATCGATGGAGGGGTGATTTCCTTCAATAGGTGGAAAACATAGGAAATATTGGTCGTTATCAAGGAAAGGTAAAATTTTAGGAAAGTTAGGATTTTTGAACTGATTTCTACGCAAATGGGGTTTTATTGTTTGGTAACGTGCTGGGAGCGATTTCGGCCGCGCACATGTGTGCTTAGGCGCCATTGTGTATGAATGTTTTTCAGATGCGGTTGCGTGGCGTCTAGATGAAGCTACAAACCTACCCCGGTTTAGACCTTTGGACGTCGGGCCGGTAGGTTTCACGGGTCGGAGTTATTAGAAAAGTAATTTCCTTGTACTACCAAACATTGGTCTCACGCGGTTTCGGGCGAGTAGAGGCTCTTTTGGCGCTTCGTTCGAAATTTTGAAACACAAGCATTCACGTTTAGAGTACTCTTGAACTATGAGGATTGACCTAAATATACAACGTTATATTTGACCTTGTATGTTTGAAAACCTCATTAAATTATCCGCTTCTTTTTGAAATTTTGACACTTGAAAATCCTATAATTACGATTATTTTGGAATGGAGGATCTAAATTTGAATCTATTTTGTACACGACTACATATGCTATTATGTACAAAATCAGAGCAAAGATTGGTGCCCCCATAATTTAGGTATGGTTTACAAATGCCATGATATCAAATTCAAATAATTGAATGGACTTCATGTTGAATTTGATTTTTTTAAACCACCTTAAGTTGAATTCAAATGCATGCTAGTTCATAGGTAGTAGCTATTTATAATGTCCATTGTGTAACTTTCATATGTATAATGTGCTTTACACACACAACATGAACTATACTCACGTTTATATTCGATTGCTAAAGCGATGCATTGTCTGGAGTTCAAAATACTAACTATGTGGATCAATTGTGTCGAATAATAACATAGACATGCTCAAATTTGATAGAATCTAGATGTCTGATGGATCAATGACCACTCCTTACGCGAACTGTAAATATCATGATCCCATCCTAATATTTGGATACAGTTTATATCTTTAATCAATGTGTAGAGCGGTCTTTTACGTGTAGTTTCACTCTCCATCGGTGGTCCCTCAAACATGCTCACACACACTCTCCCGATGTGTCTTTCTCGCACACATGCTCTAGATATAACCCTCCCTCTCTCTCGTAACCATTTACAACTGTTTTCACTAACCTTTATCACAAGCACTCTTCCTCTCGCAAACATACACACGCACAATCCTCATCGACCCTTTCTATATACATGGGCCTGCCTACGTGTCTCATGTACGCACATTATCTTTACGCCTGTCTCTCACGCATTGTCTCACACCTCTCTTCCTAATCGACGAGTATGATTCTAGCAGAGCATTCTATAGGATGCCCCTTAAAGTTAGGTTGGATGAATAGTAATATCAAAGATAAAGGGGTTACCTTAGTCGAGAACCTAAGGTTACAAATCCTAGCCAGCTTTGTCAGTGGATACAGAGTCCTTCACAATTCTGCTATCTTTGTCTTGTACGACTAGTCATCCATCGGTCTTCCTAAATGCGTCACGGGCCGACCAATGTGGTGCAGGACGGAACAGAACGAAGGGCCTCACCTCGACCCACCAGACCTCACACGGTGACACACCCTCTGCCCCCATGTCTCATTATCTTCTCACACCCAGACATACCAACACAAACACCACACACACAGAAAAATTCTCCTGGTACCTCTATTCCCTCCCCCTTGCATATACACACTCAAGGGAATGGAATCTCTTGTCGTGACATCATATTCGTCTCTCTCTCTCTAGACCACTCTCATTTCTCGTGCTATCTCTCCCACGCCCCCCCCATCAGCCCCTCTATCCATGCCTCTCTCGAATACGTAATACACACACATACCTCTCTAGGCCCCGCCAAATGCATCAACTACACATTCACACATGTTACATCACGTACCCCATTCCCCATTGATCTAAAAAGCCCTCTCTTCACGTTTATTTCGCATACAACATTCCTTTTGAATAAAGTGTGGCCAAAAAAATATTTTAGAGTTTCTACATATATACAACATTACAAAGTTATATGGAGGAGTACAAACGCTAATTTGCATTGCATGGTGCCCACAATGATATTTATTCCACACTGTGAATTTGTATATTTTTATACTATATACAAAGTTAGTCATAATAAAGAGAAACGAAGAGCATCTCTCTCTCCGTCGCATACCCCCCCTGTACGCCCTTTCACGTATGCACACAAAACTATCTCCAGGTCCTCTAAAAGTAAGCCCCCCAGAAAATTCAGGCATGTTTCATCTTTCTCTCGCGATATATGCAATGACGATCATTGTATTTGAAGCGAAAGCACGATACGTACATTGGACTTCAGAATCCACTCATTACGGTCACCATTTATGTTTAGTGGTTATTATGCAGTCACGGGCTCACCGTACAACTCTGTATTTGCTCATGACATGACTAGTTGACCAGTTAAATGCTCCACATGGCACCTCTAGTGTTGCATCACATTATCTCACTACCATCGTGCCCACCTGTCGACTTGTATCTACTCTACATCTACACTCTTATAAAATACATAAAATACACTCTTATAAAAAACAGAGTTGGTGATGATGGTGTGCCTGCCATCCTGCAATATAGGCCGTCCGATTTATATCTGACGGATAGGAAAGAAACTATGGCAATTTTGCAAAAAGGTACCCACACACCTCTCCACATTTGCAAATAAGGCCTTCCCTCATTCATCCTTTGCTCTCACAAGATAAACAAGTCATACAAATGCATCTTGATGTTACGTGCAACTCTCACAAGATAGGAAAGAAACTATGGCAATTTTGCAAAAAGGTACCCACACACCTCTCCACATTTGCAAATATATCTGACGGGAGTAGTAAGAATGAAAACAAACGACAAAAAAATATTTGGACGGTGGTTCGAAGTCATGACCGCGGGCACAGCGGACAAGGTGGCCTTGTATTGGTATGCTGAGCCGTCTGTTTTAACACACAGGAGCTGGTGTGGTGATTATACACACACGCACGCATGCACATGAACTGCATCCACGCAACACTCACACAAACACATGCACCCACGCATGCACGCAACACTCACACGTACACACGCAGCCATGCACACACGCAACACTCACATGCACGCACGCACGCATGCATGCACACACCAGTACACCACACGACCAACACACACTCTCACGCTCAAGTGCTCAACCTACACGTGCATGCGCACACATCAGGCCCTGACAGACACATACACAACCAGGTGATTCCCGTGCACGGGTTGGAGCCTTGTTGCGCCTGCGTAAATTTGTGTTTATCTGACCTTTTGCCTATACGAACTGACAGGTGGGACCCACAACGAACGTGGTCAATTTAACTAGTCAACATGGCGCCACGCAGACTATTTGGCCGGTCAACAGAGTGCAGTCTGATGCTGAGCTATGAGCAAGTGACCGTATAATCACCGCAAAACGTATATAGTGACCGTAATCAGCTTATTCTAAAGTTCGGTGACCGTATTACGCTTTTCTCTCTGTAGGCCCTCCAAAACTACATCTCTACACGTTCTCGCATGTTACATCTAACAACTATGCAATACAGCACTACTACTACACTCTAACACAATAAATCATCTGTGTTTTTAGTTTTACTAGATATCATATTGTTACTTATAATTATTCAGTTTGCATACATTAAAATTGCCTTTGAAATGTATGGCCAGTATCATCTATCACGCAGGGAAAATCCCGCCCTTTCCTGTTTAATCGGGTTTGTATCGATGGATCGTGCGAAACAGCAAAACTATACTAGTACTATACAGTACAAGTGACAGTTCACTGGGCCGTCGTGTCGTCTACTCCTCCGTCGTAAGAGTGGAGCGCTCGCTTTCATAAATCTCCTAGTCCCTTTCACTGACATGTGGGACATCAAGCTACCGGGTCCACGTGCCATACCGGAATACAGTGCAGAGCAGCCGGGGTGAAGCACCCCAGTCATGGCGACGGCGTAGTAATGAGCAATGAGGCGTCAAATCACAAAGCTGCACCTTTCCAGCAGTTAAGTTGGAGGGACGAAGCAACCATCATTTCACTTGTTGCTGAATCCGCTTCTCCCTCATCTTCTTCAACTTAACCATGTGTTGCTTCTGCCGTTGTTCTGCCTCATGTGGGATGCGGATTGGCTTGGTAAAGCACTGACATGTGCGACCGCATGTTAGCAAACCGCCAGGACAACGTCCTCCGAAAATAAGAAGCCTAATCCTAGACTTACAAAGGGCTACGTGGTTGCTCAAATAAGAAACCTCCCCCGTCATCCGCGCGGCAAAATCACCTCCTTTTTACTAATCTCGATTCTATAATTTTTTAGATCAATATAATTGAGATTTGTATAGATAGCACACAGGAGCAAAACCAAGTGGTACGGTTAAGGGCATCCACAATGTGTAGCCAAATGTGAAAATAGCTTTTGGCATCGTGGGAACCATTGTGGACGGTGTTGCCAAAGCCAAAAAGATGGAACCGAAGCTCCGTGATTGATTGATTGAAGGAATAGAAAAATGCAACGTCTCTCCTCTTTCTCCCATGCTTGGACGCATGTAGTACACGTTGTGCTTTGAAACAATGAACCTTCACAACGGTGCACAGTTAGGGGGAACACTTTCTTGAAATTTTGCGAGGGATCATCTTATTTATGATATCACCGTTCTAAGCAAATAAGATGCAAACATGATAAACATCACATGCAATTTATAAAGTGACATGATATGGCCAATATCATCTTGCGTCTTTGATCTCCATCTTCGAGGCGTGGCATGATCACCATCATCACCGGCATGACACCATGATCTCCGTCATCGTGTCTTCATGAAGTTGTCTCACCAACTATTACTTCTACTACTATGGCTAATGGTTAGCAATAAAGTAAAGTAACTACATGGCGTTTACATTGACTCATGGGTCATAAAATAAATTAAGACAACTCCTATGGCTCCTTCCGGTTGTCATACTCATCGACATGCAAGTCGTGATTCCTATTACAAGAACATGATCAATCTCATACATCACATATATCATTCATCACATCCTTTTGGCCATATCACATCACATAGCATACCCTGCAAAAACAAGTTAGACGTCCTCTAATTGTTGTTGCATATTTTACGTGGCTTCTATGGGTTTCTAGCAAGAACGTTTCTTACCTATGCAAAATCCCCAAGGGTGATATGCCAATTGTTATTTACCCTTCATAAGGATCCTCTTCATCGAATCTGATCCGACTAAAATGGGAGAGACATGCACCCGCTAGCCACCTTATGCATCAAGTGCATGTCAGTCAGTGGAACGTGTCTCACGTAAGTGTACGTGTAAGGTCGGTCGAAGCCGCTTCATCCCACAATGCCGCCGAATCAAGATAAGACTAGTAACGGTAAGCAAATTGAAGAAATCATCGCCCACAACTACTTGTGTTCTACTCGTGCATAGAATCTACGCATTACCTAGCTCATGATGCCACTGTTAGGGAACGTAGTAATAATTCATAATTTTCCTATGTGTCACCAAGATCAATCTAGGAGATGCTAGCAACGAGAGAGAGGGAGTGCATCTTCATACCCTTGAAGATCGCTAAGCGGAATTGTTACAAGAACGCGGTTGATGGAGTCGTACTCGCGGCGATTCAAATCGCGGAAGATCCGATCTAGCGCCGAACGGATGACGCCTCCGCGTTCAACACACGTACAGCCCGGGGACGTCTCCTCCTTCTTGATCCAGCAAGGGGAGAGGAGAATTTGAGGGAGAACTCCAGCAGCACGACGGCATGGTGGCGATGGAGCTCGTGGTTCTCCGGCAGAGCTTCGCTAAGCACTACGGAGGTGGAGGAGTTGGAGGAGGAGAGGGCTGTGCCTGGGGAAGGGTGCGGCTACCCTCTCTCTCCCTCACTATATATAGGGGAAGGTGAGGAGGAGGCGCCCTAGGGTTTACCTAGGGTAGGGGCAGCGGCCACAGGGGAAACCCTAGATGGGTTTGGGTACCCCACCCCTAGGAAACTTGCCCCCCAAGCCGGGAGGGGTGGCTGCCCTAGGGGAGGCGCCCCCACCTCTCCGTGTTATGTGAGATGGGGTGGGAGGGGCGCACAGCCACTTAGTGGGCTGATGTGCGCCCTCCCCTTGGCCCATAAGGCCCCCCCAACACTTACCGAGGCCTCTGAAACCCCTTTCGGACATGCTGGTCGTCACCCGGTATCCCCAGAACAATTCCGGACTCCAATACCCTTCGTCCAATATATCGATCTTCACCTCCCGACCATTCCGGAGTTCCTCGTCATGTCCGGGATATCATTCGGGACTCCAACAACCTTCGGTAACCACATACTATTCCCCATAACAACTCTAGCGTCACCGAACCTTAAGTGTGTAGACCCTACGGATTCGGGAACCATGCAGACATGACCGAGATGTTCTCTGGCCAATAACCAACAGCGGGATCTAGATACCCATGTTGGCTCCCACATGTTCCACGATGATCTCATCGGATGAACCACGATGTCGGGGATTCAATCAATCTCGTATTCAATTCCCTTTGTCTATCGGTATGTTACTTGCACGAGATTCGATTGTCCGTATCCCTATACCTCATTCAATCTCGTTACAGGCAAGTCTGTTTACTCGTTCTGTAACTCATGATCCCGTGACTAACTCCTTAGTCACATTGAGCTCATTATGATGATGCATTACCGAGTGGGCCCAGAGATACCTCTCCGTCATACGGAGTGACAAATCCTAGTCTCGATTCGTGCCAACCCAACAAACACTTTCGGGGACTGTAGTGCACCTTTATAGCCACCTAGTTATGTTGTGACATTTGATACACCCAAAGCACTCCTACGGTATCCGGGAGTTGCACAATCTCATGGTCTAAGGAAATGGTACTTGACATTAGAAAAGCTCTAGCAAACGAACTACATGATCTTGTGCTATGCTTAGGATTGGGTCTTGTCCATCACATCATTCTCCCAATGATGTGATCCTGTTATCAACGACATCCAATGTCCATGGCCAGGAAACCACGACCATCTATTAATGAACGAGCTAGTCAACTAGAGGCTTACTAGGGACATGTTTTGGTCTATGTATTCACACATGTATTACTGTTTCCGGTCAATACAATTATAGCATGAATAATAGACAATTATCATGAACAAGGAAATATAATAATAACCATTTTATTATTGCCTCTAGGGCATATTTCCAACAGTGGTGCAGCCACTACTACGAGTACCACAACCTTAAGGGCGGCGCCGAGGACGAGGATGAGGACGCGGTCGACTTTAGCAGGGGGGACGCGGACTCCACCAATGGCGACATGTTGCCAGGACAAGTCATCAATCTCTCATCTCGCACCAGCGATGCATAGGCCGGCGCGGCGGCGGATTTTTACTTATGCGTACTTAGGCTTTGTTTTTAATGCTGGTCTTTTGTTAGAGGAAAGTTTAGGTCAATTGGCTCTGTTGAATTACTAAAATTGCTCGATTCAGTAAGTGTGGTCTGCCTGCTATACGCTCTTTTGTGTGCCCAAATTAGCAAGCGATGTGAAATTATGCAATGATGTACCCGGGGAAATTTCCCCTAAAATTTGAATTATCAAACTCATCCCATGTGCGTAAAGCAGAAGGATCGTTTGCGATGCACACAATCGTTCAAAGTGAATGGTTCGGCGGCACCGCGCGTGATCAAAATGAATGTGCCCCTGCCTTGAGACCAAAATTTGAATTATCAAACTCATCCCATGCGCGTAAAGTAGAAGAATCGTTTGCGATGCACACAATCATCAAAGTGAATGGTCCGGCGGCACCGAGCGCAAAGTTTCCCTCCACATTTTCAAAATTTTGGCCTACCGCCAAAATATCTACCCCCACCCCCCTTCCCCCCCCCTTCCCCGCCCCTTTTCTTCCTGACCACAAGTCACATTTCCCCTGTTTCCTCCTTTCTTCCTTCCTTGCTAAGCTATAGGCGCTTCCTCTCTCTCGTCGGCTCGTATCCTACCGCCGGGGTCGCCATGGTCTTATTCAAGGACATCTCCAATGGTTCCTCCTCCGGCGACTACTACTTCACCTCCCGGGTATGCCTCTCTTCTCTCTCTCGGGCTATGACTTGGAATGAAGGATTTTTACCCGGAGGTCGATTTGAGTCATTTCTTCCTCTTGTAGCTCCCTAAGACCATCAGTGGTAACGAATGGAGCGGGGAGGCTAAAGATCTATCTGCTCATTGTTACCATGAATCTCCATGCGTGAAGCTACTTGCATTTGATTCTGTGGACACTGGGAGGAAGTTTCTGGCATGTGCAGAGAAGGTTAGACCCTCTTCCGTTGTTACAAATCATTTGTTAGATGTGATTCAGACACTGTCACGCTCCCAACCCATTCATACCACACCTTCAACCAAACGCATCCTAAGACAGTGTCACAGTTTGTACCTAGTATCTTAAATTGTTGCCATCTCATCAGCGGTGCCATTAGAAAATTATTTGGCACCGCTTCAGCAATTTGTGCAGCCAACTTTGGTCCACACATCCGAGCAGCCAAGCATTAAAATATTAAATCTTTATGGCACGAAGAACTGGGCATCAGAGCAACTACGTGCTTCGGAGTCCGGGTCCCTGATTTTTTTCCGCTATATCGGCTCGCCAATTCAGGGCACCGGCGCGAGATGTAGCAACAATTGTCTTTACACCAGTTTTGGCATACATAGTGGACGGCCTTAGTGCTATTAGTTCTATGTTACTAAATTTGTGCATGTACACACCAGTTAGTATCAATTTGTTGTCATCCAAACACTGTCGCTATGCTGTTGTAGTTATATTTACCTTCCTCATAAAATGTTCAATTTGTTATTTATTGTACATGAGTAAGAACTTGTAGCGTCATTGTAGTTAATTATAACTTCTGATGTTCCAGAATTTGGTTGTTGTCTTAGTACCAATTATTTCATTTGCACATTGATCTTTTTGAGAAGATATGTCATAATTAACATGTTTCTTCAGTTTTTCAAAATAAGCATTGGTGATTTTCTATGTTGCTATAAACCCATTTCCCCTACAATTGTTACTGATCTAGTTTTAAATATTATAGGATGAACGGAAGTGTTCTTACTTGGAGTGGGTTGATCAAGAGTGGCCACAGTCTTTGAAGATGTGCCTAATGAAGCTCTGGAGCATGTATGAGGAAGTTAACACAACTAGGCTTAGAGAAAGTCTTGTCAACGCTGAAGTATATTTCAAGATGCGGGATAAAAAGTTGAAGGTGGAGAATGAGCTCAGATTTTTCAAAAAATACTTCGCTAAGATGGTGTTGGCGAAGGAGGAGACATTTTACCAGTTGGCCCGTGCAAAACGGGTTCTTACTGAACTGAAAGCAAAGGTGGATAAGACAAGCCTGGATGATCTTGATTAGGGAAATGAATATATTGTTCTTATGAAGTTGAACTAGCTATGTGTTGTACTATTTTGTTTTCATGTAGCTACCGTATTGCGATGTTATAATATATTTATGTGCCTGATATGAAATTGGCAAACAGTTGTTCGATATGAAATTCGAATTTGCATAATATTGGAATTATTAATTGTAAACTAATAAACCTGCTAAATGTGTCATGGACCTTTGCAAACGGTTCTAGCAGTAAAAGCGGTTGCGATGGATAGCCCAATGCCAAACAGTTTTCTTCATCAAATCGTGTGTGATATAGTTGATAAAAGCAAACAGCTAACCAAGGAAGACTGTGTGTGATAGTTACACCTTTCACACACGGGCCTACACATAAAACTGTGTGGGATGTACGTCCGAACGGAAACATTTTCCCGGGATTGATTGTGTGGGATGTACATAAGAACGGAAACGTATTCCTTGGATTGACTGTGTGTGATATACATACGAACAAAAATGTTTTTCTGGGATTCACCGTGTGGGATGTACATACCTACGAAAATGATTTCTGGGATTCAACGTGTGGGATGAACATACCTACGAAAATGATTTCTGGGATTCACCATGTGGGATGTACATACCTACGAAAATGATTTCTGGGATTCACCGTGTGGGATGTACATACCTAGGGAAATGATTTCGGTGATTCACCGTGTGGGATGTACATACCTATGGAAATGATTGGTTTCGATGCCTCGCTTGATCGCACACGGCCCCAGCCTGGGTCCCAGGAGGGCCTATCCCCGACGATTTCTATGTCGTGTGGGAAGGACACCCTATCGCACACACTCACTTGGCGACGGTTCCAAATGCCGTCGCGGAAAGGGGTAAAAAACCATTTGTTTAGGACCGACACGCACTAGTGAACATATTCTTTTGTATTGGCATGTGCCCACAATTTCTTTCATTTATAGTGAACCAGCATAGAGCGAACGCGCACAAATAACCAATGGGCAGCGCGGATATTTAAGAAAATACTATATCGACAGATTAGATTTTTTTATTATTTTTTCTGAAAATTCAAACAAATATAAATTTGCGAATATTCCTGGAAATGTAAACATTTTTTAAATCCCAAGCAATTTTCAAAAAATGTGATCATATTTAAAAAATTCCAATAATTTTGGACAAACACGAACACAATTAGAAACATGAATAGCTTTTGAAATTCACAAACAATATTTACAAAATATGGAATTTTTAATAAAACACAAATATTTTTGTATTTTTGATTTTTTTCAAGGGAAACATTCCAAACAACAGTTATTTTTTGAAATTTTTTTATTCCTTTTTAGAAAATGTTTTCTTAGACGCAAAATTTATTTTGGATTTTTGAACATTTCACTAAAACAAGAATATTTTAAAATATGGAACATTTTATAATATGTTTTTGTAAAACAATCTCGGAGAATTTTTTGAAAACGCATACATTTTTTAAAAAATGCGAACATTTATTTAAAAATAGAACACATTTTTGAATGTTGAGAAAATTTTGAAATAGGAATTTTTATAAGTTTTGAACATTTTTCAAAACAAGAACAATATTTTGAAATTCTTACCATTTTTTAATATTTAAAAAAAATAAAATTCTATATATTTTTGTAAACTTTTTATTTCCAAACAAATAAAGAAAGAAAAAAGAAAAAAGGAAATATAAAAGAGGAAGAGGAAGGAACAGAAAAAAAAATAGAAATAGAACAACCAAAAATGAGAAACGGGCCGGGCCATTCTTTGGCGCCGTGGGAAGTTTCTGCTATTTATCGTTCCATGCGACAAATAATGTCTTCCCAACTGTGTGGGCAATATTAAGTTCTTCTTCTTCTTTGTCGATCTTGGGTTAGGTTCCTGGTCGGCAGCCTGGGCTAGCAGGGTGGATGTCGTTTGAGCTTTTGTTTGTATTTCATCCATAGCCGGATGTTCTCACGTATGATGTTGTTGTATTCTTGCGGCATTTGTATGCCTTGTATGTATCCCCATCTATTTATGTAATGGATCGATGTAATGATATCCACCTTCAAAAGCGTGTCAATATGAGGTTTTATCCTTGGTGGGACCTTCGAGTTCCTTTAGGATAGAGTCGCATATTGGGCGTGACATACATGAAGTTCTGGTAGAGTATCATCTTGAGAGAAAGATATCAACGATTACTCTTGATAACTACACAACCAACGACAAGGCAGTGGAAGATCTCCTAGTTAAGTTAGACTCCTCCTCTCTCATGCTAGGTGGTAAACTCTTGCATATGCGGTGTTGTGCTCACATATTAAATCTGATTGTGAAAGATGGGCTTGATGTTTTGGGGGATGGTTTGAGAGGGTGCGTGATAGTGTGGGGTTTTGGTCAGCAACTCCAAAAAGACATGAGAAGTTCGAAAAAACTTGTCGCTTGATGAACATCGAGTACTCTAGGAGATTGAACCTTGATTATAAAACCAGGTGGAACTCCACATACATAATGCTTAGTATTGTTGTGCTGTATAGGGATGTTTTTTATTGTCTTAGTCTGCATGAAAGGTTTTTTAATTGTTGTCCAACAACTATTGATTGGGATTTTGCCAAAGAGATGATTGTTAGGCTCAAATTATTCTATGATGTCACTACCTTATGGTCGGGAACTAGTTATGTTACAACAAATATGTTCTTCCCTAAGGTTTGTGGTATTAAGTTGGCAATTCGCAAATGGACTACACCTGATTGTGGGTTGTTGCAAGATATGCTCGATGAGATGAAAAAGAAGTATGAACTGATGCAAAAAATGTTCGAGGAGATGAAAAAGAAGTTTCAGAAGTACTGGACAGATATCCATGGTCTGATGGCTATTGCCACTGTTCTTGACCCAAGGTACAAACTCCATATGGTGCAAGCTTTGTACGGTCCTCTCTATGGACCCGAGGCTGCAATTCAAGAGGTTGCGCCCGTGAAGCAATTGCTTCGAGAACTGTTGGTTCAATACCAAGATGCCTCTTCTGCGGGAACATCAAATGTTGCTTGTGCATCACAGCCCACTTCTTCAGCTTCACAGGAAGAAGTTTTTGACATATTTGAACAGTACATGTCTTCACAACCTACCGCTTCATCTTTCTTGGTTCATATAGAGCTAGACATGTATTTAGAAGAGCCAACTTTGCCAAGAACACCTGATTTTGATATCATCAATTGGTGGAAGTTTGGGGGGATAAAATATCCAACTCTACAGCTTATTGGTCATGACATCTTGCCTATTCCGGTGACAACAGAAGCATCGGAATCTGCGTTCTCTACAAGTGGTAGAATCCTTAGCCCTCACTGCAGTAGGCTTGCACCAAAGATGGTTGAAGTTATAATGTGTATGCAGGCTTGGTCTAATGCTGACATGCTAGGTAAGACAATTCAAATGTTGCTCTTTTGCTCCTATTTTACTGTTGTTGTGTTGTTGTTACACTACTTATTTTTGCTTAGATAATTTACTAGAATATATACCTAAATCAGTTACACTACTGCCATCTAATTTTACATTGTTTGCAATTTTAGGTGAGAAAAATTCATCATTGTCTATTGAGTTTCAAGCTTGTCGATGAGGACGAACCAATGGTAACTTGACATTCTCAACTCTCATCTTATGTCTTGATTTCATTTGCAACTAGAATTTGCAACTTTCCATCTTATGTCTTGATTTCATGCAAATTTCTAAATTATCTTGTACTATTTCCATGATCAGGATGAGGAACTCTCCACTTGCAATAACTATTAGGCTTGTTGCTTGCTTCCATGGAGTCAAGAATGAAGAACATGGAGGACTGAGGAGCTATTGTGATGGGCTCTTCAAGTCTTCATTTCATTTATTCTGCTTACCTTGATTGTGTTGTGTTTACAATTAGAACTTTCGGCTTGTAATCATACTAAGTACTGTCGTTTGTGCCAATCATACTTCCAGTTTATCAATTATGTGGTCAAACTTGAGTTGAGATGGTTGAATCTGTCAAACTTATTGTGGTCAGACTTGGGATAATTAAATTTGTCAAAATTATTGTGTTTGTGCTGCTAATTTGCTGTTGTGTAATGTGTTTGTGCTTCTGTACGGGAAGATTGCTGCCAAAATTATTTCGGTTTGTTATGCCAATGTATTGATGTTTTGTTGCTATAATGGATGATTCAATGTGTCAAAAATATTATGGTTTGTGCTCCTATTTTACTGATGTTTTGTTGTTGTTGGTCTCCATGAGGATCCCCATGGGGATCGGGTACCCGTTGTTAGCGGGGATGGGGATTGTTTCCCCTGCCAAGGTTGGCGGGGCTAGCGGGGACGGGTATTAGCGGGGATCGTGGCGGGGATGGTGGCGTGCCCCCGATGATCCCCGTCCCCGTTGACATCTTGAGCATGGAACATAAAAAATTATAGATACATTCGAGACGCATCAAGGACCTCGGGTACGAATAGAGCCTCGGATTCGGAAGTCGACGTGGAGGATAGAACTCGCCTACGAAGCCGAAGACCACAAGATATATGTTGTTTCGAAGATAGGAGCCCGAGTCCTTGCCTTGAAGACCGGTTAAAGGGCTATTCACTACTAGGAAAAAGCTTATAGGTAGTAGCTTACTAGTAGCGCGGTATATTGACCCCGCTCTACTACTAATTACTAGTAGCGAGCTATATTGACCCACGCTACTAGTAACTATTACCGGTACCGCTTGGCCCAAAAAACACGCTACTAGTAAATATTCTCAACCGTGTCCCCGCAAACGGGCCGTAGTAGGTAAGATAGCTCGTGCTACCGTTAAGTGTGTCACTCCAATCTCCCACCTCCCACACACCCACCCCCGCGATCCGCTCCCAGCACCGGGTCAGTCGATGCCTACACCACCCACTATCGAGATCCCCCATCTTCTCCTCCTCCCCTTCTTTTCCCGTTCGATTTGGCCGCTGAGGCAGCAAATCCAGTCAACAGAAGCAGCAACCATGGAGATGCTCCAACCGAACCTGAAGCGCCAGACCTCATGCTCGCGCTCTCTCTCCCCGCTCTCCCTCGCCTCCATCGCCGACAACCAGGAGAATCTCCACCCCAACCTCGCCGCCGCCCCGCCCTCCCCAGATAGCAAACCCTCCACGTGACTGTCGGGCCTGTCCAAGCTCGTCCCCGGTGCCGCAGTGTCTGTCGTGCCCATTCCGCAGCCAGCGGCCGCACCCACCCAGCAGCGGCCAGTCGAGATGAGCCCGCCGTCAAGGTAACCATCCGCATGTCCGCTCGCGCGCACAGCGAGCTCACTTATTCTCCATGGGTCAGTCGGCCTTACACTTACAGATATCGCGGGATGACGGGTGTGGCAGGCCGTGGTGCGGGTGCGGCTGGCAGTGAGCCTGCTGATGGACGGCAAGGACCTCTTCTTCGTGCGCAAGACCTCCCCTGACTCCATCAGCGTCGGCGACCGGGCCTTCGCCATGGATGGGTTCCTCGATGATAGGGCTTCGCAGGTAACTTCTGCTTCCAATTGCTCTGCGCTGTCAGTCGTATCATACATACCCGAGCAGCTTCCTTGATTCGGTGGGGCTTTGTCGTATTCGTGAAATGAATTATGTGGTTGATGGTGAATTGTTGATTGCCAGGAGGATGCGTTCCATATGGTAGGTGTGCCCATGATCCACAGTGCCCTCGCTGGATTCAACACCTTCCTCGTCTGCTATGGCCAGGTACTGCAATTTCTTCTATATTGTCTTCTCTGTTCCTGCTACTGCTACTGATGCCTTTGCTCGTGGATTCATTCATTCTCAGCATTAAAAATAGTAAATCAATTCATGCTGCTGCTATTGTCATGGTTCTAAATTTAGCTACTACTCCTCTTGAGCTCAAATAAACACACACTCAACATTAAAAATACTAAATCAAATTCCATTTTCTGGATTCATTTATAAGAAAAGTTGATGGTTCCGTTTCAAGATTTATATCTAGTAATAGATGTGGATTCATTTATAACAATAGTTGATGGCTCTAGCAGTGGGTGATCGGAGAGGCCACTTAATACCGGCAAAAATAGAAAAGAGTAGTTGATGGTATTAATATATTAGTGGCAACATTTTTCACCTAGTGGAAAAAAAATCCGAGCACAATGTGTGTTGGATAATGGAAAAGCTAGCTATGGCTCTTTACCTCTAGGTTATTTGTTTTATGCGGCTAGTGACACGTCTCCAAAATATCTATAATTTATGAAGTATTCATACCGTTATATTATCATTCTTGGATGTTTTACAATCATTTTATAGCAACTTTATATCATTTTTTGGGACTAACCTATTGACCCAGTGCCCAGTGCCAGTTGTTTTTTGCTTGTTTTTTACATCGCAGGAAATCAATATCAAACGGAGTCCAAATACCACGAAACTTTTTGGAGATTTTTTATGGACCAGAATACCTAGGATGGGCCAGAGAAGCACCTGGGGGTGCCCCAAGGGGAGCACAACCCACCAGGGTGTGCCTGGGGCCCAGGCACGCCCAGGTGGGTTGTGCCCACCTCGGTGGCCTCCTACACCCCCTCTTTACCCTATAAATTCCCAAAAATTCCCAAAACCCTCGGGGTTAACCTAGATCAGAAGTTCCACCGCCCTAAGGCTTTGTAGCCACCGAAAACCAATCTAGACCCTTTTCGGCATCCTGCCGGAGGGGGAATCGTCTTCGGTGGCCATCTTTGTTGTAGGGTGGAGACCCTAAGTGGAGATCTTTCACGAATTGGAGGGGAATCCACGAAGAACGCAGAGAACACGAAGAACAAGAGGGGAAATCTCCAATCACACATCCACTAGACTCACAATCACACAAGATCCACAAAGGTACAAGAACAACAAAGGGAAAGACACAAGGTAAAGTTCATCCCAAATCCAAAGGAGATGAGGTCTTGATGATCTAGATAGATCTTTCCCTAGAAGGGGTCTTGAATCCCTAGGGATCTTCTCCAAAGGAGGCCTTGAACTCCAATGGAGTCTTCTCCCTCAAGAGGAAACCCACAAGGGAAGATACATGAGCTAAGCTCTAATGTCTAGTTCTAATCTTAGCTAACCCTGAAAACTGAGAGGAGGATGGAATATATAGCTAGGGGAGAAAGGGTATGGGCCTCGGTGGTTACATGGGCTTTTTAGCCCAATTCGTAGCGAAATTGGGCGTACCGGACAGTCCGGTGAGGACAAATGCATTTTCGTGTGCCACCGGACTGTCCGCTGTGGGGACCGGACTGTCCGGTAGTGCAATTTAAGTGTGACCGGACTGTCCGCCGTGGGGACCGGACTGTCCGGTAGTGCAATTTCTGCATGCTTCCTTTTCTTCATCTTGACGCTTCCGGACAGTTCTAGGGTCTTGGGGTCCTTCTCATTGGCCTCCGGGAAGCTTCCTAGCTGCTTGGTGGTGGTTGCCCTCATACCTAATGATGCACAATGTTCCATGGTGAGTTAGCAACCAAGTCCAATGGATATTCATGTAAATCTCGAAGAGGAGCGGGTTCACCTTAAGTCCGGTAGGTCCACTTGGGGCTTGAGGTGCTATGAAGCTGTACAAGTAGATGACCGTAGGATGCTTCCTCCCCCTTGGGAAAGATCCGACCTCGGATTGAAAACCAAATCACCATGGGAAAGAGATGGCGTCGTCGTGTAGAAGTGGACGTTCACCAAGTAGTCATCATCGTGAAACTCATAGTGGTCACTCTCCAATGTCGCACCATCATGTGGTTCCTTCAAAAGGAGTAAAGACAACATACACTTGGGAAAAATAAATGTGGTTAACTTTAGTGCAAAACCAAGCATTCAAGAGGTGATTCACCGAACAAGTGTTGTCATCATGCATAGCATAAGGCATGACAAAGGATTGTGACATGGCATGTAAGAATATGAATTGAGCACAATCAAGGTCATCATGGAAACAAGCATGTAAATGTGAGGTAGTGATGCAAATATTTGGGACAAGAGAATAAGCATCTAGCTTATGGTCATAGCAATCATGCATAAAGTGCTCGACAAATGGTCGATGGTAGGCATAAGAATCATTCACAACACCAACATAAATGAAGTGTCTAAACACATGGGTCAAGTGCAAGACAATCCAAGCATAACGGGCATAGGGTGTAGTGAAGATAGTGTGGCACTCAACACAATAGAAAGGGAACTTGTTCATCATGTGTGAGGCACTCAAGACAAGCATGTAGCAATCAATGGGACATCGCATATGTGAAGGAATGACATTGTTGCAACCAAACATGTGATAGGAGCAGGTAATCCAAGAATTGGATGCAACACACAAGGTATATATATCATGATGCATGGAAGTGTGAAAATGGCAAGTCAAAGCGAGATCTCTAACAAGTGTGCAATCAAGTTGTCCAAGATGACCGATAAGTCTCATGGTGCAAACAACACGAGTAGTATGATCCTCAATATCCATGCTCAAGAAAGATGTCACCTTGAAGGCGTGTCCTTGTGCATTCTTCACAATGTCGAAGCGCAAGCAAATGTAGTGTAGAATCGTTGTGGTAGAAGGTGGTTCTCTCTCAAGAGCTCGTATGGTCAACTCACGTGAAGTGGAAGTCGAAACGGAGTCCAAGTATCCTACACATGCACATAACAAAATAAAGAATGTATGCGCATGGTAGATAAACACATCATCCATCATGATGGTTCTCTTTTTTTGCACATAACCGTTAGGAACATAAGTGCATGAATAATATGATGCAACAATGGCTATATTCATGGCACTAGGTATATGGTGCAAAGAGGTAAGACAAGCATGCTTCACAAGGAATATGTCAAATTCTCCAAATATATGCGAGAATGATATGGGGGCAATCTCATTAGCAAGACTAAAATCATTGTTGCACTCAATACATGGCAAATCTAGCATGAGAGAGGCAACACATGGAGATATATGACAAGAAGCAATAACAATCATGTGCAAAGCATGTAGATGGTTGTCATCAACCGCATAAAATAAGCAATTATAAATCATTGGTGATGCAACAAGGCAAGCAATCATAGAAATCATGTCGTGCAAACTAGTGGAGCGAAGATGCAACACACTAGAGGAAATCATGGCAATAATGTCATGTGTGCAAATAATAGGCATAGACAATGCACATGACATATCGCAAGAACGAACACAAAGCAAGATCATAGTATAATCATAGGTGTGGGGCACAAAGCAAACATGGCAATAACAAGTAATATCTCCACCAAGCTTGCAAATACGCATACGAGTACTAGAATCAATCATCATGTGTAATGCAAAGCATGGGTCACAAATGCATGGCAAAGGCATAGGAATGAGCATATCATGCAAAGTGAACATGGCGAGATGGGCATATAATATGTAATGGGCAATAACCCAAAGCCAAGCGAGGGCCATGTAGAAGAAATGCGTGAAGTCTTTGCATGAAGGGAGCGGTGGTAAAGACAATCCGTGGGATCCCAAGTCATCATTGCTCTCTAGAGCTTGTTTTCTCAACTCATGGGATTGTGAGGTTGACAAGTATTCATGGGTACCTACACAAAAGAGACACAAACCAAAGAAATTGTGCACGTGGTAAATGTACACATCATCCATCATGATGTGTATGTGCACATGAGAGTTAGCACAATATAAGCATTGCTCAAAGAAATTTGATGTGTGGTATAAGAACATGTCATCCCTCGTGAAAGAATAGTTATTGTGTATAACACGATGGGGATGCAAATTTAGCATACAAGTATATGGCACATCAATAGCATGTTTACTCATGGGGAGCATATTGTGCATACAAGTGTTGGGATCATGCAATGCATGGGATGAATCAAAATCTCCTAAAATGTATGAGAAAACTATGGGGGTCTCCTCATGAGCAATATTGGAAACATCATATGGAGAAAATGGACAATATCCAAAACAATGCATATCCAAAGCTAGGTTGTCATGGCATGGCATATGAGGTAAATGATGCAAAGGGAGCATATCAATATCATCACAAGAAAAACAAATGCCAAAAACATGGGCTTGTCATCTATGCCATATGTGCAAATTGGGTTTATTTTTATGGCATATGCATAGTCATTATGATGAGATTGCAAATATGACATATTCTTGATCTCATGCATAGCATATGACAAGTCAAGCGGATTGTCAAACATGATGTGACCTAAAGAATTATCACAAGAAATCCTATGTAACATGGCATCACAACTAATAGACTCCACATGGCAATCATCATACTCATCATAAATGGGTAAATCATCGCATGGGGAAATCGCACTAGCATGAAGCATGGAAATAGGTTGATCAACATCATGCAAGCAATCAATGTCAGGAATGTCCACTAGTGGGACTAGAGCATCACCGTCACCTATGTTACCGTTTTCATTCCACTCAAGTGGTGTAGGTGAGGTGGGAAAGACCAAATGGTGGTCATCTTCATCTTGACGGAACCATGTGGGGGGTGCATCATATTCCACCATGGCCATCATCTTGTCCAAAGGAAGGACGAAGTCGTTGACGATCGGCGCGTCATCATATATGGGACCTAGCACCAAATGAGAAGACACAATAGAGGTAGAGGTCAAGTTGTTAGAAATGCAAATGGCCTCACGAGACCTATCAACTATCACACTCTCTTTATGTGGTGGTTCACTCACTCCCTCAAGGTAGCTGCACTCAATCGCACGTATGGTGTAGTCACTCATCTCACTCAAGTGGTGGGGGTTGTGGCTCTCCTCACATGGGAATTGGGGCAACACATCATATACGGGTCTAGTGGTGAAGTCACTCTCATCCTCAATATGGTGGCACAAGTCACTCAAGTCATCATACGTCGCCGTGGTCGAAGGGAAAATCCCATACTCAACCATCTCGTTGTCGTTGTCGTTGTTGTTGCCGTGGATGAAGGCCGAAGATGGCACATCATCGCTCTCCTCCATGACCGAAGGGAAAATCCCATGCTCGATCATCTCATCACCGTCGCCATGGATGAAGGCCGAAGATGGCACATCATCACTCTTGCCTCCCAAGATGGAAGCATCATCCTTTCTCGCCACCTTGTCGCTCGCCTCCAAAGCTTGGTCCTTGAGGGTCTCTGTAGTTGTACTCGTCGCCGCACCGTCTTGAAAAAGAGTCGAAGTAGACTCGGCATCATCAATGCCACAAAGAGGGATGGCGGTGAAGTCAAACTTGGAGCATCGTCTTGGAGCTCGTCGGGCTTGGACATCTTGGTGGTACTATCCTCATGCTCGATCTCATGGAGCTTGGTCACCGAGAAGTGCACTTGGGATGAAGAAGCCTTGGCCTTCATGAGTTCTTGTTCCGCCTTGAGAGCACCAATGTAGTAGTCGTCGAGGGACTTGTAGTTCTTGAGGAAGATAGTCTTGGAGATGTTGTTGTGTAATCCCATCATGAAGTGGAACTTCAGTGAAATGGGGTCGTCCACGCCGGCTCGTCGCAAGGCAATCTTCATCTCCTTGAAGTACGCGTCGATCGACTTGGATCCTTGGAAGGTGTTCTCCAATTGGCATAGAAGTTGTTCCGTGTAGGTTGGAGGCACGAACTCTCGCCGCAAAGCTCTCTTCATCTTGGGCCAACTCATGTCATAGCTCTCCGAATGTGTGTGAAGCCACCATGCCGACGCGTAGTCCTGGAAGTTCGTTGTGGCGCACTTCACTTGATCTTCGGGAGGAACTTGGTGTATCTTGAGGTAGTCGTCCATGAGGCGCTCCCACTCGAGATACTCCTCGGGTTCTTGAGTCCCATAGAAAGGAATCTTATGGTCGGTGTCGAGGTCGCAGTAGCTCATGGAAGTCGCGGACTTGAGCTTGGGGAGCTTCTCTTGAGCGTAGTCTTGAGGTTCTTTTTGGCGAAGACGCCGTATGTCCGTAGGCGAAGATGCCTTGAAGTCGCTTGGCGAAAATGCCAAGGGAGATGGTGAAGTCGTTGAGCAGTTGTTGGTGTTGAGCTCTTGACCTTCACGTTCTTGCCGTTGATGGTGTCGATGCCGATGTGATCTTGCCGGAGATGGTAGCTCGGAAGCATGTGCTCTTGAGCGTCTTCTCGAAGATGAGGAAGATCACTTGTAGGACTTGATGAGGGCCTTGATCTCTTCCATTTGAGCATCCATCTTGGCATTCCCGTTGTTTGTGGCATCGAACTCGTCGTTTTTGTTGTAGACCGAAGGTGAAATGCCTTGCCTATCCATCACAAGACTCGAGTAGAGGTGAGTAGGAAATGAGATAAACAATACCAAGTTACCTTTTACCAAAGTTGAGGATGTATCCTGTTTCACTCAATTTGAGATGAAAGAATAGTGGAATTGATACCGGACTTGTTCACTCACACCTATCAAGTAAAGCTTATGGAGTAGCTCTGTGAGGATAGTGGCACAAAATTTTAATGCAAAATGTTGGCAAAAGTCAATAATGTTGAAAGAGATTCACAAATTCGCAAGTGAAACAAGTAGACCAATAGCAATGAATGGCACACGGAAACACACACACGGATAGATAAATGGGGTCGTGCAACCAAGGAATGAGCACAAAATGTGGAATCCACGGAAAACGCTCGTGTTGCACAACTCAAGAGAGACGCTAGCACGATTTCTCAATAGGCGGATACGTCACTTGTGCACAACCTATAAGATGCAAAATGGATAAATTTTCTATCCCAAGTATGCTATTATGTATGGTTCCTGGTGTTTCGCACACGATGATCCAAGATGATCAATATGGTAGTATGATATGCAATGCGGCAATGCTATGGCTATTGCTTACAAGCTCTTTGTTTTCTCTTTGCTTAAAAGCTTATTCTCTTTTATTTTTGTATGGCCACTATGCAAAATGCACAAACCAAGATAGCAATTGTGTATATGCGGGAACAATCTTGTGACACAAGAGATGATATGATGATACCAAGATGAGGATACCAAGAAGATATGGTATGCATGCAACGGAAGGTGTGGATCACTAATGTGCACAAGTAAAGTTGCCAGCAATACTCAAATGGCTAGTCTCTATAGGCAAGTGACGCAAAATGGCTAGGGGTTAACAAAGCAACGGCAAGAAAGAATGTACAATGATGGGATACCACGATACCAAGATAATATAGAGGTTATCGTTCTTGCTTACGGTTAGGGTGTTAAAATGGTGAAAGTGGACGATGTTGAATCCTTGTTGAAGTTGAGCGGCAGTGTTGTCGATGTTGAACCTTTCCTAGTTAGCCGAAACACCCTAGGAAACGGAAAAACCGCAAACTCAAAATCTCAAACGGAAAATGTCAAATGGTGATAGCGGAATGCGGTGGTGGTTACGGAGTTTACAATGTGGAAGTGGTGGTAGTGGTTGATGAAGACACAACCGTCCCTAAGCAGCCGAAACACCTTAGGATACTCAAGTCACCACTCAAACAACCATGAATACTATATGGATCAAAATGGGTTAGGTTGCAGAAAGCTATGGTAGTTTTGCGGATGATATAGTGGAGGGACTAGGCAAAGATGCCAAAATTTCAAAACATTTATGGAGTCAAATGATGCTGGAACATATCTAGATGGATGGGGAATGTCAATAGCTACTCAACGAGCTAAAGAACGTCAAAATCGGACTCTGGATGTGAAAGATATGGCCGAAACAAGAAATCAACCGAAGCAGTTTTTGAACTAGCGGATAGTCCGGTCTTCATTTGAAAACCTTCTGATTCGAGCAGACAGTCCGGTATTGGGGAGCGGACAGTCCGGTCTGTGAGCGATTTGC
The DNA here is from genome assembly GCF_002162155.2 of Triticum dicoccoides. Classification (NCBI taxonomy): domain Eukaryota; kingdom Viridiplantae; phylum Streptophyta; class Magnoliopsida; order Poales; family Poaceae; genus Triticum; species Triticum dicoccoides. Next base: position 278,649,824 of record NC_041389.1, read on the forward strand.
TCCTGATGCGAGTGGATAGTCCGGTACGGGGGTCCGGACAGTCCGGTGCGGGTTGGGAAGGCTCGAAATTGAATTTTTTGAGCGGAAATGAGGAGATTTCATGGATGGAAGGTGGGGAAACTTGTGGGGAAGCTAGATCCACTCAAAACACAACGAATCCATGGATCAAAGTCAACAAAACATCACCAAACTAACAAATCACAAAAAAATTGGGGCTATTTTTGGTGGGGATTTTCGGATTTTAGGACGAAACCAAGCAAAAAAAGGCTAGAAAATGGTGGGGGAGACTCCAAATTCGTGATCAACGTGGCTCATGATACCAAGATGTTGTAGGGTGGAGACCCTAAGTGAAGATCTTTCACGAATTGGAGGGGAATCCACGAAGAACGTGAAGAACACGAAGAACAAGAGGGGAAATCACAAGAGGAAAACACTCTAGAACAAGTCCAATCACACATCCACTAGACTCACAATCACACAAGATCCACAAAGGTACAAGAACAACAAAGGGAAATACACAAGGTAAAGTTCAACCCAAACCCAAAGGAGATGAGGTCTTGATGATCTAGATAGATCCTTCCCTAGAAGGGGTCTTGAATCCCTAGGGATCTTCTCCAATGGAGGCCTTGAACTCCAATGGAGTCTTCTCCCTCAAGAGGAAACCCACAAGGGGAGATACATGAGCTAAGCTCTAATGTCTAGTTCTAATCTTAGCTAACCCTAAAAACTGAGAGGAGCATGGAATATATAGCTAGGGATGAAAGGATATGGGCCTCGGTGGTTACATGGTCTTTTTAGCCTAATTCGTAGCGAAACTGGGCGGACCGGACAGTCCGGTGATAAGGACCGGACAGTCCAGTGAGGACAGATGCATTTTCATGTGCCACCGGACTGTCCGTTGTGGGGACCAGACAGTCCGTTAGTGCAATTTCAGTGTGACCGGACTGTCCACTGTGGGGACCGGACTGTCCGGTAGTGCAATTTCCGCAAGCTTCCTTTTCTTCATATTGACGCTTCCGGTCAGTTCTTGGGTCTTGGGGTCCTTCTCCTTGGCCTCCGAGAAGCTTCCTAGCTGCTTGGTGGTGGTTGCCCACGTACCTAATGATGCACAATGTTCCATGGTGAGGTAGCAACCAAGTCCAATGGATATTCATGTAAATCTCGAAGAGGAGCGGGTTCACCTTAAGTCCGGTAGGTCCACTTGGGGCTTTAGGTGCTATGAAGGTGTACAAGTAGATGACCGTAGGATGCTCCGCATCAATCTTCATCATCCCGGCAGCCACCATGATGAGGAGGGAGTAGTCCACCCTCGGGGCTGAGGGTTTGTACCAGTAGCTATGTGTTTAATATCTCTCTCTCTCTCTCTCTCTCTCTCTCTCGTGTTCTTGAGATTTCATGATCTTGATGTATCACGGGCTTTGTTAATATAGTCGGATCATATGATGTTTCCCGCTATCTTTCTTGTGATGAATTGAGTTTTCCCTTTGAGATTTCGTTGTTATCGGATTGAATACTTTTATGGATTTGAGAACACTTGATATATGTCTTGCAATTGAATACTTGTGGTGACAATGGGGTATCGTATTGATTCACTTGATATATATTTTGGCACTCAACTCGTGGATTCCTGAGGTGACATTGGGGTAATCTATGCATAGGGGTTGATGCATGTTTTTGTCATTGTTTCCCCGGTAAAAATCTTGGGGCACCTTTTGAAGTTATTTGTGTTGGATTGAATATTATGAATATGAATTTGCTTTGGTGTTATTTTAGTACGAGCTCTAGGATAGATCAAACGGAAAGAATAGCTTTGTGTTATTTTAGTACGAACTCATGAATAGATCGAACAGAAATAATAGCTTTGAGGTGGTTTCGTACCCTACAAACAATTTATTCTTATGTTCTCCACTAGATAGGAACTTTGGAGTGATTCTTCATCGCATGTTGAGGGATGGTTATATGATCCAATTATATAAGCATTGTTGAGAGGTTGCACAAGCGAAAGTATGGACCCTAGGCCTCATTTTCAAGCATTGCAATACCGTTTTTGTGCCCGTTTACTATTTGCTACCTTGCTGTTTTTATTTATTCAGATTATAAAAATATATTTCTACCATCCATATTACACTTTTATTATCATCTCTTCGCCGAACTAGTGCACCTATACAATTTGCCATTGTATTGGGTGTGTTGGGGACAGAAGAGATTTCTTGTATTTGGTTGCAGGGTCGTTTGAGAGAGACCATCTTCATCCTACACCTCTCACGGATTGATAAACCTTAGGTCATTCACTTGAGGGAAAATTGCTACTGTCCTACAAAACTCTGCGCTTGGAGGCCCAACACGTGTCTACAAGAATAAAGTTGCATAGTAGACATCAAACTCTTTTCTGGCGCCATTGCCGGGGAGGTGAGTGCTTGAAGGTATATCTTTAGATATTACAATTGAATCTTTTAGTTTCTTGTTTTATCACTAGTTTGGTTTATAAAAGAAAACTACATAAAAATGGAATTGAGGTTGCATCATATTATTTATCATCTTTATAATATCTTTCCTGAAAATGATGGATCGGAAAATTGTGCTCAATTGCTAGAAGAAGAAGTCAATAAAATGTTTGGCACAAAATATATGAATGATGAGCATGGTTGCAATGTTGTTAGTATGAATTCTTTGAATATCCATGATGCTAATGATATGCAAAGCAATAAGCTTTGGGATGCTATATTTGATGAAGATGATATTTTTAGTCCCCCAAGTTTTGATGAGAAAATTTATTATGATGAAAGCATGCCTCCTATTTATGATGATTATATTGATGAAAGTGGGGTTGGAAGAGTTTCAACTTTATGTAAGAATGATCCCACTATTTTGGAGGGTGTTGAATCTTCTTGTTATAATTATGAAAGTGGATTTGGAGAGGTCATGACTTTATTTAGTGATGAATCCACCATTTTGGATGAGGCTTCAATTGACTATGATAACAAAGTTGCTATCTATTATGGTTATGGTGATGACATATATGCTATAAATAATAATGATAACCATGAAACTTGTCATCATGATTTCAATTTCCAATCCCATGATAGTTATTTTGTTGAGTTTGCTCCCACTACTATTGATGAGAAGAAATTTTCTTATGTGTAGAGTAATAAGTTTTCTATTCTTTTGTGTCATGAAAAGAATGCTTTATGTGATGGCTATATTGTTGAATTTCTTCATGATGCTACTGAAAATTATTATGAGGGAGGAACATATGCTTGTAGGAATTGCAATAATATCAAGTTTCCTCTCTATGTGTTGAAAGTTTTGATGTCATGCTTGTTTTACCTTCCTATGCTAGTTGATTCTTGTTACCATAATTTGTTTGCTCACAAAATCCCTATGAATAGGAAGTGGGTTAGACTTAAATGTGCTTTCCATGTGATTCATGATGCTCTTGTTATGTTTCAATCCGTATCTTTTATGCGAGCATCATTGAACTCATCATGCCTAGCTAAAAGGCATTAAAGAAAAGTGTTTGTTGGGAGACAACCCAACACTTTTACCTATTGTTCTTGTGTGTTCACATGATTATGCTAATGTAGTAATCATGTTTTATTGCTTTTTTCAATAAAGGCCCAAGTAAAGCCTTTGGGATCATGTTGGGTGATAGTTGACTTGATCTTGCTGAAAAACAGAAACTTTTGTGCTCACGAAAATAATTCTCATTTTTAACAGAAGAGTGATTTTGAGTTTATTCTTTTTGCAGAAGTTTAATATACAAATTATTACGTGGTCCTAACTTTTTCATAATTTTTGGAGTAGCATAAGTATGGTAGTTATCCAGATCATTACAGATTGTTCTGTTTTTGACAGATTCTGTTTTCAATGCATAGTTTGCTTGTTTTCTAGTTTCTATGGCTTATATTTCTCAATATAAATTGTGGAAATGATATGCTACAGTAGGCATTGTGTGGAAACAATTATGAATCTTGTCTTTGACAGTACCAGAGTGAAATGGTTTGCTCTTTATCATACTAACCTATCTCACGAAGTTCCGTTAAGTTTTGTGTGATTGAAGTTTTCAAGTTTTGGGTGAGATGTTGATATGAGGAGAATAAGGATTGACAATACCCTAAGCTTAGGGATTCCCAAGGCACCCCAAGGTGATATTCAAGTAATATCCAAGCGACTAAGCTTGGGGATGCCCCGGAAGGCATAACCTCTTTCGTCTCCAACATTATCGATAACCTCACTTGGAGCTATGTTTTCATTCATCACATGATATGGGTTTTGCTTGGAGAATCATTTTGTTTTCTTAGTATTTGCTTGCTGTTATTTAGAATAATGTTTTTGCATCTTTTATTTCAATAAATGTGTCAATGATAGCCTTTGCCATGCTTATTTTGCAAGTATACATGTTGCTGTTTGAAAACAGAAAGTTCACCGCTGTTGCGAAAACTCCCTAGAAAAGTAAGAATGTGATAAAATGTTGGAACTTTTTGCAAAATAAGCTCTGATAAATTTTCTACAGTGTGGCAAATTTCCATAACTTTTGTAGTTAGGGAAGTATTGATACTCTTGCATTCTTTACAGACTATACTGTTTTGGCAGATTGTTGTTATGTTTGCATTGTTTGCATATGTTTGCTTTTTTAATGATTCTATTTGAGGATAGGAGTATTAAATATGCAGAGGCATTTAGTATGCAATGTTGAATAATACTTTTAGTGATTTGCTACAGTTGAGAATTGCTACAATTGAGAATGATAAGGGTTTTGCATTGGTTTACACTAACTTATCTCACAAGTTCTTGTTGAGTTATGTGTGGATGAAGCTTTTGAGATTTAGGAAAACCGTGATATCAGAGGAATTAAGGAGACACAAAAGCTCAAGCTTGGGGATGCCCAAGGCATACCAAGATAATATTTCAAGAAGTATCAAGAATCTAGGCTTGGGGATGCCCCGGCAGGCATCCCACCTTTTTTCTTCAACAATTATCGGTTAGTATCAGTTGAGCCTATGTTTTTGCTTCTTCACATGATGTGTGCTATTCTTGAAATGTAATTTTATTTTAATTTTGCTTGTTGTTTTAATAAAGTACTTAGATATGGAAGTTTCTAAATAAAATAGAGTCCTCAAATAGTTACCAGGGAGGCTAGGTAAGCGGCACGCATCCCGTCAATGAAGCTCTTTTCTGTGGAATTGCTCTAGTGCTTCACTTATATCATTTTGATCATGGTGTGCTTTAGTATTTTTGAAGAAATTCTCTCTTGCTTCACTTAAATTAATTTGAGAGAAAGAAATATTATGCTCATGATCTTCATTTATATCTTTTGGGAGTAGCTTGTCATTTACTCTTGTGATTCACTTATATCCTATGAGTAAATTGTTGAATAAATTGAATGTCATGAAGTTGAAATCATATCATGCCTAGTGGTAGCTTCACACTGGGTTTAGAAAGTGAAATATTTTGAGGCTTGAGAATCATAATATTGGTCATACAAGCAATTCACGAATAATTAGTATAAGGAAGAGAACTTTCACATGCAAATACACTATCTTGGAAATCTTTTGTGATTGTGAGCCCATATCAAAATATTATATGCCAAAATTGTTGAAGTTGGACAAGGAAGACAACATAATGATTTATGTTTGTTCATATTCACATAGAAGTTATACTTTCATAGATCCTTCAACCTGTGGTGCTTGCCCCCCATCTTTGCTAGCCAAAAATTCCGCACCAAGTAGAGATACTACTTGTGCATCCAAAACCCCTTAAACCCAAATCTTATCTTCAAGAGTCCACCACACCTACCTAAGGATTGAATAAGATCCTTCAAGTAAGTTGTCATCCGTGCAATAAGGCAATAAAAATTGCTTCTAAAAGTGTTAGATCATTTAGTGTGAGAGAAAATTGAGCGTTGTACGAACTTGTGATGGCAAAGAATAAAAGCGACAGACTGCATAATAAAGGTTGCTATCATAAGGGGCAATATAATGTGACGTTATTTTGCACTAAGGGGTTGAGCATACAAACAAATAAGCGCATGGCAACCTCTGCTTCCCTCTGCGAAGGGCATATCTTTTAATTTTCAGTATTTACTTTTATGCAAAGAGTCAAAGTTTTCCTCTCTATTCTCTTTTATTTTCCTCTTTTGGCAAGCATCATGTGGTGAGGAAAGATCTAGGCACATATGTCCAGTTGAATATGGATAGCATGAGTTATTATTGTTGACATCACCCTTGAGGTGAATACGTTGGGAGGCAAAACAATAAGCCCCTATCTTTCTATGTGTCCGGTTGAAATGTTTTGCTCATGTGTATGCGGTGAGTGTTAGCAATCATAGAAGACTATAAGATGGTTGAGTATGTGGAGCTCTTACTTAAACTCTATTGAATAAGTTGAACTGCAATTGCTTGGTGACTAAGAACATAGGTTGTTCAGTTTCAAGATAATTCATTGTTTGAACCTTAACATGTGAATTAGTTGCTACTATAACATGAGAAGTCTTATAAGAAAGAATTGTTGTTATGATGCTAGGAAAAGTGATTGAAATTATCATTGATCAAACTTGTCAACTTTGGTAGCATTCACACTTCATAAATTATTTCTTTTATCATTTACCTACTCGAGGACGGTTAGGAATTAAGCTTGGGGATGTTGATACGTCTCCAACGTATATACAATTTATGAAGTATGCATGTCATTAAATTATCATTCTTGGATGTTTTACAATCATTTTATAGCAACTTTATATCATTTTTTGGGACTAACTTATTGACCCAGTGCCCAGTGCCAGTTGCTGTTTTTTGCTTGTTTTTTACATCGGATGAAATCAATATCAAACGGAGTCCAAACACCACGAAACTTTTTGGAGATTTTTTATGGACCAGAACACCCAGGATGGGCCAGAGAAGCACCTGGGGGTGCCCCGACGGGGGCACAACCCACTAGGCGTGCCTGGGGCCAGGCACACCCAGGTGGGGTGTGCCCACCTTGGTGGCCTCCCGCACCCCCTCTTTACCCTATAAATTCCCAAAAATTCCAGAAACCCTCAGGGTTAACCTAGATCAAAAGTTCTACCACCGCAAGGCTCTGTAGCCACCGAAAACCAATCTAGACCCTTCCCGGCACCCTGCCGGAGGGGGCAATCATCTCTGGTGGCCATCTTCATCATCCTGGTGGCCACCACAATGAGTAGGGAGTAGTCCACCCTCGGGGCTATGTTGGGGAACGTAGTAATAATACAAAATTTTCCTACGTGTCACCAAGATCAATCTAGGAGATGCTAGAAACGAGAGAGAGGGAGTGCATCTTCATACCCTTGAAGATCGCTAAGCGCAAGCGTTACAAGAACGCGGTTGATGGAGTCATACTCGCGAAGTTTCAAATCGCGGAAGATCTGATCTAGCACCGAATGGACGGCACCTCCGTGTTCAACACACGTACAGCCCGGGGACATCTCCTCCTTCTTGATCCAGCAAGGGGAGAGGAGAAGTTGAGGGAGAACTACAGCAACACGACGGCATGGTGGCGAAGGAGCTCGTGGTTCTCCGGCAGAGCTTCGCTAAGCACTACGGAGGAGGAGGAGGAGCAGTTGGAGGAGGAGAGGGCTACGTCAGGGAAGGGGTGCGGCTGACCTCCCACCCCCTCACTATATATAGGGGGAAGCGGAGAGGCGGGAGGCGCCCTCGGGTTTCCCCTAGGGGGCGGCGGCTAGGGAAGATTGGATCTCCCTAGGGAAACCCTAGGGAGACTTGCCTCACAAGCCAAGCACGTGGAGGCTTGCCTCCCAAGTCAGGTGGAGGCGCCCCACCTCCCCAAGTAACATGGGAAAGGGTGTGGGGGCACACAGCCCCTTAGTCGGATGGTTTGCCCCCTCCCCTTGGCCCATGAGGCCCTGCAACACTTGCTAGGGCCCCCGAAACACCTTTCGGTCATGCTGGCTATAGCCTGGTACCCCCGGAACACTTTCGGACTCCAATACCTTCATCCAATATACTGATCTTCACCTGCGGACCATTATGGAACTCCTTGTGATGTCCGGGATCTCATCCGGGACTTCAAACTACCTTTGGTAACCACATACTATTTCGCATAACAACTCTAGCATCACCGAACCTTAAGTGTGTAGACCCTACGGGTTCGGGAACCGTGCAGACATGACCGATACCTCTCTCCGGCCAATAACCAACAGCGGGGTCTGGATACCCATGTTGTCTCCCACATGTTCCACGATGATCTCATCGGATGAACTACGATGTCAGGGATTCAATCAACCCCGTATACAATTCCCTTTGTCCATTGGTATGTTACTTGCCCGAGATTCCATCATTGGTATCCCTATACCTTGTTCAATCTCGTTACCGGCAAGTCTCTTTACTCGTTCTGTAATGCATGATCCCGTGGCTAGCTCATTAGTCACACTGAGCTCATTATGATGATGCATTACCGAGTGGGCCCAGAGATACCTCTCCGTCACACGGATTGACAAATCCCAGTCTCGATTCGTGCCAACCCAACGGACACTTTCGGAGATACCTGTAGTGCACCTTTATAGTCACCCTGTTACGTTGTGACGTTTGATACACCCAAGTCATTCCTACGATATCTGGGAGTTGCACAATCTCATGGTCTAAGGAAATGATACTTGACATTAGAAAAGCTCTAGCAAACAAACTACGTGCTCTTGTGCTATGCTTACGATTGGGTCTTGTCCATCACATCAGTCTCCTAATGATGTGATCCCGTTATCAACGACATCCAATGTCCATGGTCAGGAAACCACAACCATCTATAGATCAACGAGCTAGTCAACTACAGGCTTACTAGGGACATATTATGGTCTATGTATTCGCACATGTATTTCCGATTAATACAATTATAGCATGAACAATAGACAATTGTCATGAACAAGGAAATATAATAATAAGCATTTTATTATTGCCTCTAGGGCATATTTCCAACAGTCTCCCACTTGCACTAGAGTCAATAATCTAGTTCACATCGCTATGTGATTAACACTCATAGTTCACATCGCCATGTGACTAACACCCAAAGAGTTTACTAGAGTCAATAATCTAGTTCACATCTCCATGTGATTAACTCTCAATGAGTTCTAGGGTTTGAACATGTTATGCTTGTGAGAGAGGTTTTAGTCAACGGGTCTGCAACATTCAGATCCGTGTGTACTTCGCAAATCTCTATGTCATATTGTAGATGTTGCTACCATGCTCCACTTGGAGCTATTCCAAATGGTTGCTCCACTATATGTATCCGGTTTGCTACTCAGAGTCATCCGGATAGGTGTTAAATCTTGCATCGATGTAACCCTTTACGCCGAACTCTTTATCACCTCCATAACAGAGAAACATTTCCTTATTCCTAAGGAATATTTTGACCGTTGTCCAATGACCTACTCTTGGATCACTCTTATACCCCCTTGCCAGACACGTGGCAAGGCACATCGCGGTACACAACATGGCATATGGTATAGAGCCTATGTCTAATGCATAGGGAACGACTTTCGTCCTTTCTCTTTCTTCTGCCGTGGTCGAGCTTCAAGTCTTAACTTCACACCTTACAACTCAGGCAAGAACTCCTTCTTTGACTGGTCCATCTTGAACTCCTTCAAGGTCATGTCAAGGTATGTGCTCTGTGAATGTATTATCAGGCGTCTTCATCTATCTCTATAGATCTTGATACCCAACATGTAAGCAGTTTTACACAAGTCTTCCTTTGAAAAACTCCATTCAAACAACCCTTTATGCTTTCCAGAAATTCTACATCATTTCCGATCAACAATATGTCATCCACATATACTTATCAAAATGTTGTAGTGCTCCCACTCACTTTCTTGCAAATACAAGTTTCTTGCAAACTTTGTATAAACCCAAATGCTTTGATCACCTCATCAAAGCGTGTGTTCCAACTCCGAGATGATTGCTCCAGTCCATAGAAGGATCGCTGGAGTTTGCATATCTTTTAGCATCCTTAGGATCGACAAAACCTTCTGGTTGTATCACATACAGCCTTTCCTCACGGAAACCGTCAAGGAAACTTTGTTTTGACATCCATCTGCCAGATTTCGTAAATGAAAATGCAGCAACTGCTAACATAATTTTAACAGACTTTAGCATTGCTATGATTGAGAAAGTATCATCATAGTCAACTCCTTGAACTTGTCGGAAACTTCTTTGAGACAAGTCGAGCTTCATAAATGGTGACATTACCATCAGTGTCTGTCTTCTTCTTAAAGATCCATTTATTCTCAATGGCTTGCTGGTCATCGGGCAAGTCCACCAAAGTCCATACTTTGTTCTCATACATGGATCCTATCTCGGATTTCATGGCTCCTAGCCATTTGTTGGAATCCGGGCCCACCATCGCTTCTTCATAGCTCAAAGGTTCATTGTTGTCCCACAACATGACCTTTAAGACAGGGTTACCACTCAGAAGTTGTACACACCCTTGTTGACCTACGAGGTTCGACAGTAACTTGATCTGAAGCTCCATGTTCATTATCATTAGCTTTCTCTTCAACTGATGTAGGTACCACAGAAACATCTTTCTGTGATGCGCTACTCTCTAGTTGAAGTGAAGGTTCAACAACTTCATCAAGTTCTATCTTCCTCCCACTCAATTCTTTCGAGAGAAACTCTTTCTCGAGAAAGGACCTATTCATAGCGACAAACACTTTGCCCTCAAATCTGAGATAGAAGGTATACCCAATCGTCTTGTTTAGGTATTCTATGAAGACTCAATTTTCCGCTTTGGGTTCGAGGTTTTCTGGCCGAAGCCTATCGACATAAGCATCGTAGCCTCAAACCTTAAGAAACAACAACTTAGGTTTCTTGCCAAATCATAGTTCATACGGTGTCATCTCCACGGACTTAGATGGTGCCCTATTTAAAGTGAATGTAATTGTCTCTAATGCATAACCCCAAAATGATAGCGGTAGATCGGTAAGAGACATCATAGATCGCACCATATCCAATAAGGTTCGATTACGACGTTTGGACACACCATTGTGCTTCGGTGTTCCAGGTGGCGTCAACTATGAAATGATTCCACCTTGTCTTAAGTGATTGCCAAACTCATAACTCAGATACTCTCCCCTTGATCAGATTGTAGGAACTTGATCTTCTTGTTATGATGATTCTCAACTTCACTCTGAAATTGTTTGAACTTTTCAACTGTTTCAGACTTATGCTTCATTAAGTAAATATACCCATATCTACTCAATTCATCTGTGAAGGTGAGAAAATAACGATATCCACTGCGCGCGTCAACACTCATCAGACCGCTCTCATCAGCATTGTGATTTCCAACAAGTCACTTGCCCGTTCCATTGTTCCAAAAAAATGGGGTTTTAGTCATCTTGCCTATGAGGCATGGTTCGCATGTGTCAGGTGATTCAAAATCAAATGACTCAAAAGTCCATTAGCATGGAGGTTCTTCATGCGCTTTACACCAATATGACCTAAGCAGCAGTGCCACAAGAAAGTGGTACTATCATTATCAACTCTATATCTTTTGGCATCAATGTTATGAACGTGTGTATCACTATGACCGAGATTCAATAAACCATTCACATTGGGTGCATGACCATAGAAGGTATTATTCATGTAAACAGAATAACCATTGTTCTCTGACTTAAATGAATAACCGTATTGCAATAAACATGATCTAATCATGTTCATGCTCAATGCGGACACCAATGCAAACAACATTTATCTAGGTTCATCACTAATCCCGAAGGTAGAGGGAGTGTGCGATGGTTATCATATCATCCTTGGAAACACTTCCAACACACATCATCACCTCGCCCTTAGCTAGTCTCCGTTTATTCCATAGCTTTTATTTCGAGTTACCAATCTTAGCAACTGAACCGGTATCTAATACCCATGTGCTACTAGGAGTACTAGCAAGGTACACATCAATAACACATATATCAAATATACTTTTGTTGAAGTTGCCAGCCTTATCTACCAAGTATTTGAGGCAGTTCCGCTATCAGTGACCGTTCCCCTAATAGAAGCACTTTGTCTCGGGTTTGGGTTCTTGGGTTTCTTCACTAGAGCAGCAACTGGCTTGCCATCCATGAAGTTTCCCATCTTGCCCTTGCCCTTCTTGAAACCAGTGCTCTTGTTAACCATCAACACTTGATGCTCCTTCTCGATTTCTACCTTCACGGCCTTAAGAACGACGAACAACTCCGGGATCAGCTTCCCTTGCATGTTATAGTTCATCACAAAGCTCTAGCAGCTTGGTGATAGTGACTAGAGAACTCTGTCAATCACTCTCTTATCTGGAAGATTAAATCCCACTTGATTCAAGTGATTGAAGCACCCAGACATTCTGAACACATGCTCACTGGCTGAGCTATTCTCCTCCATCTTGTAGGCAAAGATCTTGTCAGAGGTCTTAAACCTCTCAACATGAGCATGAGCTTGAAATACCAATTTCAGCTCTTGGAACATCTCATATGTTCCATGGCGTTCAAAACGCTTTTGGAGCCCTCATATTAAGCCGTAAAGCATGGTGCACTAAACTATCAGGTAGTCATCAGAACGTGTCTGACAGATGTTCACAACACCCACAGACGACGCCAGAGGGGTTGGCACACTGAGCGGTGCATCAAGGACAGAAGCCTTCTGTGTAGCAGTGAGGACAATCCTCAGAATATGGCCCTAGTCCGCACAATTGCTTACAATATCTTTCAACTTAGTCTTTCTCTAGGAACGTATTAAAACTGGGAGCTAAAGCGCGAGCTATGGATCTACAACATAATTTGCAAAGACAATTTAGACTAGGTTCATGATAATTAAGTTCATCTAATCAAATTATTTAATGAACTACCACTCAGATAGACATCCCTCTAGTCATCTAAGTGATACATGATTCGAATCGACTAGGCCGTGTCCGATCATCACGTGAGACGGACTAGTCATCAACGGCGAACATCTCCATGTTGATCGTATCTACTATACGACTCATGTTCAACCTTTCGGTCTCTTGTGTTCCGAGGCCATGTCTGTACATGCTAGGCTCGTCAAGTCAACCTAAGTGTTTCGCATGTGTAAATCTGGCTTACACCCATTGTATGCGAACGTTAGAATCGGTCACACCCGATCATCACGTGGTGCTTCGAAACAACGAACCTTTGCAACGGTGCACAGTTAGGGGGAACACTTTCTTGAAATTTTGTGAGGGATCATCTTATTTATGCTACCGTCATTCTAAGCAAATAAGATGCAAACATGATAAACATCACATGCAATTCATAAAGTGACATGATATGGCCAATATCATCTTGCGCCTTTGATCTCCATCTTCGAGGCGCGGCAAGATCACTATCGTCACCGGCATGACACCCTGATCTCCATCGTCGTGTCTTCATGAAGTTGTCTCGCCAACTATTACTTCTACTACTATGGCTAACGGTTAGCAATAAAGTAAAGTAATTACATGGCGTTTACATTGACTCGCAGGTCATAACATAAATTAAGACAACTCATATGGCTCCTGCCGGTTGTCATACTCATCGACATGCAAGTCGTGATTCCTATTACAAGAACATGATCAATCTCATACATCACATATATCATTCATCACATCCTTTTGATCATATCACATCACATAGCATACCCTGCAAAAACAAGTTAGACGTCCTCTAATTGTTGTTGCATGTTTTATGTGGCTGCTATGGGTTTCTAGCAAGAACGTTTCTTACCTACGCAAAAGCCACAACAGTGATATGCCAATTGTTATTTACCCTTCATAAGGACCCTCTTCATCGAATCCGATCCGACTAAAGTGGGAGAGACATACACCTGCTAGCCACCTTATGCATCAAGTGCATGTCAGTCGGTAGAACCTGTCTCATGTAAGTGTATGTGTAAGGTCGGTCCGGGCCGCTTCATACCACAATGCCGCGGAATCAAGATAAGACTAGTAACAGTAAGCAAATTGAAGAAATCATCGCCCACAACTACTTGTGTTCTACTCGTGCATAGAATCTACGCATAGACCTAGCTCATGATGCCACTATTGGGGAACGTAGTAATAATTCAAAATTTCCCTATGTGTCACCAAGATCAATCTAGGAGATGCTAGCAACGAGAGAGAGGGAGTGCATCTTCATACCCTTGAAGATTGCTAAGCGCAAGAGTTACCAGAACGCGGTTGATGGAGTCGTACTTGCGGTGATTAAAATCGTGGAAGATCCAATCTAGCGCCGAATGGACGGTGATGAAGTCATGTACCTAGGGTAGGGTCATGGACCTGCCCAAAGGTACCCTCCCCAAGGACATCTCTAGAAGAAACTGCCTTCCAGTCGACCTGGAGGGATTCCACTCGATGGACGCAAAGACACTCTACCATGAAACCTCACTCGACCACCAGGAGCTCAAGAGTCACTGTGTATCCAAACGGTCTGTAATTAAGTAGTCTTTATGGTCGTGATGACACTTTATGTAAGGCGTTACCAGTAACGCCAAGTCTTAATGTACTTTAAACCCCGCATAACTGAGGGCCGGAGGGGTCGGGCAAGCACTATATAAGCCACCCCCCTCGTCAGTGTAAAGGGTTCGCAACCTTGTTGCTCATACTCTCATAATACAGTCGACCGCCTCCGGGCTCCGAGACGTAGGGCTATTACTTCCTCCGAGAAGGGCCTGAACTCGTAAACATCTTGCGTATACAACTACTCCATAGCTAGGATCTTGCCTCTCCATTCCTACCCCCCTATCTTACTGTTAGAGTTAGAACCACGACAGTTGGCGCCCACCGTGGGGCAGGTGTTCTAGCGATTTGTTGGAGAAGTTGGGATTCTTTCGATCTCCAACATCATGGTTTCAGGTGGAGTTTTGGTTGAGGGCCGCGAGATCCGTCTCGGCGAGCTCACGTTCATTGCCGACGACTCCGCTTGGCTTCAGGAGGCTCCACTCGATGTTGACGCGCTTCTCGTCCGCGGGGCAACGCACTTTCGCGTGTGCGTCCGCGGCGTCCTCCTGCAACAGCCGTCGACCCAGTATCGGTCGGCTCCTGTGCCGTCCTCACTCCCGGTCTCCCGCCGGCGCAAGCGCTCCAGTCGATTGAGGCTTTAGCAGTGGGTGAGGCACGCAGTGGCCCGCCAGTCGGCCACTTCCCAAGTTGCGGCGATCGAGCCCGACGAATCTCTCTACGGCCTGTTCGATCTGTCAACTGGCTCCACAGAGACTGCATCCGAGTGCGATAGCAGTGATCCAGCGGCGGAGGTTCTGATGGTCGATGGACCATGCAGTCCTCCTGGTTTCCCTCCGCGTCGACGGAGGCGACAGCGGAGGAGATCCGGCGCAGGTCCACGAAGAATATCAACCCGAGCCCCTCACTTCGCTGCAGAGGGAAGAACTTCGCCGCCGGAACATGGATGTGCTTCACACTCCTATCGTTCGAGAAACCCCCGAGGCTCGGGCCTTGGAGGATGCGCGCTTGGCCAACCTGGCTGAGCGCACTCGACTGGAGAACCTCCAGCGAGTGCTCGACGAACGCGCACGGCCACGGGTTCTAGAATCCGGTCGACGTCAACTCTTTCCGTAGCGGACTCAGGTATATTGAACTCCAATTCAGAATCTAGCAGCTGCAGCCCGTATAGCAGAATCGATTCAGCCTTCCCAGTCGGAGGTAGGTAGAGGTTTGCAACAGATCAGAGATTTACTCCGAGCTGCAGGGGATCAAAATTCAGTCGTATCACAGTCACGGAACAGGATTCACAGCAGATCCGTCGCTGCGAATTCAGTCCAGTCGGCCCATAGTCCGAGTCGCCCCCCGAGGCGTGAGGAACGTGGGGGCCGGCGTGATGATCAGTACAAGAGCCGTGAGCAGTATGAGCACCGATTCGATTGCAATGATCGACGTCGAGTGCCCACCCCTCCCCCAAGGGGTGGATCATACGCTCCTCGGCAACAGGATGACAGACGCGAGCACAGTGTTGGGCGAAGGGTTCCAGTCGACCCCAGAGAACCAGGCTTTGATGCGAGATCCATTATCATTCAAGGTTTGGTCGACAGGAACAGAGCTCACCGAGAAGGCCATGACAGAGATGTGCCCACCAGCAGCAGAGTTTATGTCTTAGGGCCAGAGTGTTTTAGCAGGGCCATCAGAGCCGTGGTGATTCCTCCAAACTTCAGGTTGGCGACTAGAGTCAGTAAGTTCACCAGTGAGTCCAAGCCTGACACTTGGCTTGAAGACTACCGAGTGGCTGTTCAGATCGGCGGCGGCAACGATGAGGTAGCTATGAAGCATTTGCCCCTTATGTTGGAGGGTTCGGCTAGAGCATGGTTGAATCAGTTAGCACCCAGCAGTATTTACACTTGGGAAGATCTTGCCCGAGTGTTTGTCAGGACATTTGAAGGAACTTGCAAGTGACCAGCAGGGTTGACAGAGTTGCAATCATGTGTGCAAAAGTCGAATGAAACTTTGAGGGATTACATCCAGAGATGGATCACATTGCATCACACACTGGAAAATGTATCTGATCACCAGGCAGTCTGTGCCTTCAAGGAAGGTGTCAAGAACAGAGAGTTGAGTTTGAAATTCGGTCAGACCGGAGATATGTCTCTGAGTCGAATGATGGAGATTGCCACCAAGTATGCCAATGGTGAAGAAGAGGATCGACTCTAGAGTGGTAAATACAAGTCAGCCGCTAATGAAGCCGGAGAAGGGAACTCCAGTCGGAAGCAGAAGCGCAAAGCCGAGCCAGCTGCTCCCAGAGAAGCCTTGCCCGTGACCCTAGGAAAGTTCAAGGGGAAACCCAAGGGTCCTTGGAACCCCAAGAAGGTGAAAGACCAAGATGGAAATGATGTGTTGGACTTGCCATGTCACATTCACGCGAAGAAAGATGAAGTGGGTAAACTCATTTACCCAAAGCATACCACTCGACAGTTTCGGCTCTTGATTCGGCAGTTCCAAGGGAAGCAGCCCAAGGATAAGGAAAAGGAGTCGGACAAAGTTGAGGACAAGGAGGATAGTGATGGTGGATACCCCCAGGTTAATTCCACCCTAATGATTTTTGCTGACGTTGAAAGCAAAAGTCGATTGAAAGTTATCAACCGAGAAGTGAACATGGTCGCTCCGGCGACACCCAATTATCTGAAATGGTCCCAGACTGCCATCACATTCGACCAGTCCGATCATCCGACACACATTGCCACCCTTGGGAGGCAAGCGTTGGTGGTCGACCCAATCATCGAAGGCACTCGACTGACCAAAGTTTTGATGGATGGTGGCAGTGGCCTGAACATATTGTATGCGGAGACGTTGAAAGGTTGGGCATTCCGATGTCCAGACTCAGCACCAGCAACATGAGCTTCCATGGAGTCATTCCTGGAAAGAAGGTTGAGTCACTCGGCCAAATTGCTCTTGATGTGGTTTTTGGTGATTCAAAGCATTTCCGCAAAGAAAAGTTGACCTTTGAGGTCGTGGATTTCCAGAGCGCTTATCACGCTATTCTGGGAAGGCCAGCGTATGCCCGTTTCATGGCTCGACCATGTTATGTGTACCTTAAACTGAAGATGCCCGGCCCTAAGGGTGTAATCACTGTCACTGGCAATCGGAAGAAAGCAGAAGAGTGTTTTCATAAAGGCTCTAAGATCGCTGATGCTCAGATGGCAGTGGTAGAGTTGCAAGAATATCAGAAGACTGCAGATCCGAGTGATTTGTTGCGATCCAAGAAGCCCGCTACGGAATCAGCATTTCAGTCGTCCGGCGAGACGAAACCGATTCACATTCACCCGACTGACCCCAATGCTGCTCCGACCAACATCTCAACAACACTCGACTCCAAATAGGAAGAAGCACTCATCCAGTTCCTCCGTGAGAACTGGGACATCTTTGCATGGAAGCCTGCTGACATGCCGGGTGTTCCCAGGGGGCTGGCTGAGCATTGCCTACGAGTCAACCCGAAAGTTAAACCTGTCAAAGAACATCTTCAATGGTCCGCCGTCCATAAGAGAAAGGCCATTGGCAAGGAGGTAGCTCGGCTCTTAGCAGCAGAGTTCATCCGAGAGATTTACCACTCCGAGTGGCTCACCAATGTGGTCATGGTCCCCAAGAAGGACAAGTCACTGCGCATGTGCATCGACTTCAAACATATCAATCAGACCTGCCCGAAAGATCATTTCCCTCTTCCCCGCATCGACCAAATAGTCGACTTGACTACGGGATGTGAGCGGTTGTCTTTTTTAGACGCCTATTCCGGGTACCATCAGATCCGTCTGTATGGACCCGATGAGATCAAACATCTTTCATCACTCCATTCGGGTGCTTCTGTTATGTCACCATGCCATTCGGTCTCAAGAACGCTGGAGCTACGTTCATGAGGATGATTCAGAAGTGTTTGCTCACTCAAATCAGTCGGAATGTGGAAGCATACATGTATGATATAGTGGTCAAGTCACAAAAGGGTTCCGACCTGCTGACTGGCCTTGCTGAAACATTTGCCAATCTCAGGAGGTATGATATCAAGCTTAATCCATCAAAGTGCACATTCGGAGTTCCTGGCAGAAGTTACTCGGTTTTCTTGTTTCCGAACAAGGAATCGACGCTAACCCAGAAAAAGTTGGCACTATACTCCGAATGAAACGCCCTGTGCGTGTGCACGATGTCCAGAAGCTTACTGGATGCTTGGCCACTTTAAGTCGATTCATCTCTCGCCTCGATGAAAAGGCATTGCCTCTTTACCGACTGATGAAGAAGTCAGACAAGTTCGAGTGGACTCCAGAAGCTGATGCAGCGTTTGCAGAGCTAAAAGCTCTGCTCTCCACCTAGCCGGTGCTTGCTGCTCCTATCAGCAAAGAGCCTTTGCTGCTTTACATTGCAGCCACTGGACAAGTCGTCAATACGGTGCTTACGGTCGAGCGGGAAGAAGAAGGAAAAGCCTTCAAAGTTCAGCGCCCAGTATATTATCTTTCTGAAGTGTTGACCCCATCAAAGCAAAGATATCCTCATTATCAGAAGCTTGTTTATGGGATTTATATGACCACGAAGAAGGTTGCTCATTACTTCTCTGACCATTCCATTACAGTCGTCAGCGACGCCCCATTGTCAGAGATTCTGCATAACAGAGATGCAACTGGTCGAGTGGCGAAATGGCCGATTGAACTCCTTCCCCTTGATATCAAATTTGAGGAAAAGAAAGCCATCAAGTCCCAAGAAGTAGCAGACTTCATCGCCGAGTGGATTGAACAGCAGCTTCCGACTCAAGTTCACTCGGAGCATTGGACTATGTTCTTCGATGGTTCCAAGATGCTGAATGGTTCCGGTGCTGGGGTAGTATTAGTTTCCCCCCGAGGAGATAAGCTCAGATATGTACTCCAGATTCACTTTGATTCCTCCAACAATGAAGCAGAATATGAAGCACTCCTGTACGGGTTGCGTATGGCCATTTCACTCGGCGTCCATCGCCTTATGGTCTATGGCAACTCAGATCTGGTTGTTAATCAAGTGATGAAGGAGTGGGACGTCAGAAGCCCAGCCATGACTGGTTACTGCAATGCAGTGAGAAAGCTGGAGAAGAAATTTGAGGGGTTAGAGCTTCACCATATACCCCGACTGAAAAATCAAGCTGCTGATGATTTGGCGAAAATAGGGTCCAAGAGGGAAGCCATTCCCAGTAATGTGTTTTTGGAGCACATCCATGCACCATCAGTGCAAGAGGATCTTTTCACAGAAGAAACCCCACAGCCAAAAAGTGCCAATGATCCGACTGAAGTTGAGGTCCTAGCCGTGGTCGACCTGATTATGGAAGTTGTGGTCATCACTCCCTACTGGACAGTACCATACATCGCATATATTCTAAGGAAAGAGCTCCCAGAGAATGAAGAAGAGGCTCGATAGATCATCCGCCGATCCAAGGCCTTTACAGTGATCAAGGGACAGTTGTACAGAGAAAGCGCGACTGGAGTCGGCCAGAAATGTATAACGCCAGAAGAAGGTCAGATAATTCTTGATGATATCCACTCGGGGACCTGTGGCCATCATGCGTCCTCTCGGACTATTGTGGCCAAAGCATACCGAGCGGGATTTTACTGGCCAAGAGAAATGAAATGGCAAAGGAAATAGTCGACAAGTGTGAAGGATATCAGTTCTATTCCAATATGTCGCACAAACCCGCCTCAGCCTTGAAGACCATTCCACTCGTCTGGCCCTTCGCTGTTTGGGGATTGGATATGATCGGACCACTAAGAACTGGCAGGAGCGGCTTCACTCACTTGCTAGTGGCAGTCGACAAGTTTACTAAGTGGATCGAAGCTAAACCCATCAAGAACCTCGATGCATGCACTGCTATTAGTTTCGTCAGAGAGTTGATATACATATATGGAGTTCCGCATAGCATCATCACTAACAACGGGTCAAACTTCGATTCTGACAAGTTCAAAGCCTTTTGTGCCTCTCAAGGCACATGGGTCGACTATGCTTCAGTTGCTCATCCCCAGTCGAATGGACAAGCAGAACGAGCAAACGGTCTAATTCTCAAAGGACTGAAACCCCGGCTGATGCGTGATCTCAAACATGCAGCAGGAGCGTGGGTCGACGAACTTCCATCAGTTCTTTGGGGATTGAGGACCACTCCTAATCAGTCG
Organism: Triticum dicoccoides; assembly: GCF_002162155.2. Taxonomy (NCBI): domain Eukaryota; kingdom Viridiplantae; phylum Streptophyta; class Magnoliopsida; order Poales; family Poaceae; genus Triticum; species Triticum dicoccoides. Next base: position 278,670,430 of record NC_041389.1, read on the forward strand.
ACTGGGAGAACTCCATTCTTTCTGGTCTATGGAGCTGAAGTAGTTCTGCCGAGTGACCTGCTTCACAATGCACCTCGAGTTGAACTCTACTCTGAAGATGAATCGGAACAAAGCCGGCAGGATGCAGTCGACCTCTTGGAAGAAGAGAGAGAGGTGGCCCTGATCCGCTCGACTATCTATCAGCAAGACTTGCGCTGATTCCATGCCAGAAATGTGAAGAGTCGAGCCTTCCAAGGAGGAGACTTGGTCCTCCGAGTGGATCAACAGAAACCACACAAGCTCGCTCCCACTTGGGAAGGTCCCTTCATCGTCACCAGAGTTCTCCACAATGGAGCATACCATCTTTACAACATCGATCGCCAGATTGATGAGCCTCGAGCTTGGAACGCGGAGCTGCTCCGCCCCTTTTATACTTAAGTACTCACTCGGATGAGATGTAATAAAAGAACCTCTGTAGTTTGTTTATTTAAGTCAAGAATGTTATAATTTTCCCAGTGTTTGTTATTACTTTTTGTTAAAATCCCCCCCCCCAGTGGGTGGCTTAGCTGCGATCCGTTTCGCCTAAGTTTGTAAAAAAAATCCTTACCGAGTGGCGAGCCAGCCTCCCACTCGGGGGCTTAGCTGCGAATCCGTTTCGCCTAAGTGTTTAAAATCCTACCGAGTGGTGAGCCAGCCTCCCACTCGGGGGCTTAGCTGCAGTCCAAGTACTCTCCTAAGTGTTTAAAATCCTACCGAGTGGTGAGCCAGCCTCCCACTCGGGGGCTTAGCTGCAGTCCAAGTACTCGCCTAAGTGTTTAAAATCCTACCGAGTGGTGAGCCAGCCTCCCACTCGGGGGCTTAGCTGCAGTCCAAGTACTCGCCTAAGTGTTTAAAATCCTACCGAGTGGTGAGCCAGCCTCCCACTCGCGGGCCTAGCTGCAGTCCAAGTACTCGCCTAAGTGTTTAAAATCCTATCGAGTGGTGAGCCAGCCTCCCACTCGGGGGCTTAGCTGCAGTCCAGTACTCGCCTAAGTTTGAAAAATCCTACCGAGTGGAGAGCAAACCTCCCACTCGGGGGCTTAGTTGCAGTCCAGTACTCGCCTAAGTTTGAAAAATCCTACTGAGTGGAGAGCAAACCTCCCACTCGGGGGCTTAGCTGCAGTACAGTACTCGCCTAAGTATTTAAAACCCTACCGAGTGGAGAGCAAACCTCCCACTCGGAGGCTTAGCTGCAGTCCGAGCACTCGCCTAAGTTTGAAAAATCCTACCGAGTGGAGAGCAAACCTCCCACTCGGAGGCTTAGCTGCAGTCCAGTACTCGCCTAAGTATTGAAAAATCCCATCGAGTGGAGAGCAAACCTCCCACTCGGGGGCTTAGTTGCAGTCCAAGTACTCGCCTAAGTATTTAAAACCCTACCGAGTGGAGAGCAAACCTCCCACTCGGAGGCTTAGCTGCAGTTCGAGCACTCGCCTAAGTAAGGAATCCATTACGATCCGCAAGGACGACGAGGTGCAGGTCGACTGTACCTTCTCCTTCGGAGCTCTGCCACAAGTACAACGTGCGGTCCGTCCCGATCTGCAAGGACAACGAGGTGCAGGTCGACTGTACCTTCTCCTTCGGAGCTGTGCCACAAGTACAACGCGCGGTCCATCCCGATCCGCAAGGACGACGAGGTGTAGGTCGACTGTACCTTCTCCTTCGGAGCTGCACCACAAGTACAACGTGCGGTCCATCCCGATCCGCGAAGATGACGAGGTCAGTTGCAGTCTGTGCTCCATCCCTGCCTGCAAGGACAGTGAAGTGCAGGTTGACTGGATCTCAAAGATGTTGCTCAAGCATTGAAGTATATTCCGAGTGAAAAACAAAGTTCGCTCGAAGGCGAATGAAAGCACGTTCAATGATAAACCAAGTTCGGATAAACGCCCTACGGATTCAAAAGTGCTCAGGCGTCGAGCCTGTAAAAGTTTATCGGTTACAAAACCACTCAGCATTCCGAGGAAAATTTAAGGTGAAGCATAGAAGTTTTTTACTCCTCAGGTGGAGGACTGGAAGGTGCAACAAACTGGTCGAGGTCGATTCCTTCGGCAATCCGGGTGGCAGTGGCGATGAAAGTCTCCATGAAAGATTGGAAGTCGTACTTCTTGGTATTGGCAACTTTGATGGACGCCAGCTTTTCCTCTCGCGCCTCCTTGCAGTGAACACGGACCAGAGACAGGGCAACGTCAGCACCACACCTAGCAGAAGACTTTTTCCATTCTTGCACTCGACTTGGAACACCATTCAGTCGAGTCATTAAGGACTCAAGGTCATTTTGAAGCGTCTGATCTGGCCAGAGTGTTGAGTCGATCCGCGACACCGCAGCTTTCAGTCGAGCAAGATAATCCACCACGCCAGCAACACGAGACTCCAGTCAGAGCATGTTCATAGCGGCTTCATCCTTCACAGGAGAGTTGATGGGGTCTAGGCTTGTCTCCACCCGACTTGTCTCCTCCTCAAAGTTCTGGCAGAATTCTGTAAATGCAACTTGAGCTCAAGACAACGATCGTATAATGAGTCGGTGAAAGCAAGTCAGTCGGATAGAAGAGATTACCTTCAAGCATGAGGAATAGCTTCTTGGCGATCCCTCCAAGATAAGCCACCAGATCGTTCCTCTTCCCCGCCAGTTCGCCAGCCTGATCACTCAGAGCAATCTTGTCATTCTTCAGTCGGCTAACTTCCTTGTTGGCCGCATCGAGAGCAGCTTTCAGTTTGGTATTCTCCTCTTCAAGTTTGCCGACTGAGGCCAGTTTGTCTTCCGCGGGCTTTGTTTTGTCCAAGGCTGCTTTGTGCGCCCCCGCAAGGTCATGGTCCTTCTTCTTCAGAGCCTCCTCCATTTTATCTGCAAAATAACAATGAGATCAGAGTTAGGAATGGGCAAAAAGACAAAGACAGTTGTCAAGTTCTCACCAGCCATACCTTTCGCTTCATCTCTCGCCTTCTTCAAGTTCTCCTGAGCAAGCTTCAAGTCAAGGTTGAGCTGGATCTGTTTGTTCTCCAATTCGGTATAGCGAGCCACAAGCTCGCAAGATTTTTGCGAAGAGTCAATCGACAAAACATCAAAGATAGGCCACTTCCGAGTGCCAAAGGAAAATCGTAGCATTTCTAAGACTACAGCCGAATCAAAACATTCGACAGTAGTCTCGGGGACTACACCCAGTGGGTGCACTTGGCGTGCCCCCACTGGTTTTACCAACTCGGTTCGACTAGTCGACCGAAAGAGACAAAAAGGTTATGATCCTAAAAAAACAGTTCTTTAGACTATAGTCAACTGCCAGCAGTCCACCATAGTCTCGGGGACTACAACCAGTGGGTGCACTCAGCGTGCCCCCACTGGTTCCAAAGTTCCATTCGACATGGTCCGACCAGACCGAGTGAAGAAGTTCAAAGTATAAAGACTATAGTCGACTGCCAGCAGTCCACCATAGTCTCGGGGACTACACCCAGTGGGTGCACTCAGCGTGCCCCCACTAGTACAAAAACTCAATCGACACCCCCAGTGGGTGTACAGATACGAAGATCTTCAGAAAGAAGAATTTTCAGGTAGCATATCCTAACAGAACAAGCAACGACCAACTTACTTGGACATTGCTCTGAAGGGCTGAGCTAGCGTCGTAGGCCGCCTGGCTGGCCTCTCGGACCACCTTCACTTGCTCCATCATGATCCCCGCCTGGCGTATAGCCTCCTTAGCAGCACCCACTTGGTCTTCTGGGACGTGGTGCGTGGCAAAAAGGGAAGGCGGATCAGCAGTCGACGATGAAGGTCGGACACTTGTCAGCGGCATAGAAAAAGACACAGAAGTCCGAGTGGCGTTGCCGCCCTTGTGAACCTGCGTCTCAGGCACTGATACAACCTGAGCAGTCTTGCCAGCAGGCACCTTTTTGTTCTTCCTCTTCCTCAGCGGTTTTTCATCGTCGTCGTCGGGGAGATCAATGACACCAAGATGAAAACGGAAATCCAATCGACCAAAAGCGAAACTGCAGAGATCATACCAAGGTTAGAGGTGGCGGCATCTTCCATTTCCTGGTCTTCATTCTTGGCTGAGGTCTCGGAGGTGGCAGCGCTACAGATTTCGGAAATCAGTTGATCAGTCAACGAGTTGACCAAAAGTACGCCCATACTAAAAAGGAAAACACAAGTTCTGTTGTTACCCGGAAATGGTGGGAATGACCACTCTCATCTTGGGCAGAGCCTTCGGTGGCTTTGACGACGTCGCTCGGGGTTGCTTTGGTGCTTTCTCAGTCGGCGCCGGAGAAGTCGTCCGAGGGCGCTTCGTCGACTGCCCAACAGGCGCGGTAGCCTTGCCACGCTCGACCGCGGGGTCATGTGCTAGCTTGGATCGCCTTTCCGAGCGAGGAGGATTGACTTCTTCCTCCTCTTCCTCCTCCTCTTCCTCGTTAGAGCCAGTGTCTTCTGCGCCCCCCTCGCCATCCGATTCCCACTCCTCCTGACTTTCACCTCCGCTTCCTTCCTCCTCTTCGGTCTGTGCTTGCGCCCCGTTGGGCATCGAATACAACTCAGTAGTGATCTGGAAGACAACAAAACAAGACAAAAGTCAATCGGCCGATTTGCAGCAAAACAGAATGAGTGAAACAGGATCACAGTCGGGGATAAGTGGTCATACCTTGTCTGGTTCGTAAGACTGGTCGAGCGGTGGGATCCTCCTAGCTCCACGAGGGTTGTCTTTGTGCCCTGTGATGGCAGTCATCAACCTCTCCAGTGTGGCGTCGTCGACCTCCTCTGGGTGGGCCCGAGTGGTGTCGTCGGTACCAGAGTACAACCACATCAGGTGACCTCGGTATTAGAGTGGCTGAATGCGTCGTCGAAGGAAAACCTCCAGAAGATCCATGCCAGTCACTCCATCGCGAATGAGCTGGACTACACGCTCCATCAACATTTTAACCTGAGCCTTCTCCTCCGGAATCACCTTCAGAGAGGACGGCTTGTTCACTCGACCCATGGAGAAAGGAGGGAGTCCAGTTGACTGCCCTGGCGTCGGCTGGTCTTGGCAGTAGAACCAGGTCGACTGCCACCCTCTAACTGACTCGGGAAGGGTCATGGCTGGAAAAGCACTCTTACTCCTCATCTGGACCTCAAGACCCCCACACATCTGGATTACTTGGGTTCTCTCGTCATTCAGACTAGCCTTTTCCACCATCTGAGAGCGACAAAGTGAATATGTGTTTGAAGAGGCCCTAGTGCGGCCGACAACCCAAGAAGTTTTCGCACAAAGACACGAAAGCGGCGAGATAGGCAATGGAGTTGGGTGTGAAGTGATGAAGTTGTGCCCCAAAGAAGTACAGAAACCCCCGAAAGAAAAGATTCGGCAGTAGAGAAAACCCACGATCAACATGGGTGGCTAAGAGGACACACTCACCCTCCTGAGGCTGCGGCTGCCACTCCGTCCCCGGAAGCCTTGCTGACCCGTGGGGGATCAGTCCTTCGTTGGCCAGGTCGTCGAGGTCCTTCTGGGTGATGGTCAAGCGGATCCAATCTCCCTGGATCCAACCTTGCAGCAGGCCAGACCGCGACGAGGATCCACCCCGACTGGTCGCTCTCCCCTTCGCCTTCGCCGTCGCCTTCTTCGCCCGCTCCAAAGCTGTCGTCTTCTCCTTCACCATTGTCGCCGGCGGAGCAGCCACAAAGCAGCAGCGCTGAGAAGGTGGCGACCGCAGCAGATGAATCTGAGGATGGGGGAGGAGAAAATGAGGGCACACTATTCAGCAAACCCTTACTCGGCGCCTTATATGAAGTCGCTTCCGAGTGGCTGACTGGTAGGCCCGGGCAATCCTGTCAAATCCCGCAACAGTCGCGCGCGCGATACGTGGCGAAAAAGTTGGCGCGGAGATCGAGGCGTCCTTGCCTTATCCCATCCGAGTACCGCGGCCTTCTCCGCTTCACGCGCTTCCCAAAATTCGGATCCCGCTAAATCCGCTAACAGTAGAGCAACTTGTCAGACGACAGATTTCCTCTGATCCGTCGCTCGGAAATCTCCAAGTTCATAAAGTTCACTCGACAGATGTAAAGAATGGATCAAGGCGACTGAAAGAGAAGTTGACACCATCACTACAAAGTCATTGATCCAGAGTAAGACACACTCGCAGCACGAAAAACAGGTCGGAAAAATTCTCAACTCCTTCCTCACTCAAACCTCGATCCATTCGGGGGCTAATGATGAAGTCATGTACCTAGGGTAGGGTCATGGACCTGCCCAAAGGTACCCTCCCCAAGGACATCTCTAGAAGAAACTGCCTTCCAGTCGACCTGGAGGATTCCACTCGACGGACGCGAAGACACTCGACCATGAAACCTCACTCGACCACCAGGAGCTCAAGAGTCACTCTGTATCCAAACGGTCTATAATTAAGTAGTCTTTATGGTCATGATGACACTTTATGTAAGGCGTTACCAGTAATGCCAAGTCTTAATGTACTTTAAACCCTGCATAACTGAGGACCGGAGGGATCGGGCAAGCACTACATAAGCCACCCCCCTCCTCAGTGTAAAGGGTTCGCAACCTTGTTGCTCATACGCTCATAATACAGTCAACTGCCTCCGGGCTCCGAGACGTAGGGCTATTACTTCCTCTGAGAAGGGCCTGAACTCGTAAACATCTTGCGTATACAACTACTCCATAGCTAGGATCTTGCCTCTCCATTCCTACCCCCCCTATCTTACTGTCAGAGTTAGAACCACGACAGACGGCGCCTCCGCGTTCAACACACGTACAGCCCGAGGACGTCTCCTCCTTCTTGATCCAGCAAGGGGAGAGGAGAAGTTGAGGGAAAACTCCGGCAGCACGACGGCATGGTGGCGATGGAGCTCGTGGTTCTCCGACAGAGCTTCGCTAAGCACTACGGAGGAGGAGGAGTAGTTGGAGGAGAGGGCTGCGCCAGGGAAGGGGTGCGGCTGCCTCCCACCCCCTCACTATATATAGGGGAAGGGGAGACGTGGGAGGTTCCCTAGGGTTTCCCCTAGGGGCGGCGGCTAGGGCAGATTGGATCTCCCTAGGGAAACCCTAGGGAGACTTGCCCCCAAGCCAAGCAGGTGGAGGCTTGCCTCCCAAGTTAGGTGGAGGCGCCCCACCTCCCCAACTAACGTGGGAAAGGGTGTGTGGGTGTACAGCCCCTTAGTGGGCTGGTTTTCCCCCTCCCCTTGGCCCATGAGGCCCTGCAATACTTGTCGGGGCCCCCGAAACACCTTTCGGTCATGCTGGCCATAGCCTGGTACCCCCGGAACACTTCCGGACTCCAATACCCTTCGTCCAATATACCGATCTTCACCTCCGGACCATCCCGGAACTCCTCGTGACGTCCGGGATCTCATCCGGGACTCCGAACTACCTTTGGTAACCACATACTATTTCCCATAACAACTCTAGCGTCACCGAACGTTAAGTGTGTAGACCCTACGGGTTCGAGAACCATGCAGACATGATCGAGACCTCTCTCCGACCAATAACCAACAGCGGGATTTGGATACCCATGTTGTCTCACACATGTTCCACGATGATCTCATTGGATGAACCACGATGTCAGGGATTCAATCAACCCCGTATACAATTCCCTTTGTCCATCGGTATGTTACTTGCCCGAGATTCGATCATCGGTATCCCTATACCTTGTTCAATCTTGTTACCGGCAAGTCTCTTTACTCGTTCTGTAATGCATGATCCCGTGGCTAGCTCATTAGTCACACTGAGCTCATTATGATGATGCATTGCCGAGTGGGGCCAGAGATACCTCTTCGTCACACGGATTGACAAATCCCAGTCTCGATTCGTGCCAACCCAATAGACACTTTCGGAGATACCTGTAGTGCACCTTTATAGTCACCCTGTTACGTTGTGACATTTGATACACCCAAAGCATTCCTACGATATCCGGGAGTTGCACAATCACATGGTCTAAGGAAACGATACTTGACATTAGAAAAGCTCTAGCAAATGAACTACGCGATCTTGTGCTATGCTTACGATTGGGTCTTGTCCATCACATCATTCTCCTAATGATGTGACCCCGTTATCAACGACATCCAATGTCCATGGTCAGGAAACCACAACCATCTATTGATCAACGAGCTAGTCAACTAGAGGCTTACTAGGGACATATTATGGTCTATTTATTCGCACATGTATTTCTGATTAATACAATTATAGCATGAACAATAGACAATTATCATGAACAAGGCAATATAATAATAACCATTTTATTATTGCCTCTAGGGCAAATTTCCAACAGGCTGAGGGTTTGTACTAGTAGCTATGTGTTTAATATCTCTCTCGTATTCTTGAGATGTCACGATCTTGATGTATCGCGGGCTTTGTTAATATAGTTGGATCATATGGTGTTTTCCCCTCTTTATCTTGTGATGAATTGAGTTTTCCCTTTGAGATTTCGTTGTTATCAGATTGAATACTTTTATGGATTTGAGAACACTTGATATATGTCTTGCAAATGAATACTCGTGGTGACAATGGGGTATCGTATTGATTCACTTGATATATATTTTGGCACTCAAGTCGCGGCCAAGGTGACATTGGGGTAATCTATGCATAGGGGTTGATGCACGTTCTTGTCTTTGTTTCACCGGTAGAAATCTTGGGGCACTCTTTGAAGTTCTTTGTGTTGGATTGAGTATTATGAATATGAATTTGCTTTGGTGTTATTTTAGTACGAACTCTAGGATAGATCAAACGGAAAAAATAGCTTTGTGTTATTTTAGTACGAACTCTTGAATAGATCGAACGGAAAGAATAGCTTTGAGGTGGTTTCGTACCCTACAAACAATTTATTCTTATGTTCTCTGCTAGATAGGAACTTTGGAGTGATTCTTCATGCACGTTGAGGGATGGTTATATGATCCAATTATATTAGCATTGTTGAGAGGTTGCACTAGTGAAAGTACGGACCCTAGGCCTCATTTTCAAGCATTGCAATACAGTTTTTGTGCCCGTTTACTATTTGCTACCTTGCTGATTTTATTTATTAAGATTATAAAAATATATTTCTACCATCCATATTGCACTTTTATCACCATCTATTCGCCGAAGTAGTGCACCTATACAATTTGCCATCGTATTGGGTGTGTTGGGGACACAAGAGATTTCTTGTATTTGGTTGCAGGGTCCTTTGAGAGAGACCATCTTAATCCTACACCTCTCACGGATTGATAAATCTTAGGTCATCCACTTGAGGGAAAATTGCTACTGTCCTACAAAACTCTGCGCTTGGAAGCCCAACATGTGTCTACAAGAATAAAGTTGCTAGTAGACATCAACTAGCAATAGGTAACACAGCAGGGAGGGATTGAGCAGTAAATCCTCATGACTACGCACAATAATAAACACTGATAAATTAGACTGCTAGCTATGGTTTCTATATTTCTTCTTCTTTTGCTACGCATTTTTTCCTTTCCTTCTCAATGCAAGCCTGCCATTAGAGCACTAGTTGTTATCTCCTTCAGCAAACTGGGCCTTGGGCCTCTCTTTCGTTAGCAAGGAAGAAAGAAACATGGATGGATGATGTAGTGATAGTGGGCCACAGCAGACCAAGGCATGAAGCGCAATGGTTCAGTAATTAGGTGTTTGTTCCTAAAAAAGTAATTAGGTGTTTGTAGACCTTATTCTATAAAAAGGTGTTTGTTCCTTGTGGAGATAGAAAAAAGTGGCTCAACCTAGTGTGTGTTCCGTTCATGTGCATATGTTTACTTTGTGACGGCTGCAAGGAGCGCACCTTTGGTTACCAATCACTGCACAATTGTCCAACATTTTTTATGGGCCAAAGAGATGAGGAGCTGAGGGACCAAAGAGATGAGGAGAACAACCAAATTCATCTCCATGGGCCGGCCAAGCTGTGATTGATCGATGCCACTGCCGAGTTCTTTCATCCGTGAGGACACCTACATCCAGCAGTAGTGTTACTATGGAACGGAAGCCGTTTCGTGGGCCACTCGGTCTTTCTGTTTTATTCTATCCATGGCTTATTGTTTGTCGAGAACCTTGGATTTGTAATGAAGTTTGCTGGTTGTTGATGTGCAGCTGACTATATCCATTTACAAATGTAGTGCGTCGTTCAAGTGAAGGAGGGAGGAGAATGCAAAGCCGAACATGAACGCAGGTGCGGTGCCTGGGAAGAGAAAGAAGGTAAATCTCTTCTTATTTTGTTATGTCGCAATAGGCCAGCCCAAGATTTCCAAGTGTTTCATGGTGCATGTCTGTTCATAACAACAATGATTTTGATCATCAGCGTGCTTGCTCGTAAAAAATACAAGAAATTGGTAGCATCATGTGTTGTTTCATTAAAGGGAGGTGAAACAACAACACCATTGACTCCAAGGATCACAAGTTCCTATTTGCACTTGGTGCTAAATGCAATGGCTTGGCAAAATAAGTTACTGTGTTGATTAATGTTTGGTTTTTCTTTTTCTTCTGAATAGCATTGTCGTAGATCTCCATTTTAGATAACATGTTTGAGAAATTTACCAAGTTACTCTATAGTGACAATGTATTTTTTGTTAAGAGGTTTTAAGGGTTAATTCTTTTTTTGAAAGTTATCCTTTTATCTAAACTAAATGGTTGTCGTCTGAGATGAAACAATGTGTTTACTGTACCAAGAAGGGGATGTATGCACTGTTTCTATATCCAAATTAGCCAAATTGTAATTTCTTATATGGAGGCTCTTTGCAATACATCTTGGGGCAACCTGCAAAATTTATGCTGGACTCATAAGTCAGTGGCAAAGCGTGCATGTTGCTTCTAGTTTTATTGTTAACCATGCTATGGTCCAAACTCCTTTTTATTCTACTCATATGATATTGCTCATCTTTTGTTTTTTGTCCTGATGCCTCATGTATTTACAGTACAAATGTTCTAAATTTAGTGCTTCTTGAACATGGCTAGGGCAATGGATAAAATCTAGATGCTAAGTTGACTTTTTTCCTGTAGATTTGCTTATCGTGAAGACGCTTGCAAGGATGCAGCGGAGCAGATCATTTGGAGAGATAGGCCATGTTTGGTTCAGCTTTTCTCGACGGATTCCGCTGCCGCGCAACAGAATCTGAACCAAGGGCGAATCCAGCAGAATCCGATTCCAGAAATCCGCTGCCAAAATCCCAACCAAAAGTGGAAGCAGCCCAGGACGTGCTTTCCAAAATCTGATTCCGTTGCGGTCCAAAATCTAAAAAAGTTGTATTAGTTGGTTTGACAAATGACCTACATCTTTTTCACATCAGATTTTCCACAGCTATTTTTTTACAGCAGATTTTTCACAGCTACTTTTAGAAATCCACAGCCGAATCAAATAGGGCCATAGGATGCCATAGTTTGGTCTTTCTATGAATTTTGGTTTTTTTGTAACCGTGTTTGCACTAGCTCGGAATAAGTGACTTGATATGCTCTAATGCTCGTGGTTTACAATAAATTTGTAATGATGTGTAATGCATAAAATGGAATTTGGGGATTTTAATTTTTTTAATTCATAATTTGTTAGTAGTAGCGTTTGGGAAAAACCGTGCGCTACTAGTATCTAGATACTAATAGCATGTGTTACTATAGAAGCGCTACTACTATTTTAGTAGTAGCGTAGGTTTACCCGCGCTACTACTAACTTTTAGTTGTAGCACGGGAACCCGCGCTAATACTAACCAGTTTTCCAGCGCTACTAGTAGCCTTTTTCCCTAGTAGTGATTGTCGGTGTCCTGGATTAGGGGGTGCATACCACATCAGCCTGCCACTCATGGGCCGAGCCGAGGACCCCACCAATGGGCCTCTCATACCCTGGCCCTCGGCATGATCAAGATGGAGTTCTCCCAAGACTTGGCGTACACTTCAAGACACATTTGAATGGTTGATATGTTTATCCCTAAATTGTAACCAACTATGTGCAACCCTAGCTACCCCAGTGCCTACATAAACTGTGGGGTTTCGTTCGTAAAGGTAAAATTTCAAGGTCTTAGAGCTTAGAACTCATTCATACGATTTCGAGGTAGATCAAATTGTACTTTGTACCCCCTCCACAATCAATATAATAAGAGCAGGACATAGGTTTTACCTCTTTGAGAGGGCTCAGACCTGCATAAATACCGCTTCCCTATTCATCATGTTACCATTGTTCCTAGATCATTAGCTTGGGACCCCCTACATGAGATCCGCCGATTTTAGCACGGACACCACTCAAAATACAATTATCTCTGCTTTTGAAACAATGAGCTCTAGCACCTCTGCAACTCTCTACTTTCCTCTGCGAAGGGCCTATCTATTTACTTTTATTGTTGACTCATCACCTTCTCATTCAAGCACCAATCCTGAGAGCGCTATTGCATTCTTAGTGTACCATGCATTCTATCTAATTAATGTTGAGACTGAGCATGACCGGATTTCTTCTACCCCGAATTACAATGTTTAGTCTCTGCTTGAACTTCAGAGGTGCTCTGTTTTTATATTTTGCAGTCTCAGAAAGGGCTAGCGAAATACCATTTTATCATATTGCATCATAATTGTTTTGACAAATTGTTGGCATCGGAGATATTGTATTATTGCCCGCCAGTATATTACGTCATTGACATGAATAAATATGAGTTATAAACGTTATCAGATATGTGTCTAGTTCATGATCTTTGATAAAAACTTGATTACTAGTTAAGCTTATATACGATAACAGAAACAAAAAAGTTGGTAAAAGTTTTTCTATGTCACTTTCAGTTTGTCAACTGAATTGCTTGAGGACAAGCAATGAGTTAAAGTTGGGGGAGTTGATATGTTGCCAACATATCTACTTTTCCAAACACTTTTTCTCTTGTTTTGGACTCTAATTTGTATGATTTGAATGAAACTAACCCGGACTAAGGTTGTTTTCAGCAGAACTACTTTGGTGTTGTTTATACCCAGAAATAAAAAATTCTCAGAATCCGGTGATTTTTGAATATATAAATAATACTAGCGTAAAGAGTTACCCGACGGGCCACCTATGAGCCACAAGCTTAGGGGCCCTGTCGGTGTCAAAACCGGCGGATCTCGGGTAGGGGGTCCCGAACTGTGCGTCTAGGCAGATGGTAACAGGAGACAAGGGACACGATGTTTTTACCCAGGTTTGGGCCCTCTCGATGGAGGTAAAACCCTACTCCTGCTTGATTAATATTTATGATATGGGTAGTATAAGAGTAGATCTACCACGAGATCAGACAGGCTAAACCCTAGAAGCTAGCCTATGGTATGATTGTTGTTCTTCTGTCCTATGGACTAAAACACTCCGGTTTATATAGACACCGGAGAGGGTTAGGGTTACACAGAGTTGGTTACAACGGAAGGAGATCTACATATCCGTATTGCCAAGCTTGCCTTCCACGCCAAGGAAAGTCCCATTCGGACACAGGACGAAGTCTTCAATCTTATATCTTCATAGTCCAGGAGTCCGGCCAAAGGTTATAGTCCGGCTATCCGAACACCCCCTAATCCAGGACTCCCTCAGTAGCCCCTGAACCAGGCTTCAATGACGACGAGTCCGGCGTGCAAATTGTCTTCGGCATTACAAGGCGGGTTCCTCCTCCGAATACTTCGTAGAAGATTGTGAACAGAAGGATAGTGTCCGGTTCTGCAAAATAAGTTCCAAATATTGCCATAGAGAGAATAATATTTACACAAATCTAATCTACTGACGTACCCCGCAGTGTGACATCACACCACGGCCAAGTCTTTATTTGAATCATTTTGTTGTCCCACCTCAGCGTGTTTAGCGAGGCGGTTTCCTTGGCACGTGTTGTCAAAGCAGAGATCGTGTCCCCTTATTCCGGGATTCTCATCAATACGGGCGTGGGTAAGCCAACCGCGCCATTGATTACGGCACTTGGGAGATAAGCGAGTTTTACCAGGCTGATGGGGGCACGCAGTTTCGTCCGCCCATATAAGGGGATAAGGATCCACCTTTTCACCTACGCCTTCTTCCTCCTTTGCTCATCCATTTTCGCATACTCGAGCTCCAGCGCCCAAGTTCGCACTCCCCACCTCAACCTTCTCCATCTATGTCCGGAGCGGGAGGCAAGTGGATTGTCTCCTCCGTCACGGAGGGACACATCAAAAAGCTGAGGAAGGCCGGATACTTGTCTGACGACATCGCGCACCGGCTTCCCGAAGAGGGGCAGCTCCTCCCCACCCCAAGGCCCCATGAGAGGGTGGTGTTCCTCACCCATTTCCTCCACGGACTAGGTTTTCCTCTCCACCCATTTGTTCGGGGTCTCATGTTCTACTACAGCCTAGATTTCCATGATCTGGCCCCGAACTTTATCCTCAACATCTCGGCGTTCATCATCATGTGCGAGGCCTTCCTCTGCATCCAGCCCCACTTCGCTTATGGCTGAAGACCTTCAATGTCAAGCCGAAGGTAGTGGGCAGCCGCCAAGCGGAGTGTGGAGGCGCCATGGTGGGAAAGATGCCAAACGTCCTATGGCTCGAGGGCTCCTTCATGGAGACCATAAAGGGGTGGCAATCGGGATGGTTCTACATCACTGAGCCGCGCGACCCTGCATGGGTCGCAGCCCCCGAGTTCCGATCCGGAATCCCCACGCGGCTCACCTCCTGGAAAGAGAAGGGCCTGCCGTGGGGCAAAAAAGGAGAGCTGACCGGACTCCAAACATGCATCCAAACCCTGGTGAACAAGAAGCTCAAGCTTGTCAATGTAGTCCAGGTCATGCTCATCCGCCGGATACTCCCATGCCAACAACGGGCTTTCAGCTTGTGGGAGTTCAAGCCGGCCCAGCACCGAACCCTGAGCAGGCTCTTCGACACAACGTACGAAGATGCCTAGAAGGTGCTATTCAAGGGTGCCGAAGCTCCCGCATCTGCTACTGAGGATCGCGTTTTAGCGCGCAGCGTCAAGCCAGCGCGGTAAGCTGTTTTTACCTCTTACAGGATATTTATTTTTCATAGTTTGACTCTATGCGGGATCTAAGCTCCCTTACCTTTGACAGGATTGGAAGGAGACGTCCAGACAGATCGACTGTCCGGCTCCTTTGCCCGAAGGCCCAGCAGACGCTCGCTTGGAAAAGCTGCTGGTTCCGGACCCCTATGTGGTGCCGGAGAAGAAGGCCACGGGAACCCGAAAGAGTTCCCGACGCCCGGTGGATTCGGACTCATCGTCTGACGACTCCGAGGCGGACTCCTCCCCGAAGACGAGGAGGAGGAAAGAGAAGTTTCTCCCCCAGCGGGGGGAGAGAAGAAAAGGAAGCCCGCCCCAACGGGGGAGGCCGGAGGGTCCAAGAAAGGAAGGACCCTCCCTCCGGACTACTCCACCGACACCGACGACTGCGAAGAGGAGTGGCCACACAGGGCCAAGCCCCTGGCAAGATCGTAAGTGTTTGGATACCAGAATGAATCATGGCGTTCCTTTATTGCATAGCTTTTCCTGACGCCGAATATATTTATGCAGTCCGCCCAAAGACGGGCTCGACACGTCGTCGAGTGGTTCCCTGGATTCGTCGGATGTGATCAGTACTTCACTTCCGGCCGCCTCCTCCCCTCACCCTACGGATAACGCCGAGGTGTTGTCCCAGGAGGCTCCAGGCCAGGAGGAGGTGGTCCTGGAGGCGCCGCAAGGCGACCTCCCGGACTCCAGGTGCACAGGGGACAAAACCCCCAAGGGCTCCAAGTTCGGCCCTAGGCCGGACACCACTCCGGAACCTTCAAAGGTTCCGGAGTCTGGCAGGCGGCCCCCTAAGAAGAAGGGCAAGCCTACGACGCCGGTGACCTCCGCCCAACCGGAGGCACTGGATAACTTGCTGGAGGTGCTTAACGACGCCTCCATCGACGAGGAGCACCGCACTATTATGAGTGCGGTGATTCAGAAGGTTCAGTCCGCTAAGAGCGGGCTGACCGAAGCCTGTGCCAGCCTGTTGACAGGCTTTGAGGTATGTAAAAAAATATGTAAAAATATTACCGCATAGACAGTATCCCCTGATGCTCTGTTTGGCGTTCGGAAAGAAAAGCCGAATAGAGGATCTAATAACATTCGCAGGAGTCTAACAAAAGTAAGTCAATATGCGCATGCAGGCTTCACTGCTGGCGTCCGCCGCACTGACTGCGGAGGTGGACACGCTGAAGCAGAACCTCGAGCGATCCGAGCAAGAGCTCAGCCTTGCCAAGAAGCAGCTCGAGGACAAAGAAGGTAAGAGATACCTTATTTAAATATATAAAAGGTGCAATTGCAAAAAAATGACAGGATCAACGTGGCTATTGTAGGGGCCACAACTGAGGTGGCAACCCTTAAGCAAGCGCTATCCGAGGCCGAAAAGAAGGCAGCCACGGAGCGTACCGAGCGGGAGAAGCAGGAGGCGCGGGTTGGCGAGGTGCAGCAAGAGCTCCAGGCTCTCATGAAAAAACATGAGAGTTTGGAGCTTGACTCGAAGACGTGGGAGTCCAAGCTCGCAGCAGCCCTTGAAGATGCCAAGTCTGCCAAGGCCGAAGCCCAGAAGGCCCTCCAGGAGGTTGAGGTGATGAAAAAGATAGCGGCGGGTAAGGCATTCTTTATGCAAAGCAAGCACGTGAAGGTGAATTACTTGTTACTTACCCGAGTCCGGAGCTCTCCAGGAGCATTCGCAGATTTGCCCCGCAGTGTGTCAGATCCCGCCGCCTTCTACCGGGCCGAGGAGGGCAACTCAACGGAGAAGGTGTTCTGGTCTCAGTACGCTGAGGCCGGACACCCGGTGCCTTTGAGCGACCAGTTGAAGCAACTAGTCGAGCTCCACAAGGTGGCCGAACAGGCCCTGAAGGGCTTTATAGTTCGGCTGTGGCCTGGAGAGGCCCTGCCTGGGAGCTACTTCGGGATGGTGAGGCGGCTGGTGGACGCCTGTCTGAGGCTTGAGGTCGTCAAGCGCTCCGTCTGCATCGAGGGTGCCCGTAGGGCCATTGCCCGTGCTAAGGTGCACTGGGGCAAATTGGATGCCGTGAAGCTTGTAAAGGACGGGTCGCTGTAGGGCAAGGAGCATCGCCACCCCGAGATGTATTACGAGGGCGTCCTGAAGGGTGCCCGCCTTGTAGCGGATGAATGCTTGAAAGATATAATATTTGAGTGAAACTTGTTCATTTTATCCTATGCGCTGAAAACTTGTTCATATGCGCTATGCAACGCTTGTTTAATTTAAAATATTACCTTTTGCGCGTCCGTTTATTAAATTTGAGAGATGGCGAGTCGTCGGCTTCTGCCCCCATGCCACGAGTGTTGGGGTGTTCGGGATAAACCTGAGCACTCCTTTTCCCATTCTTGGGTCCTTCGAGGGAGGTGCTCAGCACAACGAACAAGGCAATCGGACTATAATGCGTTATCACTGTCACTTAGCCATAGAATTCTATAATTTTAAATTTCGGTGAAGCCCCTAGTATTCGGAAGACCGAGTTCGGGGCGCTATACACGCCTAGGCCGGACAAAGCCAGCTCCTCGCTCTAAGCGGCATAAGTCTTTAGGGACTCAAAACCTTCCCGAACAGCGACCAACTCTCGCCCTATCATGACAGTCAGTTTTAGCTTTCTCTACTGAGGTGCTTAGGCCCAGCTCAACTGGGGCACAATCGCAGTAGTTCTCCTAGCGCTACCTTAGCCGATATAGCGGAACGTAAGGTACCAAAACATGGGAGCCGGGCAAACCCAACTACTGACCAAAGACATGATTCAGAGCTAATGCATATAATGCTATAAGTTCGGAGGTCCGCACTTGTGAAAGTGTTCGGACTTCTCACGCCGTGTTATGGGGTGCTTGAGCCCCTGGCATATTGGCCGTACCAAAGTGTATGGGTGCTAAATGTCATAACTGAACATATATATTTAAAAAGAAATGAATAGAGAATGCAGTAATAAGCTGAAGCTAAGCATTGTTTATTTCTAAATGTTGCTGTAAAAGCAGAACGATACAAATAGTGCGATAAGCAAGAGATGGGACTATTTGACATGTCCCCCTCCAGGGGCGAGCTGTGAGACGATATGTAAGACAGGTATTTTGCTCATTATAGAGACCACCTGGTAATTCGGCGTAGCTTCCTGCCTCCTTGGTTGTTGCATCATGTGTTCGGCAATTGTACTGCCGGACAGGCCTTTCGTATGATGGAGTCCTGAAAGTAAGAAAAAAATGACGAAATCGGGAGCCCCTAGTGCGGTCGAGCCGCATTTAGGGCATGCCGTGGACGTGCCCCTCCCCCTGTGCCCATGGAATTTTCAGAGCCTAGTTGTGTACGCGTAGCACTGATTTCGCAGTTTCGCGAGGGCTGGGGTTGGGGCCGTATTGCTACGCTTTCTCGGAACGTGCCATGCGGTCTTGTTGTAGGTTACTCCGGGCGCGCTTGACGGTGTCCGGACGTTTAAAATCCCGACTGGAGAATTGCCTTGAGAGGCTGCTCTGTACTTCCGCTGCCAGCGCCACCGTATGCTCCTCCGTTCGGAGAGAGCGTTCGGTGTTTCCATTGACCGTAATGACTCCTCGAGGGCCTGGCATCTTGAGCTTGAGGTATGCGTAGTGCGGCACCGCATTGAATTTTGCAAATGCGGTTCGTCCGAGCAGTGCGTGATAGCCACTGCGGAACGGGACTATGTTGAAGATTAACTCCTCGCTTCAGAAATTATCCGGGGATCCGAAGACCACTTCGAGTGTAACTGAGCCAGTACAGTTGGCCTCTACACCTGGTATGACGCCTTTAAAGGTCATTTTTGTGGGTTTAATCCATGAGGGATCTATGCCCATTTTCCGCACTGTATCCTGATAAAGCAGGTTCAGGCTGTTGCCGCCGTCCATAAGGACTCTAGTGAGGTGAAATCCGTCAATGATTGGGTCGAGAACCAATGCGGCAAATCCGCCGTGACGGATGCTAGTGGGGTGGTCCCTTCGATCAAAAGTGATCGGGCAAGAGGACCATGGGTTGAACTTTGGGGCGACTGGCTCCAACGCGTATACGTCCCTTAATGCACGCTTCTGCTCCCTCTTGGGGATGTGGGTTGCGTATATCATGTTCACCGTCCGCACTTGTGAGGGGAAACCCTTTTGTCCACTATTGTTCGGCGGCCGGGGCTCCTCCTCGTCATCGCTATGCAGCCCCTTGTCTCTGTTTTCGGCATGTAACTTGCCTGCCTGCTTGAACACCCAACAATCCCTGTTGGTGTGATTGGCTAGTTTTTCTGGGGTGTCGTGTATCTGACACAAGCGATCGAGTATTCGGTCCAAACTGGACGGGCCCGGAGTATTTCTCTTGAATGGCTTTTTCCGATGGCCGGCTTTAGAGCCTCTGAATCCGGCATTAACTATCGTATCCTCAGCACTGTCGCCGTTAATGCGGCGCTTGTGCTTGTTGCGACGCGACCTGCCATTGCTGTCCTTGGTATCTGAGTTACTAGGGCTCTTGGTCATGTTGTTACTACGAGCTAGCCAGCTGTCTTCTCCCGCGCAAAAGTGGGTCATGAGTGTCATGAGGGTTGCCATGGATTTCGGCTTTTCCTGTCCTAGGTGCCGGGCAAGCCACTCGTCACGGATGTTGTGTTTGAAGGCTGCTAGGGCCTCTGCGTCCGGACAGTCGATGATTTGATTTTTCTTGGTTAGGAACCGTGTCCAGAATTGTCTGGCCGATTCCTCCGGCTGCTGAATTATGTGGCTTAGGTCATCGGCGTCTGGTGGTCGCACATAGGTGCCCTGCAAATTGTCGAGGAATGCGGCTTCCAGGTCCTCCCAACAACCAATTGATTCTGCTGGCAAGCTGTAAAGCCAATGCCGAGCTGGTCCTTTAAGCTTGAGTGGGAGGTATTTGATAGTGTGTAGATCATCGACACGGGCCATGTGGATATGAAGGAGATAATCCTCGATCCATACCGCAGGATCTGTTGTGCCATCGTATGATTCGATGTTTACGGGTTTGAAACCCTCTGGGATTTGATGATCCATTACTTCATCCGTGAAGCATAGTGGGTGTGCGGTGCCTCTGTACTGGGCTATATCACGACGTAGATCAAATGAGCTTTGTCTGCTGTGTTCGGCCCGGTCGGATTTGCTGTATCCGGCGTGACGGTTATCGTCTCGAGTCGTGGGGCGTCCACGCGATCCGTAGATCGATCTTGTTTGCCTTGCCTTGTCCTCCAACATATCGTGCAGGTCTAGTGCGTTTCCCCATGCCTTGGTATTTTTTGAGCGACGCCGAGGTGCGGCTTGAGCGGAGGGCCGTGAGGCCTCTCTGTCGCGGCCACGAGGTGGCCGATCGGCCGCGTCATGCGCTGGTGATGTAGGTTTAGGTGCTTCCTCCTCTAACTAGGGTAGCAGCCTGCGCTTTGGGTAACTCTTGGAGGGGCGTTCGAGTTCATACTCTTCGGCCGCCAGGACTTCAGTCCATCTGTCGGCTAGCAAATCTTGATCAGATCTAAGCTGTTGCTATTTTTTCTTAAGGCTGCTCGTCGTGGCCATAAGCCTGCGCTTAAAGCGCTCTTGTTCGGCGGGATCCTCAGGCACGACAAATTCGTCGTCACCGAGGCTTGCCTCGTCTTCGGAGGGAGGCATGTAATTATCATCCTCTTCCTCTCTGTCTGCCGCCCTCTCAGGAGTGCTGGCTTCTCCATCCTCCTGCGCTGAGTCTTGCTGGAGGGAGTTGTCTTCGGCACTGTCCGGGGTGTTATTGTCTCCGGTGCCGGTTTCACCGTTTTTGCTTTGGCGGGACTAAGAGCGGCGCCGCTGATGTCAGCGCTTGGGTTGCTTCTTGGAGGGGTCATCCCTCATTGTTCCATCGCCATTGCCTTCTTTGGGTGTATCCACCATATATATGTCATATGACGAGGTGGCTTTCCAGTGCCCTATAGGCGCTGGTTCCTGTTCGTCTCCTACATCGTCGTCCATACCGTCGATGTCTTCGGAGTCGAAGTCTAGCATGTCGGTTAAATCATCGATAGTGGCTACGAAGTGGGTGGTGGGTGGGCATCGAATTTCTTCGTCGTCCGCATCCCAATCCTGTTGGCCATAATCCGGCCAAGACTCTCCTGACAAAGAGAGAGACCTTAGTGAATTCAGAATATCGCCGAAGGGCGAGTGCTGAAAGATATCCGCGGCGGTGAATTCCATGATCGGCGCCCAATCGGATTCGATTGGCAAGGGCGCGGAGGGCTCGGAGTCCAGAGAGGAGTCCGGCACCTTAGAGTCACGGGCTTCGTAGAGGATAAGGCTGGTGTTCGGCTCGATCGTCGTAGAGATTGCAGCCCCCGAGGCGGTGTTCAGCCACCCGTCCTCGATTGGTGCAGTCGGCTCCGAGCTAAGGGTCGGAGCGGACACGGGTGCGGCCTCCAGAGCACTGTTCGGCGGCAGAGCTAGATCATGCCCTTCGTGACAGTGCGGCGCGCCCGGCTGTGGCTCGAATCCGTCGAAGATCAAGTCCCCGCGGATATCGGTCGTGTAGTTCAAACATCCAAATCTGACCTGATGGCCAGGGGCATAGCTTTCGATCTGCTCCAGATGGCCAAGCGAATTGGCCCGCAGTGCAAAGCCGCCGAATACGAAGATTTGTCCGGGGAGAAAAGTCTCACCCTGGACCGCGTCACCGTTGATGATCGGAGGAGCCATCGGGCCTAAAAGTGACGACACAGAGGAACTCTCAATGAAAACACCAATGTCGGTGTCAAAACCGGCGGATCTCGGGTAGGGGGTCCCGAACTGTGCGTCTAGGCGGATGGTAACATGAGACAAGGGACACGATGTTTTTACCCAGGTTCGGGCCCTCTCGATGGAGGTAAAACCCTGCTCCTGCTTGATTAATATTGATGATATGGGTAGTACAAGAGTAGATCTACCACGAGATCAGAGAGGCTAAACCCTAGAAGCTAGCCTATGGTATGGTTGTTGTTCTTCTGTCCTATGGACTAAAACCCTCCGGTTTATATAGACACCGGAGAGGGTTAGGGTTACACAGAGTCGGTTACAACGGAAGGAGATCTACATATCCGTATCGCCAAGCTTGCCTTCCATGCCAAGGAAAGTCCCATCCGGACACGGAACGAAGTCTTCAATCTTATATCTTCATAGTCCAGGAGTCCGGCCAAAGGTTATAGTCCGGCTATCCGAACACCCCCTAATCCAGGACTCCCTCAGGCCCCCTCGGGGCGCGTTGTCTGAGCTTGTGGGTCCCACATGCCTTAGTTTGCACTACCTCCAAGTCCATAAGTACTGTCTTCCCGAGAGAAAAAATCAGAGAGAAAGAATTATCGCGTTTTACGATACAAAGTCGCCACCACTGTTGGAAATATGCCCTAGAGGCAATAATAAAAGCATTATTATTATATTTCCTTGTTCATGATAATTGTCTTTATTCATGCTATAATTGTGTTATCCGGAAATCGTAATGCATGTGTGAATAACAGACACCAACATGTCCCTAGTGAGCCTCTAGTTGACTAGCTCGTTGATCAACAGATAGTCATGGTTTCCTGACTATGGACACTGGATGTCATTGATAACGAGATCACGTCATTAGGAGAATGATGTGACGGACGAGACCCAATCCTAAACATAGCACAAGATCGTATAGTTCGTTTGCTAGAGTTTTGCAATGTCAAAGTATCTTTTCCTTAGACCATGAGATCGTGTAACTCCCGGATACCGTAGGAGTGCTTTGGGTATGCCAAACGTCACAACGTAACTGGGTGACTATAAAGGTAGACTACGGGTATCTCCGAAAGTGTCTGTTGGGTGACATGGATCAAGACTGGGATTTGTCACTCCGTATGACGGAGAGGTATCACTGGGCCCACTCGGTAATGCATCATCATAATGAGCTCAGAGTGACCAAGTGTCTGGTCACGGGATCATGCATTACGGTACGAGTAAAGTGACTTGCCGGTAACGAGATTGAACAAGGTATTGGGATACCGACGATCGAATCTCGGGCAAGTAACATATCGATAGACAAAGGGAATAGCGTACGGGGTTGATTGAATCCTCGACATCGTGGTTCATCCGATGAGATCATCGTGGAGCATGTGGGAGCCAACATGGGTATCCAGATCCCGCTGTTGGTTATTGACCGGAGAGTCGTCTCGGTCATGTCTGCTTGTCTCCCGAACCCGTAGGGTCTACACACTTAAGGTTCGGTTACGCTAGGGTTGTAGGGATATGTATATGCAGTAACCCGAATGTTGTTCGGAGTCCCGGATGAGATCACGGACGTCACGAGGAGTTCCGGAATGGTCCGGAGGTAAAGATTTATATATGGGAAGTCCTGTTTCGGGCATCGGGACAAGTTTCGGGGTTATCGGTATTGTACCGGGACCACCGGAGGGGTCCCGGGGGCCCACCGGGTGGGGCCACCCATCCCCGGGGGCCACATGGGCTGTAGGGGGTGCGCCTTGGCCTGCTTGGGCCAAGGGCACCAGCCCCACAAGGCCCATGCGCCTAGGGTTTCCAAGGGGGAGGAGTCCTACTAGTGGAAGGCACCTCCTAGGTGCCTTGGGGGGGAGGGAAACCCCCCTAGGCCGCCGCACCCCCTAGGAGATTGGATCTCCTAGGGCCGGCCACCCCCCCTTGGCACCCCTATATATAGTGGGGGAGAGGAGGGACTTCATACCTTGAGTCCTTGGCCTTTGGTTGCCTCCTTCTTCCTCCCCAACACCTCCTCAACCTCCATAGTGCTTAGCGAAGCTCTGCCGGAGTACTGCAGCTCCATCAACACCACGCCGTCGTGCTGCTGCTGGTGCCATCTCCCTCAACCTCTCCTCCCTCCCTTGCTGGATCAAGAAGAGGAGACGTGGCTGTTCCGTACGTGTGTTGAACGCGGAGGTGCCGTCCGTTCGGTGCTAGGATCTCCGGTGATTCGAATCACGTCGTGTTCGACTACATCATCCCCGTTCTTTGAACGCTTCCGCTCGCGATCTACAAGGTACGTAGATGCATCCAATGACTCGTTGCTAGATGAACTCCTAGATGATCTTGGTGAAACGAGTAGGAAAATTTTTGTTTTCTGCAACGTTCCCCAACAGTGGCATCATGAGCTAGGTCTATGCGTAGTTCTTCTTGCGCGAGTAGAACACAATTTGTTGTGGGCGTAGATTTGTCAACTTTCTTGCCGTTACTAGTCCTTTCTTGCTTCAGCGGTATTGTGGGATGAAGCGGCCCGGACCAACCTTACACGTACGCTTACGTGAGACCGGTTCCACCGACTAACATGCACTAGTTGCATAAGGTGGCTGGCGGGTGTCTGTCTCTCCTACTTTAGTTGGGGCGGAATCGATGAACAGGGTCCTTATGAAGGGTAAATAGAAGTTGACAAATCACGTTGTGGCTTTAACGTAGGTAAGAAAACGTTCTTGCTAGAACCCTAATTCAGCCACGTAAAAACTTGCAACAACAATTAGAGGACGTCTAACTTGTTTTTGCAGCAAGTGGTTTGTGATATGATATGGCCAAAGTTGTGATGAATGATGAATGATCTATATGTGATGTATGAGATGTTCATGCTATTGTAATAGGATTCACGACTTGCATGTCGATGAGTATGACAACCGGCAGGAGCCATAGGAGTTGTCTTTATTCTTTTAATGACCTGCGTGTCATCGAGAAACGCCATGTAAATTACTTTACTTTATTGCTAAACGCGTTAGCCATAGTAGTAGAAGTAATAGTTGGCAAGCAACTTCATGGAGACACGATGATGGAGATCATGATGATGGAGATCATGGTGTCAAGCCGGTGACAAGATGATCACGGAGCCCCAAGATGGAGATCAAAGGAGCTATGTGAAAATGGCCATATCATGTCACGTTTATTATTTGATTGCATGTGATGTTTATCATGTTTTGCATCTTGTTTACTTAGAACGACGGTAGTAAATAAGATGATCCCTCACAATAAAATTCAAGAAGTGTTCCCCCTAACTGTGCACCGTTGCGACAGTTCGCTGTTTCAAAACACCACGTGATGATCGGGTGTTTTATTCAGACGTTCACATACAACGGGTGTAAGACAGATTTACACATGCAAACACTTAGGTTGACTTGACGAGCCTAGCATGTACAGACATGGCCTCGGAACACAGAAGACCGAAAGGTCGAGCATGAGTCGTATAGAAGATACGATCAACATGAAGATGTTCACCGATGTTGACTAGTCCGTCTCACGTGATGATCGGACACGGTCTAGTTTAACTCGGATCATGTAATACTTAGATGACTAGAGGGATGTCTAATCTAAGTGGGAGTTCACTAATAATTTGATTAGTTGAACTTAATTATCATGAACTTAGTCTAAAATCTTTGCAATATGTCTTGTAGATCAAATGGCCAACGTAGTCCTCAACTTGAACGCGTTCCTAGAGAAAACTAAGCTGAAAGACGATGGCAGCAACTATACGGACTGGGTCCGGAACCTGAGGATCATCCTCATAGCTGCCAAGAAAGATTATGTCCTACAAGCACCGCTTGGTGACGCACCCGTTCTCCCTGCAGAACAAGATGTTATGAACGCTTGGCAGGCACGTTTCGATGACTACTCCCTCGTTCAGTGCGGCATGCTTTACAGCCTAGAGCCGGGGCTCCAAAAGCGTTTTGAGAGACATGGAGCATATGAGATGTTCGAAGAGCTGAAAATGGTTTTCCAAGCTCATGCCCGGGTCGAGAGATATGAAGTCTCCGACAAATTCTTTAGCTGTAAGATGGAGGAAAAAAGTTCTGTCAGTGAGCACATACTCACTATGTCTGGGTTGCATAACCGCTTGACTCAGCTGGGAGTTAATCTCCCGGATGATGCGGTCATTGACAGAATCCTCCAGTCGCTTCCACCAAGCTACAAGAGCTTTGTGATGAACTTCAATATGCAGGGGATGGAAAAGACCATTCCTGAAGTATTTGCTATGCTGAAATCAGCAGAGGTAGAAGTCAGAAAGGAACATCAAGTGTTGATGGTCAATAAAACCACTAAGTTCAAGAAAGGCAAGGGTAAAAAGAACTTCAAGAAGGACGGCAAGGAGGTTGCCGCGCCCGGCAAGCAAGCTGCCGGGAAGAAGCCAAAGAATGGACCCAAGCCCGAGACTGAGTGCTTTTATTGCAAGGGAAGCGGTCACTGGAAGCGGAACTGCCCTAAGTACTTAGCGGATAAGAAGGCTGGCAAAACAAAAGGTATATGTGATATACATGTAATTGATGTGTACCTTACTAGTGCCCGTAGTAGCTCCTGGGTATTTGATACCGGTGCAGTTGCTCACATTTGTAACTCAAAGCAGGGGCTGCGGAATAAGCGGAAACTGGCAAAGGACGAGGTGACGATGCGCGTCGGGAATGGTTCCAAGGTCAATGTGATCGCCGTCGGCACGCTACCTCTGCATCTCCCTTCGGGATTAGTTTTAAACCTTAATAATTGTTATTTAGTGCCAGCTTTGAGCATGAACATTGTATCGGGATCTCGTTTAATTCGAGATGGCTACTCTTTTAAATCTGAGAATAATGGTTGTTCCATTTTTATGAGAGATATGTTTTATGGTCATGCTCCTATGGTGAATGGTTTATTCCTTATGAATCTCGAACGTGATGCTACACATATTCATAATGTGAGTACCAAAAGAAGTAAAGTTGATAATGATAGTCCCACATACTTGTGGCACTGCCGCCTTGGTTACATAGGTGTCAAACGCATGAAGAAGCTCCATGCTGATGGACTTTTAGAGTCTCTTGATTATGAATCATTTGACACGTGCGAACCATGCCTTATGGGTAAAATGACCAAGACTCCGTTCTCAGGAACAATGGAGCGAGCAACCGACTTATTGGAAATCATACATACCGATGTGTGCGGTCCAATGAGTGTTGAGGCTCGCGGTGGCTATCGTTATGTTCTCACCCTCACTGATGATTTAAGTAGGTATGGGTATATCTACTTAATGAAACACAAGTCTGAAACCTTTGAAAAGTTCAAGGAATTTCAGAGTGAGGTTGAAAATCAACGTGACAGGAAAATCAAGTTTCTACGATCAGATCGTGGAGGAGAATACTTGAGTCACGAGTTTGGGGCACACTTAAGAAAATGTGGAATAGTTTCACAACTCACGCCGCCTGGAACACCTCAGCGTAATGGTGTGTCCGAACGTCGTAATCGCACTCTGTTAGATATGGTGCGATCTATGATGTCTCTTACCGATTTACCGCTTTCTTTTTGGGGCTATGCTTTAGAGACTGCCACATTCACTTTAAATAGGGCTCCGTCGAAATCCGTTAAGACGACACCGTATGAATTATGGTTTGGGAAGAAACCTAAGCTGTCGTTTCTAAAAGTTTGGGGATGCGATGCTTATGTCAAGAAACTTCAACCTGAAAAGCTCGAACCCAAATCGGAAAAATGCGTCTTCATAGGGTACCCAAAAGAAACTATTGGGTACACCTTCTACCTTAGATCCGAAGGCAAGATCTTTGTTGCCAAGAATGGGTCCTTTCTGGAGAAAGAGTTTCTCTCGAAAGAAGTAAGTGGGAGGAAAGTAGAGCTTGATGAAGTATTGCCTCTTGAACCGGAAAATGGCGCAACTCAAGAAAATGTTCCTGAGGTGCCAGCACCGACTAGAGAGGAAGTTAATGATAATGATCAAGATACTTCTGATCAAGCTCCTACTGAAATTCGAAGGTCCACAAGGACACGTTCCGCACCAGAGTGGTACGGCAACCCTGTCTTGGAAATCATGTTGTTAGACAACGGTGAACCTTCGAACTATGAAGAAGCGATGGCGGGCCCAGATTCCGACAAATGGCTAGAAGCCATGAAATCCGAGATAGGATCCATGTATGAAAACGAAGTATGGACTTTGACTGACTTGTCCGTTGAACGGCGAGCCATAGAAAATAAATGGATCTTTAAGAAGAAGATAGACGCGGATGGTAATGTGACCATCTATAAAGCTCGGCTTGTCGCTAAGGGTTATCGACAAGTTCAAGGGGTTGACTACGATGAGACTTTCTCACCGGTAGCGAAGCTGAAGTCCGTCCGAATCATGTTAGCAATTGCCGCATTCTATGATTATGAAATATGGCAAATGGACGTCAAAACGGCATTCCTTAATGGTTTCCTTAAGGAAGAATTGTATATGATGCAGCCGGAAGGTTTTGTCGATCCTAAGAATGCTGACAAAGTGTGCAAGCTCCAACGCTCGATTTATGGGCTGGTGCAAGCATCTCGGAGTTGGAACATTCGCTTTGATGAGATGATCAAAGCGTTTGGGTTTACACAGACTTATGGAGAAGCCTGCGTTTACAAGAAAGTGAGTGGGAGCTCTGTAGCATTTCTCATATTATATGTAGATGACATACTTTTGATGGGAAATGATATAGAACTCTTGGACAGCATCAAGGCCTACTTGAATAAAAGTTTTTCAATGAAGGACCTTGGAGAAGCTGCTTATATATTAGGCATCAAAATCTATAGAGATAGATCAAGACGCCTCATAGGTCTTTCACAAAGCACATACCTTGATAAGATATTGAAGAAGTTCAATATGGATCAATCCAAGAAAGGGTTCTTGCCTGTGTTACAAGGTATGAAATTGAGCACAGCTCAATGTCCGACCACGGCAGAAGATATAGAAGAGATGAGCGTCATCCCCTATGCCTCAGCCATAGGTTCTATTATGTATGCCATGCTGTGTACCAGACCTGATGTTAACCTTGCCGTCAGTTTGGTAGGAAGGTACCAAAGTAATCCCGGCAAGGAACACTGGACAGCGGTCAAGAATATCCTGAAGTACCTGAAAAGGACTAAGGAAATGTTTCTCGTTTATGGAGGTGACGAAGAGCTCGTTGTAAAGGGTTACGTCGACGCTAGCTTCGACACAGATCTGGATGACTCTAAGTCACAAACCGGATACGTGTATATTTTGAATGGTGGGGCAGTAAGCTGGTGCAGTTGCAAGAAAAGCGTCGTGGCGGGATCTACATGTGAAGCGGAGTACATGGCAGCCTCGGAGGCAGCACATGAAGCAATATGGGTGAAGGAGTTCATCACCGACCTAGGAGTCATACCCAATGTGTCGGGGCCGATCAAGCTCTTCTGTGACAACACTGGAGCTATTGCACTTGCCAAGGAGCCCAGGTTTCACAAGAAGACAAGGCACATCAAGCGTCGCTTCAACTCCATTCGTGAAAATGTTCAAGACGGAGACATAGAGATTTGTAAAGTACATACGGACCTGAATGTAGCAGATCCGTTGACTAAACCTCTCCCTAGAGCAAAACATGATCAACACCAGAATTCCATGGGTGTTCGATTCATCATAATGTAACTAGATTATTGACTCTAGTGCAAGTGGGAGACTGTTGGAAATATGCCCTAGAGGCAATAATAAAAGCATTATTATTATATTTCCTTGTTCATGATAATTGTCTTTATTCATGCTATAATTGTGTTATCTGGAAATCGTAATACATGTGTGAATAATAGACATCAACATGTCCCTAGTAAGCCTCTAGTAGACTAGCTCGTTGATCAACAGATAGTCATGGTTTCCTGACTATGGACACTGGATGTCATTGATAACGAGATCACATCATTAGGAGAATGATGTGATGGACGAGACCCAATCCTAAACATAGCACAAGATCGTATAGTTCGTTTGCTAGAGTTTTGCAATGTCAAAGTATCTTTTCCTTAGACCATGAGATCGTGTAACTCCCGGATACCGTAGGAGTGCTTTGGGTATGCCAAACGTCACAACATAACTGGGTGACTATAAAGGTAGACTACGGGTATCTCCGAAAGTGTCTGTTGGGTGACATGGATCAAGACTGGGATTTGTCACTCCGTATGACGGAGAGGTATCACTGGGCCCACTCGGTAATGCATCATCATAATGAGCTCAGAGTGACCAAGTGTCTGGTCACGGGATCATGCATTACGGTACGAGTAAAGTGACTTGCCGGTAACGAGATTGAACGAGGTATTGGGATACCGACGATCGAATCTCGGGCAAGTAACATATCGATAGACAAAGGGAATAGCGTACGGGGTTGATAGAATCCTCGACATCATGGTTCATCCGATGAGATCATCGTGGAGCATGTGGGAGCCAACATGGGTATCCAGATCCCGCTGTTGGTTATTGACCAGAGAGTCGTCTCGGTCATGTCTGCTTGTCTCCCGAACCCGTAGGGTCTACACACTTAAGGTTCGGTTACGCTAGGGTTGTAGGGATATGTATATGCAGTAACCCGAATGTTGTTCGGAGTCCCGTATGAGATCCCGGACGTCACGAGGAGTTCCGGAATGGTCCGGAGGTAAAGATTTATATATGGGAAGTCCTGTTTCGGGCATCGGGACAAGTTTCGGGGTTATCGGTATTGTACCGGGACCACCGGAGGGGTCCCGGGGGCCCACCGGGTGGGGCCACCCATCCCCGGGGGCCACATGGGCTGTAGGGGGTGCGCCTTGGCCTGCTTGGGCCAAGGGCACCAGCCCCACAAGGCCCATGCGCCTAGGGTTTCCAAGGGGGAGGAGTCCTACTAGTGGACACAAGGACACGTTCCGCACCAGAGTGGTACGGCAACCCTGTCTTGGAAATCATGTTGTTAGACAACGGTGAACCTTCGAACTATGAAGAAGCGATGGCGGGCCCGGATTCCGACAAATGGCTAGAAGCCATGAAATCCGAGATAGGATCCATGTATGAAAACGAAGTATGGACTTTGACTGACTTGCCCGTTGAACGGCGAGCCATAGAAAATAAATGGATCTTTAAGAAGAAGACAGACGCGGATGGTAATGTGACCATCTATAAAGCTCGGCTTGTCGCTAAGGGTTATCGACAAGTTCAAGGGGTTGACTACGATGAGACTTTCTCACCGGTAGCGAAGCTGAAGTCCGTCCGAATCATGTTAGCAATTGCCGCATTCTATGATTACGAAATATGGCAAATGGACGTCAAAACGGCATTCCTTAATGGTTTCCTTAAGGAAGAATTGTATATGATGCAGCCGGAAGGTTTTGTCGATCCTAAGAATGCTGACAAAGCGTGCAAGCTCCAACGCTCGATTTATGGGCTGGTGCAAGCATCTCGGAGTTGGAACATTCGCTTTGATGAGATGATCAAAGCGTTTGGGTTTACACAGACTTATGGAGAAGCCTGCGTTTACAAGAAAGTGAGTGGGAGCTCTGTAGCATTTCTCATATTATATGTAGATGACATACTTTTGATGGGAAATGATATAGAACTCTTGGACAGCATCAAGGCCTACTTGAATAAAAGTTTTTCAATGAAGGACCTTGGAGAAGCTGCTTATATATTAGGCATCAAAATCTATAGAGATAGATCAAGACGCCTCATAGGTCTTTCACAAAGCACATACCTTGATAAGATATTGAAGAAGTTCAATATGGATCAATCCAAGAAAGGGTTCTTGCCTGTGTTACAAGGTATGAAATTGAGCTCAGCTCAATGTCCGACCACGGCAGAAGATATAGAAGAGATGAGCGTCATCCCCTATGCCTCAGCCATAGGTTCTATTATGTATGCCATGCTGTGTACCAGACTTGATGTTAACCTTGCCGTCAGTTTGGTAGGAAGGTACCAAAGTAATCCCGGCAAGGAACACTGGACAGCGGTCAAGAATATCCTGAAGTACCTGAAAAGGACTAAGGAAATGTTTCTCGTTTATGGAGGTGACGAAGAGCTCGTCGTAAAGGGTTACGTCGACGCTAGCTTCGACACAGATCTGGATGACTCTAAGTCACAAACCGGATACGTGTATATTTTGAATGGTGGGGCAGTAAGCTGGTGCAGTTGCAAGCAAAGCGTCGTGGCGGGATCTACATGTGAAGCGGAGTACATGGCAGCCTCGGAGGCAGCACATGAAGCAATATGGGTGAAGGAGTTCATCACCGACCTAGGAGTCATACCCAATGCGTCCGGGCCGATCAAGCTCTTCTGTGACAACACTGGAGCTATTGCACTTGCCAAGGAGCCCAGGTTTCACAAGAAGACAAGGCACATCAAGCGTCGCTTCAACTCCATTCGTGAAAATGTTCAAGATGGAGACATAGAGATTTGTAAAGTACATACGGACCTGAATGTAGCAGATCCGTTGACTAAACCTCTCCCTAGAGCAAAACATGATCAACACCAGAATTCCATGGGTGTTCGATTCATCACAATGTAACTAGATTATTGACTCTAGTGCAAGTGGGAGACTGTTGGAAATATGCCCTAGAGGCAATAATAAAAGCATTATTATTATATTTCCTTGTTCATGATAATTGTCTTTATTCATGCTATAATTGTGTTATCTGGAAATCGTAATACATGTGTGAATAATAGACATCAACATGTCCCTAGTAAGCCTCTAGTAGACTAGCTCGTTGATCAACAGATAGTCATGGTTTCCTGACTATGGACACTGGATGTCATTGATAATGAGATCACATCATTAGGAGAATGATGAGATGGACGAGACCCAATCCTAAACATAGCACAAGATCGTATAGTTCGTTTGCTAGAGTTTTGCAATGTCAAAGTATCTTTTCCTTAGACCATGAGATCGTGTAACTCCCGGATACCGTAGGAGTGCTTTGGGTATGCCAAACGTCACAACGTAACTGGGTGACTATAAAGGTAGACTACGGGTATCTCCGAAAGTGTCTCTTGGGTGACATGGATCAAGACTGGGATTTGTCACTCCGTATGACGGAGAGGTATCATTGGGCCCACTCGGTAATGCATCATCATAATGAGCTCAGAGTGACCAAGTGTCTGGTCACGGGATCATGCATTACGGTACGAGTAAAGTGACTTGCCGGTAACGAGATTGAACGAGGTATTGGGATACCGACGATCGAATCTCGGGCAAGTAACATATCGATAGACAAAGGGAATAGCGTACGGGGTTGATTGAATCCTCGACATCGTGGTTCATCCGATGAGATCATCGTGGAGCATGTGGGAGCCAACATGGGTATCCAGATCCCGCTGTTGGTTATTGACCGGAGAGTCGTCTCGGTCATGTCTGCTTGTCTCCCGAACCCGTAGGGTCTACACACTTAAGGTTCGGTTACGCTAGGGTTGTAGGGATATGTATATGCAGTAACCCGAATGTTGTTCGGAGTCCTGGATGAGATCACGGACGTCACGAGGAGTTCCGGAATGGTCCGGAGGTAAAGATTTATATATGGGAAGTCCTGTTTCGGGCATCGGGACAAGTTTCGGGGTTATCGGTATTGTACCGGGACCACCGGAGGGGTCCCGGGGGCCCACCGGGTGGGGCCACCCATCCCCGGGGGCCACATGGGCTGTAGGGGGTGCGCCTTGGCCTGCTTGGGCCAAGGGCACCAGCCCCACAAGGCCCATGCGCCTAGGGTTTCCAAGGGGGAGGAGTCCTACTAGTGGAAGGCACCTCCTAGGTGCCTTGGGGGGGAGGGAAACCCCCCTAGGCCGTCGCACCCCCTAGGAGATTGGATCTCCTAGGGCCGGCCACCCCCCCTTGGCACCCCTATATATAGTGGGGGAGAGGAGGGACTTCATACCTTGAGTCCTTGGCCTTTGGTTGCCTCCTTCTTCCTCCCCAACACCTCCTCAACCTCCATAGTGCTTAGCGAAGCTCTGCCGGAGTACTGCAGCTCCATCAACACCACGCCATCGTGCTGCTGCTGGTGCCATCTCCCTCAACCTCTCCTCCCTCCCTTGCTGGATCAAGAAGAGGAGACGTGGCTGTTCCGTACGTGTGTTGAACGCGGAGGTGCCGTCCGTTCGGTGCTAGGATCTCCGGTGATTCGAATCACGTCGTGTTCGACTACATCATCCCCGTTCTTTGAACGCTTCCGCTCGCGATCTACAAGGTACGTAGATGCATCCAATGACTCGTTGCTAGATGAACTCCTAGATGATCTTGGTGAAACGAGTAGGAAAATTTTTGTTTTCTGCAACGTTCCCCAACAACCACCTCCTGTTCATCATCGGAAGGGCGGATCTGGAGTCCGTTCGAGGCTCCCAAGAGGAGGATTTTTCACTGTCGTCGTCTACAACCCTCCTTCGTCAACAAACTCATGATGCTCACCACTGGGAGTGAGTAACTTTATCATAGGCATATTGGAGGTAGATGGAGATCGATGAGATTTTTCATGTAATCGAGTCAATTTGTTAGGGCTTGATCCCTATTATCCACTGTGTTATGAGATTAATGTTGCTATGCTTAATACTTGTCATTAGGGGCCGAGTGTCATGATTTCAGATCTAAACCTAGTACATTTTCAAGAATATATTTGAGGTCTTGATCCTATCTGCAAGCTATATGCACCTGTTATTGTTCCGAACCATAGATCCCAAGGTGACAATAATTGGGATACTCTTCGGGGATGACTGTAATTTGAGGAGTTCATGCATTTATTGTTTGTTAATGCTTTGTTTTGGTTCTCTATTGAAAGGAGCGTCTCAATTACCCTTAGATTTCTATTAGGACTCGGCTGCCATGGGAGGGTAGGACAAAAGATGTCATGCAAGTTTTTATTGTAAACACGTATAACTATATACAGAATACATGCCTACATATGATTGATGAATTGGAGATATTGTGTATCGCTCTAGGTTGTGACTGTTACATGATGAATGTCATCCAAATATCCATCGCTACTCCATGCCTACGCTTTTCATGATATTGTCTTTGCTCGAATCACTATTACTGCTGCTATTCCAATTGCTACAAAACTGTTACCACTGCTATCAAAAGTACCATATTACTGTGCTATTAATATTTTTCTACAAGGAAATAACTGTGGTTGAACTGACAACTCAACTGCCAAGGCTTATAAATATTCTTTACCTTTCCTTGTGGCGAGTCAATAAATTTGGTTGAAATACTCTTGAAAACTGTTGCAATTTTCTATACTTGTGGGTCATCAGTAGCTCATGGACTTGATACAGTGAGTTATATCCCGTGTCCCATGGATGCTAATATGATATCACATAATTTGACTAGGCGGGTTTATGATTTTAAAATTGTACTAGTAAATTGGGAGGGTGTCCCGTTGAGTTTTATTATCCCAGACATTGTTTTTGATGTAACCATCATTTGATGTTGATAAAGTGCGCCCAAGGGCACTCCCAAAAAACAAAATCTCGGCCACAAGAGGAGGATTACACCCAATAAATCATAGTTATGGAATTAAATCCCAAATTTCCCTGTGCTATTCGCGTTTGAAATCCTAGCAAAAGGGGATGCAATTTAGAACTTCCGGAGACACTGTGGCTCTTCCCCGATCTCGCTCCCACGCTCCCTCCTCCTTCTGCCTGACGATGAGACCTTCCAGGGGCGCGAGAGATCTGCTCACTTGCACAACGCACATACAACAAGTTGCTAGATGGGCGTTCGAGCAAATATTAGAAGAGACGAATATCCAATGATACCACACCTTAAATGCTCCTATGATACCATTTCAAAAAAATCAAATTCAAATGTTTAAAAAAATTCTTTAAAAAATCATGATGATCACAAGGAATGTATCTACAACCCCTAAAAAATTTTGTTTCTAATTTGAAATGCACATTGAGAATAAAAAAACAAATCCAGGTGTGAATGGTGCAAATTTTGCTTTTGTCTTTTTGTGACACTAGTCATGCTAGATTTGTCTTTTTTGTTTCCCAATTTGTATTTCAAATTGGATATGATTTTTAGGGGTTGTAGTCACATACGTTGTTTATACATTCACAAAAGAAATTCAGAATTTTTTGAAATGTTCAAAATTGATTTTTCCAATATAATGGGAATATGTTTCAAAATTTTCAAATACCTTTTCTTAGACACCAAAATTTCAAATACCTGATACACAAGTAGTGAATTCAGGAGCTCAGCCCGGACCTTCCCGCGAAGGCGCGAAGCCAAGCCTACTTGTGTTGGCGCCGCAACGCGAGAGGCATGGCTCTCCTCCTCCTCCTCCACCTCTTCCTCTTCCTCCGCCTCGTTACCTCCGCCGCCGCCGACTCGTTTCCGGCCACTGCGATCTTCGTCCTCGGTGACTCCACTGCAAGCTGTGCCGCCACCACGCTGTCCCTCAACCTCACACCCCCGTCCTCTTTCTCTAGCCCCTGCCTCTTCCACTCCGGCCGCCGCCGCCTCCTCCCCGACATCCTTGGTAAGCACCTTGAACGCCCCCGTTCCACTAAACCCCTCGAGCTCTGCTCCTAATTCGCGCACCATTGCGTCCGTGCATGCAGCCGCCAAAATGGAGCTCTCGCCACCGCCGCTCATCTCCACGCTCAACGGCTCAGCGGCCGCGGCCGCGATGGGCGTCAACTTCGGCGGCGAGGAGGGCGAGAGCGGCGGAGCCGGCGTGTTCCGCATGGGCGCCGTCGGGCAGCAGCTGCGGCTGGCCGCCGAGACGCTGCAGCTGCTGCGCCTCGAGGCCGCCACGCCGGGCGAGGCGTCCGCGGCCGTGGCCGGCGCCGTCTTCGTGGTGTCCTTCGGCGCCGACGCGTACGCGCGGCTGCTCGCGCGCGGGTCCGAGGCGGACGCGTCGGCGCCCAAGCACGGCCGCCGCGGCTTCGCCCGCCTCCTGGCCGGCCGCGTGGCGCGCGCGGTGCAGGAGCTGTACGAGGCGGACGTGAGGAGGGTGGCGGTGCTGGGGGTGCCGCCGCTGGGGTGCGCGCCGCGGGTGATGTGGGACGGGCTGCACCTCGTGGACGGCCGCGGGTGCGTGGAGGAGGCCAACGAGCTCGTCCAGGGGTACAACGCCAGGGTGGAGGCGCAGCTGGACGCGCTCCGACCGGAGCTGCCCGGCGCCGACATCGTCTTCTGCGACGTCTACAAGGGGGTCATGGAGATGATCACCAATCCCGCCGCCTATGGTAACATTACTTTTACGAACCGGGATTATCTGTTCTGTGCATGATCACCAATCTGAATCGACGTTCGCCGCATTGCGCTTTTTTGTTACTGCAAGCACATTCAGGACATGAAGTCATGAACACCTGCTGCTACCGGGTGTTCAGTCAGTTCCATGTCAGGGTGAGCCATGCTGTGCTTGTTTTTCAAACTTATCTTAGCTGGGTTGATCGGTGATCGAAGCGTCTTAACCAATTAATAGTACTAATAAAATACTTGTTGCTACCTCGGTTAGTTACCTTCTTGGTCAGTTGTGTGCAAAATCAGTTCTTCTAGTTATAGTATTTCACCGATGCAAAAAAAGAAAAGTTATAGTATTTCAAAATAATAATAACGGAAACTAGTTGTCATGACAAGAAAAATAGATGGTCACATTCTTTTCTTTTCTTTTTGGCGTCAAAAGGTGCCTTGTACAATATTGAGACGACAGAATAAGCTGTGAGGTCTACGCATACAGTAATTAGCCGTCCCTATTATGGGATTCGTGATCCTTTTATATGTAGATTGACGCTCATTAAGATGCAGAAAGTCATGTTCATCGGTGCAATGATAGTTTTTTTGAAGCCACCATCAATTGCTGGCATATACTATATTATGGGGGTAGGGAGCAGTATTTACAAGGCCGCCGGCGCGATGCTGAAGGAAAAAAAACAGAGAAAAGGAAAACAACGCCCCTTGGGCCACGCTGGGTAGGGCGATCTCTAACGTGGGATCCCACGGGTGCTGCAATTATTTTGCTCCCGCCAATCTCGGTACAGTGATAGTACATAGGAGTAGGGTTGTAAACGAGTCGAGTTCGAGCGAGTTGGACTAGCTCAGCTCAAATTATACTAAAATTCGAGCGAGCTCAAACTAAGTGAAATTCAAGGTCGAGCCATAGAAAGTGGCTCGTGCTCGGCTTGTATCGATCTCGAGCCGATCTCGAGCTAGTTTCGAGCTAAATAATAAGATGATTTTATGAATAATTCAAGACAATTTTTTAAACATTATGGCCAACAACAAAACATAGAAAACCAATATAGAATTTGACTTATTCTCTCTCGACTAAAGACTAGCACTTGATAAGTAGGGATCAATGAACTAGAAAGATAGAAAAATGGAGGTGCGTCTACTCTTAAACTCTGGCTGAGAATAATAGGATATTTGACACATGACTGATCACGCACAAAATTGAGGCTAAATTTCTCCTGTTTAACCAACCCTCCATGTTTCCTACTAGGTAAAATTGAGAAAAATTGTACACAACATATATGATAATAAATTATCCTACTTTCTGTAAATATACATCAAGATTATTTAATATAGTTATATGACATCGAGCTATCGAGTTAAAATCGAGCGAGCCAGTGTTGGCTCAAGATTAACTCATTTTTCTATCGAGCTACATAAAGTGTTCATACTCAGCTCATTTGTTTTCGAATCGATCTCGAGTTGAGTCAAAATACGAGTCGATCTTGAGCGGCTCATGAGCCTCGAGCTTTTCTTGCAGCCCTACATAGGAGTAGTACTCGATATCAAGCGGAGCGATCCGAATTGCAGTTAGCACGACCTAAACGACAAGGTTAGGAAGTACTACCTTAGTCCCATATTTGCTGTCGTTAAAACAGATTTATATTACTATGTCATTGCGATTTTCTGCTTGTTATTAGTTGCATATCTGATCAAATGAGAATGAAGTTTTTATGTGAATCCTTGGAGCCTGCAGGGTTTGAGGAGGCGAGGGACGCGTGCTGCGGGCTGGGCCCGTTCGGCGGCACCATCGGGTGCCTGACGAGGGAGATGGCGTGCCCCACACCGCAGGGACACGTCTGGTGGGACCTGTACAGCGTCACCGAGACTGTGAACACACTGCTCGCGGACTGGGCCTGGTCGGTGCCGCCGTCGCCGGACTCCAACACGAGCGTCTGCCGCCCCATTACCCTGCAGCAGCTTGCCGGCCAAGCTGATGCGCCGCCACCACCGGTGATGGTGTAGGTCCGACAGCGAGGGCTGGTTATTTCGGCTTGATCGTTGGAGATCGGACAATTTTCGTTTCACCCGTGCTGTTATTCCAGTCGACGGCCGAAAATAAAGGAAATCAGAGAACACTCATGCTAGAGTAAATTGCACAGAAGTATCACAATTGGGGCATTGAAAGCAGATTGGTATCAAGATTGGTAATTTTTTCATGTCAGTACCAAGATTAGGGTGAGCCGTTGCAAAAAAGACTAAAAGTGTGTTTTATACGTATTGATAGAAAAGCTGACCGGTTGGGCCCACCCGTCAGGCGACACGCTGGCCAGTGCGCGCGTGCCCGCTCGCTGACTGGGCGCTGACTGGGACTAGGCCGGCTCCCTTTTAGGGCGCGGCTGGTGCGGTCGAGCCACACCCCGCTCACTCCCCCCCGCTCTGCTCTGCGTTCTTCTTCCTTCTCTCTGCCTCGCCGCCGGCTGCGCCCGCCCCCGCCGGCCGCCACACGACGCTGCCGCAGCCATGGTTTTTGAAGACGAGAGCAGCGACGAGAACTCAAGCCCCCCGTACATGCACTCCGAAACCTCCACCGATGGGCTCAATCAGGTCAGTTACTTCATTGGAGCTAGGGTTAGGGCTAGGTTTAGGAAAATTTGGGGATTTTTTTGTCTAGGTGGTCTTTGGTGTGAGGATTTCGTTTGATTTGCTTTGTCCTCGTCCTCTGCACATGATGCTAACTTGGATTTTGCTTGGGCAGGTGCCTTTCTCTCTTCAGGACCCGGATTACCATGGTCTTGAGCTAGATCTGATAGTGATGTGCGAGAAGCATGGGAAGCCATCAGAGAGGCTTGTTGCATTTGAAGGAACAATGACTGGGAGAAGGTTCTTAGCATGTGCAGAGCCGGTATTTTTCTTGCCTTATTGATTATGCACAGGATATGTTCATTGGAAGTCACATAGTCTAGTTTGCCAATTGTGATTCAGTTATGTGATTGGTAATTTTGTTAGTCATATATGCCATACTGTAGTGCTCATTGTAGGAATGGTGAATATTATGGTCAGTGGAGTGCATTTAGGCTAAATATAGGCTCAAGCATGCTCTGTTGTGTGCACATGAATGCTCTGTTGTATGCAATGTTGCTTAGTACTCACATTAGCCCTTTAGCTGATGTGTGACTCTTAATAAGTAACTGTTGCTTACTGCTGACAGTAGGTACTGTCATTAGCTAGTTTGTTCCTGCAGGCTAATGTAGTGTATTTAGCTAGGCTAATGTAGGATCACCCTCTTGCTTAGCACATGGATGTGCAAATTCAGTGTTGGTCAGTACCAACATTAGCTACTGGCATGAACTAACTGTTGCTTACTACTATTAGTAGTTGTATTGTACTAAATTCTGCCTTGTTATTTTTTCAGAAAGGTCAGAATTGTGGGTTTGTTCAGTGGGTTGATGAGCAGTGGCCCCCCAACAATGGAGAATGCATTGCTGAAGCTTTGGTCAATGGTTGAAGAGAGCAAGTCTGCTAGGGTGGATGATAATCTTCAAAGTTCTTCAACTATTCACCATTTGACAGAAGAAAATAAGAAGCTGGATGCACAATATGACAAGTTAGTGAAAGATGTGCATCAACTTGTGGACTTTCAGCAGGATAGGGTTGTGGATTTCAGTTATCTGCAGTCAGCTGTCACATATCAGCACCAATGCAGAGCTGAATTGGTGGCTGGTATGAATGCAGAAATGGCAAAGAAAGATGCAGCTCTAGAGAAGCTTCAACAGAAGTTTGAAATCCTGTGCAACCTGACAAGTGCTCAAGCAACTGCCATCCAAAACCTCAAGTTGTAGAATATGAAAGAGAAGCAATTGAGGATTGAGGCTCAAGAGAATTTGGAGCTGAAGAATGAAGAGTTCACAAAGTTTGAGGAGAAGCTCACCCAAGAGAAGCTAGAGTTGAAGTTCCAGGTTGCTGATCTGCTGAAGCTCAAGGAAAACCATAATGAAGAGAAGCAGATGCAAGAGTTTAAGATTACTGAGCTCATGAAGGCAGAGGAGAAGCTGAAGGAGAAGATCAAGGGGATCCAGGCCATCTTGGAGAACTGAACAAGATGAATTAAGCATAGTGGGCATTGCAGACCTTTTGGGAAGGATGGCTGTGCAATGGCCTAGTAACTTAGAATTATGGTAGTGTAATGTATGGTTCTAGAACTAATTGTGAACTCTGGCTGTTTATGTACCTAGTAATATGATATCCATCCTTTTGTGAGAAAAGGATGGATTGTGCATTTGAACTTCACTATGTAACGTGAACAATGGTTGTGTATTCCTATAATGTGTTGAACTCCAGTTAGTATCATTTGCTTTCAATGTTAGACTTAAAATGATGACATAGTGATGCTTATGTTAGACTGAAAATGATGGTTAAATGCATTTCAGGAATAGTTACATATGTTAGAGTGATGCTTAAATGCTTAAATGCATTTGCAAAAGGAATAGTTTTAGGTGGTTCCGTCGACCCCGAGACACCCTAGACCCTAGTTGATGGCTTTAGGTGGTTCCGTCGACCCCGAGACACCCTAGACCCTAGTTGATGGCTTTAGGTGGTTCCGTCGACCACGAGCCACCAAAACCCAAAATGATGGCTTTAGGTGGTTCCATCGACCCCGAGCCACCAAAACCCAAAATGAT